>NW_020837952.1:59625302-59694138 GCF_003676395.1 Aethalodelphis obliquidens | reverse complement strand
TCGCCTGCATCGGCAGGCGGACGCTCAACCACTGCGCCACCAGGGAAATTGCCCCCCATCCTCCTTCCATTCTCTCTCAGAGCCATGCCTCACCATGCACAACTCCTCTGCCCTGGCAGAGAAGCATCCCCAGAGCCCAGCCCCACGGACTGGGCACAAAGAACAGCAAACAGCTCCTGCTGAGGATGTGAGGTCACCTCCCTGACCCTGATCCCAGAGTGTGACACCCCCTCAGCCTCGAGCTGAACCCCAAGGCCCTACACTGCTGCTACGAGCCAGCCCACGGGCAGGACCCTAAGTCCTTCCTCTCTGCAATGCAAAGGATTTTCAAAAACCTGGCCAGGTGAGAGAAGAGTAGAGGGTCCCGAAAAGGAGTGGGCTTTTCCAGCTCTGCCCCTGCTGACTGTGACCCACCCCCCACCATGGTCCCAGCCCCTGTGCGAGGTCCCGATTCCTCGCCAGGGTAGGGAGTCAGACGAGGAGATAGAAGGGAAAGCGCCTTGAAACTGCAAAGCCCTTTCTGGGATTTGCTTCTAGGAATAACCTCCAAGTCTCCAGGACACACTCCACCCCCAGAGAGAGGGACGCTGTGGAATCTTCCAGAAGGTGAGTGACAGGCCCAAGGGACCCAGCAAAGTGGCCAGCACAGAGCAAGGCTCAAACGGTGGGCCTAAAACAAGAAGCCGTCGGTGGTACCCATGCCTCTGAGACAGTTCAAAGGGGCCGTTCATTTGTTTGCAGGAACCTACAGGGTCGGAGACGTCTGGTCTCGTCTTTTTAAAATCCAGTACAGGGGGCTTCCCTGGTGGTGCAGTGGTTAAGAATCTGCCTGACAATGCAAGGAACACGGGTTCGAGCCCTGGTCCGGGAAGATCCCACATGCTGTGGAGAAACTAAGCCCGTGCGCCACAACTACGGAGCCTGCGCTCTACAGCCCATGAGCCACAACTACTGAGCCCACGTGCCACAGCTACTGAGCCTGTGCTCTAGAGCCTGCGAGCCACAACTACTGAACCCACGTGCCACAACTACTGAAGCCCGCACGCCTAGAGCCCGTGCTCCGCAACGAGAAGCCACCGCAATGAGAAGACCGCGCATCGCAACGAAGAGTAGCCCCCGCTCGCCGCAACTAGAGAAAGCCCACGTGCAGCAACAAAGACCCAATACAGCCAAAAATAGAAAACAAATAAATAAATTTATTTTAAAAAATAAAAAAATAAAATCCAGTGCAGTTGTTTAAAAACACAAGCCCACGATGCATCCCTGATTTTGCTCACTCTCAGCCTCCTGCTGCTGCTGCAAAGATTCCCAGCGCCTCGCAGTCTCGGCCCGGGAATGCTCCGTGACGGTCTCTCTGCACATGTCACCACTGCCTGGCCACATTTGGACGAGGTGCCTGGGAGCTCGGGCACTGGGACCAGCCTGAAGTGGGTTCAGGTCTGTGCAACGGGGAAAGGCCACCACCTGCGAGGTGGTCGGGAAGACCTGGAGGTTAATAACCACCATGGCTCACGAGGAACCTCCCAGCGGTGGCGTGATGCCACGACTCCCTGTGGGGAGGAAAGCAGAGAATCTGGGAGCTGGGGGCTAACGTGGCCAGAGAAGGACCCTCCAGAAGGCCCCTTCCGAGGAGAGCTCCAGCAGCCCTTGGGTCCCCTCCTCGAGGGTCGATGGGCCAGCACCACGCTGGGCACGGTCCCCTACAGCAGCCTTCCCTTCCTGGCTCCCGATCAGAGGCAAAGGTGGACCGAACAGGCCTCACACCTCCCAGGCCAGAGAGCGACTGACAGAGACTTTCATCCCGTCTCAAAGGGAAGGAGACCGAGTTGGGAGGGGACGCCCCTGCCCCTGCACCGAGCCCGTCCTGGAAAGAAGCCCAGCTCCAGACGGCCTGACTAAATTCACCCTTCTTGCCAGCCTTCGTACACATCTGAACAAAGAAAAGAGCTCTCCAAAACAACGTTTCTGCAGCCAGCCACGTGGCCGGGAAATGCAAGATGAGCCCCGTCACCCAACTGTCTTGTCTTCTTGCTTCCTGACCGGCCCCGCAGAGCCCTGTGCATCCCCGCTCACCGCGGACGCAAACCTGCCAGGACCTCGCTGATCTGCTCTGATTCCATCTCAGCAGGCAAGACGGCAGCGGCATTTGGCCGCGAGCAAACCGCGCTCGAGGTGCCAGAAGTGGGCAGATTGATCAACACTGGCCCTGCTTCCATGTTTCTCTGAACTGCTGCCACCTGCTTGCATTGTCTGTCTCCCCAACTCACGGTCTAGCGCTTCGGGAAAATAAAATGACAGATGCTCTCGAGTTCAAGCAATACGGCCAGTCCACGAGCCAAATTTCTAAAAGCAACGCGCTAAATACTGCTGGGATGGCTGGACCTCGGGAAGTCCTGGCAGGAGGCAAACCACCTGGTCACAAGGGCATCCCAAATGTGAAGGTCATGCCCTTTGACCCGGACAATCCTCTTTGAGGGATTTTCCTAGAAAACAATCCACAGGAATGAAAAAAATATATTATACACACATACATATGTCTGTGTGTACCTATTCAAGACAATGCCTTATTGTTTTGTTTTTAAATACTTTTTAATAGATTATTTATTTTTGGCTGCGTTGGGTCTTCATTGCTGTGCGCGGGCTTTATAGTTGCGGCGAGCGGGGGCTACTCTTCGTCGTGGTGCGCGGGCTCCACTGCGGTGGCTTCTCTTGTTGCGGAGCACGGGCTCTAGGTGCACAGGCTCAGTAGTTGTGGCACGTGGGCTCTAGAGCACAGGTTCAGTAGTTGTGGCGCACGGGCTTAGTTGCCCTGCAGCATGTGGGATCTTCCTGGACCAGGGCTCGAACCTGTGTCCCCTGCATTGGCAGGCGGATTCTTAACCATTGCGCCACCAGGGAAGTCCCTGCCTTATTGTTTTAATAGTGAAAAAGAAACAAGTTGATCGCCCAAAAGTGGGGAAGAGGGAGACTGTGACCTCAGAGCCACTCCATAGACTTTGTGCTGCCACTTAAGATGGTATATATAGGAAGTTCATGAAGCGGCAGGAAAACCAGACAGAATGTCTCTGTGCCATGAACAGGGGAGGGATTTGCAACTCTACTGACCTTTGGCCACAATGATTAAAACCAGCATCGTCCCGGGGGAAAGACCCGAAGAGAAGGAGGCACACGACACCTGGATGCGTCAGGCGCTGCCCACGGGTTAGCTTCCTTTCCTGAGGGTCACGTCTAATTGCAATACCATTTTCTGGGCAGTACTTATTTTTCGGAGAATGCAGCTAGACTCCAGAAAGAGTGGTCGGGGGACTCTACACTGTGCCCTTGGACGAGTGCATCCCGGGCCACTCCCGGGATGGAGACCACGCATGCACGTACCTTCTGATCGAAGCTGTCCGGGGTCAGGTAGAAGTTGTGCAGGGGTACGAAGTAGTCTTCCAGAAGCCCCATGAGTAGAACCAGGTACACGCCATCTGCAAACTACAGAGGGACACGTGGGGATGTTTCGGGGCCACGCACCGAGTCAGTGAATGAGCTGCAGCCACTCGAAAGGAGGAAAATGTTTTAAAGTAAAAAAAAAAATCCATCCCTTGCTGAGGAGAGCGAGCCTGCAGTCAGGTGAAGGACGAGGGAGCAAAGCGCGCGCTCGGGATTGGATGTGATGACCTGTGTGTCTGGGATGGAGCGCCGCTGCGTGGAGAGAAGCAGACCACTGACCTTGGGGATAACGCTAGCTCCCAACTCTCTGGGCTGTCGTGGGTACCCTGCGGGGCGGGAGGGGGAGGGGTGGAGCAAGGAGCGCCCAGCACGCAGGGAGCACGCCATCAGCGAGCAGGGGCCTGTGGGCACGGTTAATCCACACCCTGCAGGGCGCCCTAGGCTTCGGTTTGGGGTTTGCTGCCCCGTTCTGCTTGCTCGCTTTGTCAGCTGCCTGAGTTCCTCCTTCTAGCGGTATTCACAGCATTAGGAAGAGACCCTCCCGTGCCCCGGTGACGACGAGCTTCTGCCTGCACCCGGCACGCGGGTCCGTCCTAGCTGGGCCCGAATCAGCAGCCTGCAGCCTTACCCCACACCCCCAGCCCCTCAACCTGCTACCCGGCCCAGCGCCACCTCCCATGCACGGGAGGGGCCCAGGAATCTAGAGTCAAAGACTGTGCTCTTTGCCGGGGCCCCTCACCCCACTCCGCTGCCCACCGCCCAATGAGCCAGGACAGGGAGCAACTGCTCCTTTTACAGATAAAGTGATGGAGACCAATGAGGGCAGGACAACCTGCCAGAGGGGAGGAGGGGACCAAGGCTCAGGAGGCAGAGCCTGGTCTCTGGGACATGGACCAGCCCCACCCCCCCAGCCCCCGGGGCGGGGCAGGGGGGGCAGGACCCGCCCATCCTCCCAGAGGGCAGACATGGTATCTCTGAGGCCTCCTGCAGATCGAGGACTCGTGAGGACCCCAGCCTCCAGATTCTGGAACTGTGTGGTCCGATATGGTAGCCACTGGCCACATGTGCCTAGTGAAATTTTTTACAAAAATTTTTTTTAACTTATTAATTTATTTATTTGGCTGCAACGGGTCTCCGCTGAGGCATGCGGGATCTTTCGTTGCGGCACACGGGCTTCTCTCTAGTTGTGGCGCGGGCTCAGTAGCTGCGGCATGTGGGATCTTAGTTCCCCTGCCCAGGGATTGAACCCGCTTCCCCTGCATTGGAAGGTGGATTCTTAACCACTGGACCACCAGGGAAGTCCCTTTACAAGCTTTTTTGAATGATGTTGGCTTATTTCGGTAAAACGTACATAACACGAAATGTACCATTTTAACCATTTGTCAGCGTGCGTTTCAGTCATATTTTGTAGTCACGTTGTTGTGCAACCAATCTCCAGAACTCTTAAGTTTCAATTTAAAAAAATTTAAATAAAATACAAACTTCGGCTTGTCAGTCACACAGGCCCCATTTCAAGTGCTTGACAGCCACACGTGGCCAGTGGCTACTGTGTCGGATGGTGCAGTGATAGGACGTTTCCATCACTAAAGAAAGTTTCACTGGGCAGCCCTGGGCTAGAAGGCTGCCACGCAGGACAGCTGGACAGCTGCAAGGGGCCGACACCCAGGAGGCTTTCAGCTTCCTGAGACCAGCAACCGCAGAGGTAAAAAGAGAACCTGCAGAAGCGAGGACGTTTTTATTAAAGGCAACAGTGGCAGCTCCCTCCACCATCACAGCCAGGCGGCCGAGGATAAAAAGTCAAAATCCCAAGCCTCCAACGTCAGAAAGCCCTGCCCTCTGGAAGGGGAAGGGGACGCTGAGAAACGGCCCAAGGCAGACAGACACGATCATAACGTGTGAACGGGCAGGTCCTTCCTGGGCAGAGCGTTCCAGACCCTGGTTTAGCGTGATCTGACTGACCCTTTGCCTGCGCGTCACGAGGTTCACGCTTCCACGCCATGCAGACGTCACCTACTCAGCTCCTGTTCTGGCCGACAGGGCTGGTGGAATGTTCTGGCAGCTCTTGCCCCCTCCCCGGCGACACCGAGCCAGCGCACCCCCAAAACCGCTCTCTCACCAACACTGAGCCATTTCCAGGGATACAGAAGAATCCAGCCCCATCACCTGCCGGGAGGCGTGGGGAATGGGTGTTGAGGTGCCAAGATGCCTGGAGAGCCTTTGCTGATCTCCAAGGCATCTTCTAACCCACCCTGGGACCCCCGTGTCACAGGAGTGTGGGAGAGATGGTCACGCAGAAAGGAAGGCAGGGGAGGGATGGGGTACCAGGAGGGTGAGGGCCAGGCGGAGCAGGCCGGCTTATCAGCAAATGAGTGGGACCCTCGGTTTTCACACGCGCAAGAGCAGTGGCCCTCCGACGGGGTGCCCTCACTCAGCATCCAGGGTGCGGCTCTGCAGGAGACGGAAATCCCCAGGAGGCCGCAGCTGTCTTCATGCGCATGTATTACTGACCTTTCAAATGCATTTTCTCCATTCCAGTTTAAACATGTGGGGAGCGGTTCAAAGAGGAACTGGCTCAGTTATCACAGAGCTAGGAAGCCGCCCACAATATAAAAGTGGTTTTAAAAAGAAAGGAAAACACACACACACACACACACACACACACACACACACACACGCACACACCCTGAGCAGGAATTTGAGCCTCTGACTTCCAGGACATCGAGACTTTAATGATGAACGTATTTATCAAAATACCCAGAATCCTTTGCCACAAAAGGAAAGCAATCTGCATTTCTATGGCCAGTGATCTTTCCTGGTGGACCACTGGTTCAAAATATTTTTAAGATATTACTTCATATTGTGCGGCGATAGAAAAAAAAATGGACATACTGAGTAAATAGAGATCAATGCAAATTGAAGTTTAGAGTCTCAGCCTAAGATGTCTGGCTATTAATACTGCTGTGCAGGCCCACCTGGGCAGTGCCAGTTGGAAAGAGTTGGCGAGGATGTGGGTTCTCGACAGCGCCAATGAGAGTTTCAGGCGGGCAAACCTTCCTGGGCCCTCCGTGTTACCACGGAGAAATGCTCTAACCACCCCATTTCTAGAAGTTTATCCTGAGGAAGCAGACAAGGGCACAAACAGCTGTGTGCAAAGATGCCCGCTGAACAGCTGTTTACAAGATCGGCAAACGTCCCGTCATGAGGACTGGGTTTAGACGCACAACAGCCTTAGCACAGAATAGAAGGCAGCTATTAAAAGTGACAAACACAGACAGACAGACCAGACAACACAAAAAGGACTAGACAGAAACACATACACACTCACACAAGAACATGCCCACACTACTTAGTAACAAAAAACACTTTACAAAACAGCTGTACAGTAGGATCCATTGCCATTTCAAAATATACACTTACGCCTACAAACCATCTAGAAAAATACACATCCGACCATTAACTGTAGTTCATTACCTCTGGAGAGGATGACGGGAGAGTTTAGGGGGAGTACACAAAAGGACTGTTGCTTTTCAATGAGTGCACTTCTGGACTGTTAAGATTTCAAGCCGCCAATAATCAGAGGATAAATGTGCAATTTTTTAGTAAACTGATAAAAAAAATAAGTGTGTTTGCAACAATGCACAAATAAATATACACATTAAAAACGGCCCATTCGGCTTTCAAACACAGACCCGTGCTGCCCACGATGCGCTATCCGTGCAGAGAAATGACGTGGAATAAAATCCCCAGCACCGCTATCTCTGGGTGATGGGATTACGGATGACTTTTATTTGTTTTGCTTATCTGCATTTTCAGACATTTCTACAATGAGCCTGAATTACTTTTTTAATTAGAAAAGCAAATGAGAAAAGTTAAAGAAAGAGAAAGGAATGAATGCCATCGCCCAGGGGTCTGAGAAGCATCAGCTGCGCATTAGAGAAATCGGCACTGAGAACACAAAAGACGCCGAATTCAGGCACGCAGCTAATCCCGGGAAAATTATATTTTGTCTTTAACGCTTGCCGAGCACTCGAAACATATTTTCACGATGGTGCTTCCGCTCTGAGTGGGGGTGGGGAAGTCTACTTTCTATACTTACTGTAGGAGAAATGCTTTGTGCGTATCCATTAGAGGGATATCAGCAAGCACTCGCTAGATGCCAGCCGCTGCGCTGCGTGCAGGACGGCCACCGACAGCAGGAGCAGAGGGGGCCGGGACATTCCAGACTGAGGGACCCGTACACGCACAGGCTCTTTGGTGAAGGTGCGATGGCATCTTGGAGGGTGTTACGCTTGAATTGTATCCCCCCCTCAAAAAAGATGTGTTGGGATCCTAACCCCCAGAATCTGTGAACGTGAATTTATTTGGAAAACCAGGGTCTCTGCGGAAGTCCTCACGGTAAGATGAGGTCATTAGGGTGGGTCTTCATCCAACGTGACTGTGTTTTTACAAAAAGGGAAAATTTGGATACAACACCCACAAGGAGGCCGAGATCGGGATGAAACATCTAATGGCCCAAGGAATGCTAAAAATTACCAGCAAGCCACCAGGAGGCGGGGGAGAGCCTGGAACAGATCCCTGCTCAGAGCCTCAGAAGGAACCAGCTCTGCAGACACCTTGATCTGGGACTTCCGACCTCCAGAACTATGAAGACATAAATGTCTGTTGTTTAAGGTACTAGCTAAGGTAGCCCCAAGAAATTAAGACAGAGGGTCTGGGGGAAGGCCAGGATGGCTGGGGCTGGGGCTTTCCTGGCTGTGGGATGGGCATTCCTTGTTAGACGGAACACACTTTGTTCACACGGCCCGCCGGGGATCAGAAAGCCGGCTGAAAATGACACCGGACAAAGGGTCCTTCAGCCCAGAACACAGCTTACCTGGGTCTCTAGTTCCGTCACCTCCAAATTCAGCTTGTTCAGGTGCTTGTTCACAAACGTGATGAGAGACTGCAAAGCAAAGAGACACGGGAACCGTGAGCAAGAGATCCAGCTCCCACGTTGGGGGACGGATGTGACATTTGCCATCACTGGCTTTATGCAACGCTTCCATCGTCTCCTCTGTTTGCTAAAATAAAATGCTCGCGTTTAAAGCGAAATGTTCTTACAATAACCCGTGGTTTTAATGGGATAATGCCTAAATCTATCCCAGCTGGAGAAGAAACGTACATCGCTGTTCCCCAGCCCATGTGCACACACGCAATCCACACACATACCACATTTAACAACCCTACAGAAGAATAATCAGTGCCCTCAAGAAGGATATAACTGTCAGGGGGAGATAAATGCTTAAATGTAGGCTAGATGTAACCTTGAACTACAAAAGACTGAGAGAGAAAGGCTGCCTGGGGCCACACCCATCACAGTGTCAGGAAAGGATGAAACAAACGCCAGAGATTTTCTGAGCCCTGGTTTATATGTACATAGGGCCACTGGCTTCTCCTCTCTGGCAAAAGTTTAAAACTTGCCACGTGTAACTTTTCTTGGTAATCAAACCCAACTTCCATGGAAACTCAACCCCAACCCCACCTCTGCCTACCCTGGACATGATGTCATCCCTTTTTCTTTCCACCCAAATCTACCATGTGCCAGGCACTTTGCTTCTTGCTAGAGACACGAGACAGTAACTAAGACAGAGCCCCACCCTGAAGAGTCCGAGGCACGATTCTCCACATACACACCCAGCGGAGGCCACGGAGAATCGAGAGAAACAGCAAAACCTGTGAAACACACAATGGCGGGGCGGGGCGGGGGGTGTTGACGAGAAGTGCGTGGGTCCCTGGAAGATGTGGCGCGGGGGGTGGGTAGCATTTGAGCTGGGGGGTGAGCCAAGTGGGAGATGAGAGTGTGGGGAGAGGGCGGAGCAGCCACCCAGGCCACGTACACACGTGCGAACCCTCCGGCACCTTCCGGCTGCGGCTGGATGTGGGTGGGATGGGAGAGAGTAGGAGGGCATGACCTTGGAGGGACCTGGAGAGGTGGACGGGAGCCCCGAACACAACAGTTCCCAGTGTGGGAGTGGGAAAGGGCCAGACTGGAAGCAGGAAGCTATCGGGCAACTAAAGGATTTTGTCTTGGTCATTGCTGGGGTCCCCCCAGCGTTCCTTTTCAAAGAATAAATCAGCATCAGATCTACCGAAAGACAACATTACTCCACATCACATTCAACTCCACCTAGCAATATCTACTTCGAGCCAGGTCCTCGCACAGGGAGGTCGCATCGTATTCTCACAGCGTCTGCCTCTGTCCTGACAGATGGGAAACCTGCCGTGAGGGGTTATAATCTGCCCAGGTCACACAGCCTGTAAGTGGGCGGAGGGGGGATCGTGGCAGGTATGAATCCTCTTCTTGTGCATCCACTGAATACGTTCCGTCAGGTTTCTGGGGGTCGGATGTGGCCGGGGGCGGGTCGGGGGGCAATGCTCTGAGGCCCCAGGGTATGTCTCTCGTGACCCGAGAATGCTAAGACAGCTCCGCCCCAGAAGGACCACTGGGATGGTTCTGCCAGCCTTTTGCAAAGTGCTTCAAGCACTAACAATCTCACTGTCCCAGCCTGGACCAACATTTTCCAAACATGGGTTCCATGGGAATTTAATATGTTCTATCCCCAAATAAATAAACAGATCTCACTACGGACAAACATGCTTGGAAAATGCTTCCTACTAAGCCCCCTCTTGGAGAATTGCAAAGCATGTCAGCATATTAAAGGCTCTGAGAAGTCCTGCATTAAGAAACCTGTGTGGGGAAATTGTTCAAGACAGAGAGCTCTCTTCCCAGGGTTAAGGGCTCAGACTTTATAGGCTCAGATCCATCCCACTGCTGCCTTCCTGAATGAGAGGTCTGCAGATGCTCAGATAACTCGATGTGCAGCGAGTCTTGATTCTTTTGGACGGAGAGCAAGGCTTCCGGGCAGATCCCCTTGGAAGCTCGCTATTCCCCAGCCTGACTCCGGAGCCTCGTTCACACGGTTTTGTCCGGTTTTGTCCATCCGTAGACCGACCAGCAGGCTGCCTGGGCTGAGGAAGGGGCTCTCCTCTGTGCTCCCGTCTGGGAGAGACGGGCCAAATGCAGCTCAGAACAGCTCTGCTAGCAACGCCTGCTCGTTTACCAGGCATGTCGTGAACGCGGCTTCAATGTAACGAGGCCAGCCCGAGCCAGCAAGCTGACACGATGAAAAACATTTCCACATTGAAAAAAAGCCTTGATTCGGAATGAACCGCCCCCCGGTGCCGGTGGGGTAATTCACTCCACAGCAGCGGGGTGGGTGGGCAGGAAGATACCCAGGAGCAGAGATGCTGAGTTAAAAGGTGCTAATTTTATGCACTGCAGTTACGCTTTTGAATAATTACACTTCAATCCATGTGGCAAACATTTCAGAGATTTCAAACATTTTCCCACCTTCTTCCCTGCACGGAGTGTTCATGCCGTAAGAAAAGCCCAGGGACAGAGGGAAACACGGCTGGATAGAGAGCTCACCTTCTTCACGACACTGAGCTTGTCCGGGGCGTGGTCGAACAGTGTGTCAAAGGCATCCCGCTCTGCAGAGACACAGAGAAGGGTTTAAGGAGACACCCGTGCTGCTCTAAGCCCCACCCGCCCCGGGGCCAGGCAGCTTCTAATCCCTCTGATGTTCAGCCTGCCTAGAATCCTTTGCGTTCCTGCCAGAGCCGAGGGGCGGGTGCTGATGAGAAGCAAAACCAAGGAGAAGATGCTCTGAAGGGTCCTTCTACCTTGGCTTCTATCTTTCAACCTACAATACGGGGGTAGCGCTTGGACAGCTGCCCCCATCACATCCTAGGACTTGAGGCGTCCTTGCCTCTCTCCCTTTCCTGACACTCCTTGTCTTACTGGTAAATCTTCTCAGTAAATCTGACCCCCTGCCCCGCTGGTCATGGCTGCCAACCCCATACAAGCCCCGTCTCCCCTCACCGGGGGCGGTGGGCAGCTACAACTTCCTGCTGAATCGGTCTCCCTCCTACACGCCCAGCCCCTCCCATCCATTCTCCCTCGCAGGCACAGTGAGCCCCTTAGAGTGTAAACTGGATCATTTCTGCCCCACCCCTGCCCTGACTAAAACTATCCACCAGCATCTCATCACTCTTAGGATAAAATTCACTCTCTCTCTCATGGGCCCATAGGGTCCAGTGAGCTCAGCATCACCTCCCCCCGCAACGCACTCGCCCACCCTGACCTCACTCCACCCACCAGCTTGCCCCTGCTCCTCCATCACACGCCCACCGCAGGGCCTTTGCACCTGCTGTTGACCAGCCTCACCGCCATAGGTTGCTCTGAGGTGACCTCCTCTGAGGGGCCTTCCAGGACCATCTGCTTCTAAAGGAGCACCCCACTTCTGCTATCTGTTCTCTTACCCTGGTGCAATTTTCATAGCACCTATTCGCTACTTGAGAGCACATTTTATTTTTCTTTATCTGCTGGACTGTCAGCTCCTTGCAGGCCGGATCACTGTCTCACTTGTTCCCTGCACTGTCATCAGCCCCAGAACAGTGAAGGGCCCACAGCCCGTGCTCAGAACAAAGGAAAGAGCCAGGAAGTCTGCTCAGGATCCCTCTCCAGCTGTTCCCCCCGGGGTGTCCACCTCTGTTGGAGCACCTGCAGGGCCTGAAGTGACCCGTTCCACCGTGTCCCAGGGACCTTCCTTCTGCCAGGGACCCAGACCCACTCTAACTGCCACTCCTGGGCTCAACCATGTCCTCCAAATTAACACAGGATCAGCCCCTTCGCTTTCAGTGGTGAGGTCACGGGAGGCCGAGGCAACATAGCTCTCAGTGGACAAGACAGGAGCAGGGCTGGCTGGGGGCCGGGGGCCTGGTTCTAGCCAGACGCTGCCATGGCAGGTCACATGGGGGCAGAGCCCATTGTGCCCTGGAGCCCAGGCAGGAGGGCCGAGGTCTCCAGGGTGGATACAGCACTGTGGGGAGTCGCTGCCAGGCCCGAGGGGCTGGGGGAGGAGGGCATCTGGAAGGCCCTGGGGCCCCCACTCCTGTCCTCAGGAGCCACCCATCCCCCCAGGCTGCCTGTGGGTGGTATCTGCTCAGACGACCTCGGCCAGCAGAGACGCCCTCTATTACTTGCTGGGGCTTGGACCCAAACGCTAGCATGGAGTGCTGGGGCGCTGGGGTAGGAAGACCCCTCCACGTGTCTGGAGGGGGCTGGAGCCCAGAACCAGAGATAACCCAGGGCCTGCTGCAGGACAACGCTGCCTGACCCAGGGAGAGGGGTGTGGGGAGAGATGGCAAAGAGCAGGCAGGTCGGGACTCGGTGAGCCGGAGCTGGGGCTTCTGAAGGAGGCATCCCAGCCACTCCCCCGAGGCTGCCCCAAAAGACATGCCCTCAGCATCACAGGCCAGGGCCCCGGCAGGCGGCTCACGCCCTCGTCCAGCCCAGACCAGGTAGCCGCCTCCTCGGCCTCGGGGGCGGGTGGCAGGAAGGAAGGTGAGAGGCAAAGAGGAAGGCGTGTGTGTGCGGTGTGTGCGGTGTGTGGTGTGCACACACACGTGTAACACATGGGTGGGGAGTGCGTTTGGGAGAGGGGCACGCCACTTTTTCACCTAAAGGCCAACAGCGACCAAGAGGCCCGGCCCGCAGAACTCCCTCATCCAGCTTGCCTACCGCAGCAGCTGTAAATTATTTTTATAATCCTCTAAGTCGGATTATACTCAAAAAGACAGTCTGCTAAGAGCGGGGGAGAAAAACTAAATCTTTACAAAGCAAAACACAAACTCTGAATGCAGCTTAAGAAAACCCCCAGGAGGAGAGCAGCCTTGACGTCAGCTGGGTGGCAGAGTCAGGGCGGCAGGGCAGCCATCGCAGGGACTGGAGGCCAGCGCCCCTGCGCCCCGCTCACCTGCGCCCGGGGGACTAAATGGCATCACGGCCGGGTGTGTGTGGCCTTGGGAATGAAAACAGATACAGCTGAGAGCCTGGTGCCCGTGACGTAGGCAAAGCGCTTGCCGCCATGAGGCCCGAGTGAAAACAGTCCTGAGGTTCGCCGTCAGTGTAAGAATTAAGCAAGATGGTGAATGAAGGGCCAAGCCACCGCCGGGCAGGTGTGTCACTGATGCTCAGTTCACTGATGCCTTCTCATCCTACCCCGCAGCCACAGGGGTGAACAGGGAGCCATCCCGCCCCCGGGAGGAGCACAGGCTGGGGGAGAGAGTACAAAAGCACGGGTACCAGAAAGGCCTGAAAGATGCAGAAAGCGGCCGAATCAGCCAGGGGCCCCAGGGGCTACCCAAGGTCAACTTTCAGGGCCGCTTAGTTTGCTCCAAACAAAGTGGTTTTTGATGGAGTCAACGTTTTTTAAATTGGAAGATCTGTCCAAAAGTTCTGAATTTCTAGACCCTCTTGAAGAAATGGAAGCTGAGGCAACAGTGAACCTTCTTCCCCGCTCTTCCCAGATCAACGAGCCGCCCGTGGAAGCGGGGGCACAGACCCCCCCCGTTTGCCCCAGACCCCAGAACTCCCCACCGCACACAACACGGGGGCTGAGGGGCAGCCCTTCATCGTTCGATATTCCAGCCACTTCCCTCTTCCGTGTGACCGGCCTGCTCTCTGAGGCACCTGAGCCTGGGGACGTGGACACAGGCCCGGGGTCAGAGGAAGGCTTCACACGGGAGCCACGACGTTTGAGTCGGGGCAAGAGAAGGAGCAAGGGCGTTCCAGGCAGAGGGAGCAGAAAGCCAAGAGTGGGTTCCAGAGGGTGAGGCCTGCGGAGGCGGGGAGGCTAAGAGGGCTGGGTCCATTGACAGGGTGAGCAGCTGTGGAGGGTGGTGACCAGGAACGGCGTGATCCAGCTGCGGTGTTAGCAGAAACGGGGAGGTGCGATGGGGAGAGACCAGGGACTACAAGGAGACCAGGAAGAAGAGGAAGAAAGCTTCTCCTCTCTTCTCCCCAACTTCCTGAAGCCCGGGAGGGGGCGGGGCGCCTGCGGAGGAGAGGCAGCCGGCAAGCCCGTTGCCATGGAGATCAGGCTGCAGCTCCCCAGCTCCCCTGGGGAGAGAAGGGCCTCGCATCCACTTCAGCCAGGACAGTGATGCCAGCAGGAGGCGGGGAGGGGGAGGGGGGCTCCTGGGGGAGGTGCAGCGTGGACCCCCCCATCCCCCACCGAGGCCGAGAACTCGGCTCCTAGTGAAGCTACCCGCCCCCACAACCCCTGCCCCGGGCAGACATTAGCCAAGCAAAGAGGGTCTGCCTGTTGTTTCGGAAGCTTCTGGAACGTGTGCAGCCCAGGGCTGGGGCTGCACTCGGGGAAGACATGCTCCAGCCCACAGGATGCTTACAGCTCAAGAAGCCACACGTGAAGGGAAAGAGCGAAGGGCCAAGCAAGGGTCCCCGACTGTCCAGACCCCCTGAGCCTGGCAGGCAGGGCGCAAAGCAAAGTGCTCCCAGTGAGCAAAGAGATGAATAAAGAAATCATTAAGCAGGTGGGCGGGGGGTGGCAAGCCAGGGACGGATGGTGATTCAGGACGCGGGGTCAGGGAGGGCCTCCCTGGTAAGTGGAGCTGGAGATGCTGAGGGAGTGAGCCACGGAGGGATCTAGAGGGAGAGCATTTCTGGCCGAGGCTACTGAGAGTACAAAAGCTGGAAGGGGGGGCTTCCCTGGTGGCGCAGTGGTCCAGGAAGATCCCACATGCCGGGAGCAACTAAGCCCTCGTGCCACAACTACTGAAGCCCGTGTGCCTAGAGCCCACGCTCCGCAACAAGAGAAGCCACCGCAGTGAGAAGCCCGCGCACCGCAATGAAGAGTAGCCCCCACTCGCCACAACTAGAGAAAGCCTGCACGCAGCAACAAGACCCAGCGTAGCCAAAAATAAACAAAATTAAATAAAGAAATTAAAAAAAAAAAAGCTGGAAGGGGGAGCCCCGGGGTGCTGTTGTGGGTGACAGACATGCAGGCGGAGCAAGGAGGGCAGAGAGGAGGGGTGGTCTAAGGGGGTCTGGGAGGCCCCGGCAAGGGCTGCGGCTTTAGCTTACGGCAAGCTGGGGGCAGTGAGAAGATTGAGGGGTGCAGAGGAATCAGCTCGAGCGACCATCGGGGGACCAGCACCCTGGAGGGAGGTGATGGGGTCCGACCTCAACCCCAGCAGGGCCGTGGGGCTCTGGGGGCCCCGAAGGCTGCCGCGGGAGAAGGGCCAGCAGAAGCTGCCGCATATCTGGGTAACTAGGAGGCCTCGGGGCCTGTGTCAGCAGAAGCCAAAACTGGGGGCAGATGAGTCGCCTGTCACCCACTAATTACCTGTTTGCATTTCACGAGCATGGGCGGCCTCGATAGTTCTGAGAACGACTCCCGACTCCTCGGCTTCTCAGGGTGTCACAGCCCCCTGACGCTCCGCCGTCTCCGGTGGCTCTCAGAAGGAGCTGCCCCCCTGGCCACCAGACCCTCAGGGGCCCCTTCTCAGGGCTGCCAGGGCCTTCCTGGCCGAGCTTCCACCCCTCTGCACGGGAGGCCGCGCGTAGCCCCCAGCTGAACTGAGTCTCCCCGAGCCCCCAAACCTCAAACCAGGCCCATGCCGCCCACGGAAGTGAAAAACACACAGAAAACGAAGCAACGCTTAGAGACGCTCCCAGGGCCCCGCTCAAGTCACCTCTGGGCCTCTACAGGCCACGGGCTCTGAGCCCCTCCATGCAGAAAGGACCCAGAAGCGACAGAAGGGTGCTCCAGGCCCCCCTCCCAACGGGCCCCCACGCAGACCCAGGGCAGGGCCAGGCCGCCCACGTCGCCCACTCCGCGCGCCCCATGCCGCCCTGGGAGCTGCCCTCCCCACCCTGTCTGCGCCCTCAGCAACTGGACACAGGAGACTTCCTTTCCTCTCCCTTTTAAAATGTTTTTTAATAATAAAGCCATTAAAAAGAACTGAATTGCTACTTCAAAAAAATAATGAAGACTGAATTTGCCCAGCACGGCTCAAGAACTACTTAAGGACATTTAACTGCTGCATTTTCTCTGGTTCAAGACCTTTGAGAACTAAAGAGCGGCATCCCCCCTTTGTACACGAGGGGCAGCGGTGGCATCCATCCCCATAATCGCCATGAGGTCACAGAGGCCCCGTGGCCAAGCCCGTGGGTGCCTCTGGGGTGCACCCCTCACCCCGAGGCCCCCGCAGCTAGGGACCAGCTCCAGCTGGCAGGCTCACAAGGCACGGGGGGGAACTTCTATTTGGTTTCCACTTCTCCTTCTAACAGCCACGCTCCCCTCTCTGCTCCCTGGAGAACACGGTATCTGGGGGGGTGGAGGGCTTCTTGTTTTGAAATATTCCCCAAAGCGGTGAGCCTGGCACAGGCTGCTTCTTGCTGCGGCCAAGAGCTTGGGGCTTCCCATCCCTAAGGGCCTATACACCGCCACAAGCGGCCCCTTTATTTGCCATCCCTCGCTGAGATGAAGATGGGGTCGTGGGCCTTTAACGGGGCAGGGAACAGTTCTTTGAGAACAGCAAGAGTTTATTATTACTAACGGTAACAGTAATAGAGAAACCAACACGAATAGAGAGAGAGTCAGGCCCTGGGCCAAATAGAGTGAACACTGATTGTCTCACAAAATCCTCTCAACAGCCCCGAGGTCCCATCTCACAGATGGGGAACAGAGAGGTGAAGGAGCAGGCCAAAGGTCACCCAGCTGGGACCAGAGCCAAGGCTGCCTGACTCTAAGGTCTGTTAAGCTGGAGATTTTAAGGTGGAAAACTATATACGAAAATACATCCCATAAGGAAGGTCCCTCCGGCTAGCTGACTATGCTCTGTATTCACTGGGACATCGCCACCCCCCCTTTTATCCTGGTTCACTCCCTCCACCGTGCTTTGCTTATCCCCGCCCTGGCTCCCACAGCTCTGAGAAGCAAACCACATGCCAAAACCCACCCGGGGCCCTGCTGCCCCTGTGTGACTTCCTGGGGCAGCCCCACAGTGCCCGGTGACCTCAGACTCCCCAGTCCCTCTCCCCAACCCCTGGGTTACTTACCAAACCGACCCATCATCAACCTGCAAACAAGAACAGAGAGGACCATCAGACGGGCTGCTCAGAACCCCGTTTAATAAGCAGCACGGTAGAAGGTGGCGGAGGTGACCGGCAAGTCGGAGCCCCCTACTGCCCAGTCGAAGGGTTGTTTATATAAACGTAAGTCACATTGTGATAAATTCTCTCCCGCTCTAATTACAAACGAGAGGGGCTTATGTGGATTCTCACTGTTTGCACAAGACCTGCAGCAAACAGCCATGATTATTTAAACCACCCTTTAATGCCATTTGGGGGCTGTTTAATCACGGGAGTGGTTAACGCAGAGAGCATTTTAGCAGAAAACGGGTCTTCCAGCACCGTGAGTTTAAACCTTGAGTTTAAACTTTAAAATACAAGAGTGCAGATTACCCAGAGGTCACATTTCTGGGAGCGAGCACGATGTACTTCCAAGGAATCACAAAACTAAAGGATGCTGGAGAACCACAGGCTGGGCCCTGATTCAAGGTGAGAGCTGAAACCACGAAGGACAGGCGGCTGCTTCCTCCTTGAGGATCTGAGATCACGAATGCCCTCTGTGTACTAGCATCCTGAGAGGAAAAGAGACCTTTGCTTGATCCCCAAATCCCTCTAGACTCAAGTTCTTTGCCTCCATATTATTTAACAAAGAGTCTCTCGAGCACCTACTATGTGCAGGCCACGGAGATACAGAAATAAACACCGCATGGCCCCGCCCGCATGACGCCAGGCCACGGAGATACAGAAATAAACACCGCATGGCCCCGCCCGCATGACACCTGATGGTGAGAGAGACTCATGAGCCCACATTTCCACACAGCCCGCGTGCACCAGAAATCTGACATACAGCAGATGCTATAGGAACTAAAAGGAAGGCAGCCACTCCTGCTTGGCAAACAGGGAGGGCTTCCTGGAGGAGGTGACCCATAGGACAGAGCAAACCTGGAGCCTGGGAGACCAGGCAGGAGGCTGGTCGGCCTCTGCTGAAAACCTCTCTCCACTATGACTTCAGGGTGCTCCCCCGCCCCCGAAATTTCCTGAGGGTCACATGACACTTCCCACAAGGCCCCTGGGTTGGGTTTCACATTTCTACAGACACAACCTCTCTTGACAGCTAGACCGCCAGCCCTCAAGGAGGGGAACTGCGTCCTCTCAGCCTCTGGGCGTCCAAGCAGGCCCTCTGCCCGGGTGCTGCTGTGAATCGTTGAGGCCACGCTCCCAGGGGCCGGCTCTGGTGACAGAGCTCCTACTGCCCCCCGCCACCCTCTCAGGGCTCCCTCACCCTCTGCGAGACCGGGAAGGCCAAGCACAGCCTCTTCCCATCGCTGCACAACCCCCAACATGCCCCCCACCACGGGCCTGGCCGTCGCCCCCTTCGGTGGGCCATCTGCCTTCCCCCTCCCATCCAGGGTGACCACTGACTTGCTCTGACCCACAGAAGGTGGGGACACAGCATGCGGGGGTCCAGGGACCTGCAGCTGCCCTCTCACTCTCTGGGGACCCTGTGGGCACCAGGGAGGAAGCCCAGAGGACGAGAGACACAGGGGGGGACAGTGGCCCCCACCGGCCAGCACCACCCGCAAGACTGCTGACCCCGTCAGCAAATAAAATGACCGATGTTTTAAGCTCCTTGGGTTGGGTGGTTTGTCACACAATGATGGGTGAGATGCCAGTGCGCCCCTGACTCCCCCAAGCCGCCCTCCTCCTGCTCTTGAATGGGCCGAGCGGGCTGCCCGAGGCCCCCCATGCCAGGCAGCACCACGTCCCTCTCCCCCTCCCCCTCCCGTGGGCCTGGAACAGATGTGCGCACACGTAAGGCCGCACGCCAGGCCGCACGTCTCTCCCATCTACCTGACAGCTCCCACGCCAGGAGCGGTATCCTGTGTCAGCTCGCTTCTTGAAAGACCATACATGAATTCATGACACAGTAATTAATCACTCTGTGAACTGAGCAGGTGGGTGAGCTGAGACGATCCATTTTTAATGCTCTGTTTCATCTGAAACAGGTTTAGTCGGGAGGCACAAAGGCAGTGAATTTTAAGGATACTTCACAGGGTATGCCTCCTAAAAACCACATGCAAAATAGAGCCATCTGATTTGCTATTTTCAACAGATCTGAAGCCTTTTAGACTTCTTAAAAATTGCCCTCTGGCCTTCTCTAAGAGGCAAGGGACGGCTCAAGGGACGGCTCATCAAAGGAAGATTCTAGTTTAGAGGCGTGGCTCCCTCCCCCTGACGGGGCTGAGACAGACGGCTAGATGAATCAGGACAACAGTTCCCTTGGACCATTCTAAACACCTCTCCCCCACCCGCCTCTCAACATTCTTAAAGCTCACCTTCCAAAATAAGGAGTGACAGTCCAAAGTCTTTGGAGAATAACTTAGTTCCAACATTAAAAACTTTGAAGTGTTTAGCATACCTACCTTATGAAAGTTCACCGTTTTAAATTTCCCCTCATCCTTTTCTTCCTTATAAGAGATTCTGAATGTGCTGTTACATTTTTCTTTGTTTATTATTCCCGGTCTCTTTCCAGAAAAGATTTCAGGCAGCGTAAATAAGTTCTAATGCCTATGTCACACATATTTGATCATTTTTCCATTTGGGAAGAAATAAAAGATCTAGAATTTCTCATTTAAATACCAAACCAAACTGCTATCTTGCCCTTCCTCAGCAAAACAAAAACAAAAACAAAACAAACTTTGAAGAAAGTGCACGGAGGATAGAAAGCTAGGGTGGACGCTTGCGATAAAATCCCATCTCAAGGTCAAGGGACATGGAGGGGAAAACGGCCCCCTGTGTGTGCGGGTCCCCGGTTGGAGCAGGGCCTGGGGGCAGAGCAGCGGGTCCACTTACTCGGTGGTTGTGGTCAGCTCCTCCGTGACATGGCTGGAGTGCAGCAGGCCTTCCCGCTTCTGAAAACCCCAAAATGAACAAATAAATCAACACCTGGGCAGACAGACAGAGCAGGCGGGCAGCTGAGGCCGTGGACAGATGGTCCCGGGGCCGGGAGGCCAGCCTGGGGACAACAGAGAACTAAACAAAGGTTCGGCACCACACCCGAGCTCTGCTCGGGGGATGGACTGCAGGGGACCACACGGGTGACCCTTTGGTGGCTGGAACCTGCCCCACCCCCGCCCCCCCTGCTCTCCTGCCCTCTGAGAGCTGGCAGCTGTGGGAGGTCTCAGGAGAGACATCTCCGCTCCCAAAGAACTCCTCGACGCCCTGCAGCTGGGAAAGGCGATGAGCATGAAGGGACATACGTAACAGAAGGGAGGCATCGGATGAAACGACACACGTGCACTGGGTTGAACAGGGTCCCCCCGGAAGTCACGTCCATTCAGAGCCTCAGAATGGGGCCTCATTTGGAAATAGGGTCTTCGCAGATGTAATGAGTTCAGATAAGGGCATAACGGACTAGGGTGGGTCCTCCCCAGTGACTGGTGTCCTCAGAAGAAGAGAAAATAGAGACATAGGAACACGGACCAGACGGAAGAGGCCACGTGATGATGAAGACAGAGACTGCAGGGATGTGTCCACAAGCCCAGGACAGCCGAGGGTGCCGGCAGCCGGCAGAAGCCGGAGGAGGGAAGGAAGGACCCTCCTCTAGAGCCTGCGGAGGGGCCCTGTCGGTTCCCTGATTCGGACTTCAGGCCTCTATTATGTGAGACGACAAACATCTGTTTTAAGTCACCCAGTTTGTGGGATTTTGTTACAGCAGCCCTAGGACACTAACACGGTGTGCCACACACCCGTCCCGGAGCCCGGTAGGTACGGAGAGGCAACGATGGTGGGGGAGAGGAAGGAGGTCGTGGTGGTGTGCCCGGACCTCAGGGTGGAGCGTGGCAGCCTGCTAACCCAACCGCCACCGTGAGCCCCTACTTGAATGCCTCAAGGGACGGGGAGCTCACTACCTGCTGGGCAGCCCACCTGGACGCCTCTCGAGATCCAAGATCCCCACGCTTTCCTGAGCTCGGCCTCCCAGGGAACTCTCACCACGGGTCCTAGTGAAGGAAGAGCAGCCAGGCGTCGGGGGCCGTCAGCTTCCCCACGGCCTCACCCTGGCTGATTCTCAGGAGAGCCCACGGGGGCGGTGGCGGGGGAGGCCCGGAGACATTTTATCCACTTATTCGCACATCAAGTGTGCATCAGGCACCCACTAGATACCGGGCCCAGGGCTGGGTATGGGGCAGACGAGACTGAATATTTTTAATGAATTAATTGATTTATTTTTGGCTGCGTTGGGTCTTCGTTGCTGCGTGCAGGCTTTCTCTAGTTGCCGCGGCGCGGGCTTCTCGTTGCGGTGGCTTCTCTCGTCGTGGAGCACGGGCTCTAGGCACTCGGGCTTCAGTAGTTGCGGCATGAGGGCTTAGTTGCTCCGGGGCATGTGGGATCTTCCCAGACCAGGGATCGAACATGTCCCCTGAATTGGCAGGTGGATTCTTAACCACTGTGCCACCAGGGAAGTCCCAAGGCTGAATATTTTAAAAGTCTGTAGGAGAATCTCAATTTTTTGAGGAAAGCATTGCAGCTCGGGAAAATCAAGTGATTGCCCAAGGCCACACTGCCAGGTAGCAAAGGTGACCCTTCCCTCACTCCATCCTTCCACGAACTGACACACTTCTTACATCTCCCCATCTCAACTGGATAACCAGGCGCAGAGGGACAGGCCAGGGGCAGCTCTAAGACCTGGGACCAGCCAGTCCCCGGGGGCCTCCCCTCCCCGCTTCATCCCGCTCTGGGAGTGGCCCAAAGAGTCCTCCTGTGACCTTGGTCAAGGAAGGACGCGCCAGCGAGTGTTTGCCCGGGTGAGTAGAACGTTCTGCAAACCCCAAAGATTTTCTTGGACCAAAGTGCAGGCCTGAAAGGAAATACCCCAATTACTGAGCTGCAGAGTGTTCCTAGGGCCCAGAGTCTGACGTACATGGGTTTGGGAACCATATGCTCATGTGTCCTTGGGAAGCCTTTCCCGGCCGACCATCCTGAGGGTGGCAGGAATGGTCCCCTGTCCCTGACACCACCACCGACCGCAAACATTCCCCTTTAGGAGGCAAACGGGGCCAAACGGCAGGTAACCCTCGCCTGAGGCCAGAAAGGAACATTCCTGCCCATCAGGTCGGAGCCAAGCTCCCGGGGTAAACGGAGGGGTCAGACGGCTTCGGAAAACACAGGAGCAGCCAGAGCCTTGCAGACCGCAGAGACCACGGGACTGATAAGTTTAAAAACCAGAGGAGAGTGTGGAGCCGGACATCTCCGGGAACAGAAACACGAGAGACATCCATGTTCCGAGCGTAACCTCGACGCTCTGGCAGACGCAGCTGAGCCTTCGGGACCCGAGCACACTTTCCTCATCCAGTGTCCCCGGTAACCAGGGCGAGGGGAACAGGGACACAGCAGGTGCTTGATACACGCTTACTGGACAAGACTGCACACACGAAGCCAAGGCAGGACCTGTGCCCCTGAATGCAGGGGAAATCGACAACAAAGGTGTCTCCACCTCCGTCAGAAGGACCCTGGCTCCCAGTTACGTTTTTCCAAGTGGAGCAAGAGAGTCGACCCTCAAAAACATGATGGGGGATGATGGATGTCATTGGGAGGGAACAGAGAGAGGCTCTGATGGGGGTACTGGGGTATCTGTTTCATTCCGCTGGTCTCAGCCCTCTCCAGTGACTAATAAGCTCATTCAACAGGCCTGAATGCTTTGCAGGGAAATGAATGCTCTTTTGCAAAATGTGGAAAAGTGAACCTCCACGCACTCACGCCTTTGAATCTGCCTCTCTTCAGATCAACGCCACTGTTTCTGCTCCATCATTTACTCTGAAGCCAGAGTAAGGCATACATTTCGTCAAGGGGAAAAAAGAGAAGGTAGTCTCTTAAAGGGAACAGGAAGGAAGTATGCAAACTAGAGGAGGAACGAGCAACGGAGCCTCTGGGGCAGAGCCGCGGGCAAGCCGACCGCCGGGCTGGCGATACTTACCCGTATGACCACCACTTGCACGGAGACGTGTTCGGGAAGGCGGATCGGGGCCCGGAAGTGCATGGCCAGGGCCACGAGGAGGTGGAGGATGGCCACCAGGTTCTTCCCGTGAATCGCTGGTCGGGGAGGGAGGAAAGGGGCTGCTTTAGATCATGAGACAGGAACCCCGAGCCCACGTCCAAAAGGCGCTGAAACCAACAAGGGCCTACTGTACAGCATGGGGAACTATACTCAGTATTTTGTAATAACCTATAAGGAAAAAGAACCTGAAAAAATATATATATATATATGTGTATAACTGAATCACTTTGCTGTACACCTGAAACTAACACAACATTGTAAATCAACTATACTTGAATTTAAAAAGGAAAAAAGGGGGCGGGAGGGGGGAGGCAATAAAGGCGCTGAGTGAAAATGAGACCTCAGAGGAAAACCACGGGCAGCAGCACAGCCCATGGAAAACGGAGAACAGCTGATGAACAGCCTGGGTGAATTAGTGCTGGCTTCTAACGTTTTCTTTCCTGTTGACCTCAGGTGACTTGTGCAAGCACTTTCAAAAGCATGTTGTCTGTAAAAGGAATGAACTGGGTGGTGAAGAGAGGGAATGAGCAGGAGGATACAGTCAGCACAAGAGAAGCGAAAAGACCGGGGAAAAAGGTCACCTGGGCACTTACCCACCACCACGACATGCATCATTATCTCGGGTGCTTAAAGTTCTCCCTCTATGCGATCAACCGTCTACACGGGGAAGGCTATGCAGGGCAAGCGGTGCCTGGGGGTGTTAGACGTGCCTCCTGCCCCACCTAGGGCCCTGGTTGCCAGCCCCGGCCACTAGCTCTCCTCTAGGATGTGGACGGTTATCATCATGCCGTCCAGGGCTTTACTGATTCCCCTCCCCCAGCCCTGCAACCCAGGAGTGGGCCTGGGTCTGTCCTAGGTCTCGATGCCAAGAAGCCAGGGGTAAACCTGACTGCAGCCTTGGTCTCACCCAAGAACAGGGGCCCTTGGCGGCAGGGAGAGCATCTCAGCCGCTCCGGGCGGCCCTGCCGTGGGGACGGCGCTGGGGGAGGGCAGCAGGACAAAGCCCTTTCCAGTCTGTCCCGGCCGGTGCCTCACTTTTCTGGGTTTATGTCCTGCCTGGAAATACTGTGATGCCAGGTATTCCCAACGCCGGTGCTCTCTGAGACATACACCGGGGGCCGGCCTGAATCACCTTCTGAGGACCCGCATCGGTGAGTCACCAGCAGCACAGCTCACTGGGTGTTGGTGCCATTGGTATCCGGGGTGGAGGGTCCTTCCAAGAACCCCACAGAGCTTCTTCCGTCTTATAACCCAAACCTGGAAGACTTCCGCTGGAAGTCTCTCTTGATCCAGAAACGGTGCCTCTCCGCCCTGAAGCTTGGGGAAACCAGAGCACTGCCGGCGTGACTAAGTCCCTCACTGACACACTCCTCCTCTCCTGGCCACCTCCCTCAGGGCAGGCGTGTGAGCAGATTGGATACACGCGCTACCAAACGTAAAATGGATGGCTAGTGGGGAGCGGCCGCATGGCACAGGGACATCAGTCCGGCGCTCCGTGACCGCCCAGAGGGGTGGGATGGGGGGTGGGAGGGAGACGCAGGAGGGAGGGGATATGGGGACATACGGATGCATATGGCTGATTCCCTTTTTGTACAGCGGAAACTAACACACCATTGTAAAGCAATTAGACTCCAAGAAAGATGTCAAGAAAAAAAAAACCCCACAAGCCCAGACAGGAAGACGAATGACACGGCAGGAAGCTCAGAGGCCGGGCTCCCCTCCCCCATCCCGGCGGCCACTCACTGTCCACGGTCCACTGGAGCGCCCGGCCGTGGGGCCGCAGCAGCTCCTGCACCGCCTGAAGCACTGTCTGCAGCTTCTGCTTCTGCCCTATTTCGGACTGGGTCACCTCGGCCACGTTCAGCTTGCAGTCTGCCAGTTTTTCTGCAACAAGAAGGACAAGGGCAAAAGGCAGAGTGTCAGGAAAAGCCGGAGGGGCTCAGGGCCTCCTGGCCAACCGGCTGCATTGAGGTCACCCCATCCTCTGTGGGGCTGCAAAGTGGAGCAGGTCATCGCCAACAGCGGGGACTGCCAGGACGCTGAGCCACGGAACTCTGAACTTTCGAGTCACTCCTCTTCCTTAGAACATCACTCCAGGGGGCTTCCCCTGGTGGCGCAGTGGTTAAGAATCCGCCTGCCAATGCAGGGGACACAGGTTCGAGCCCTGGTCTGGGAAGATCCCACATGCCGTGGGGCAACTAAGCCCGTGGACCACAACTACTGAACCCACACGCCACAACTACTGAAGCCCGCGTGCCTAGAGCCCGTGCTCCGCAACAAGAGAAGCCACTGCAATAAGAAGCCTGCGCACCGCAACAAAGAGTAGCCCCCGCTCGCCACAACTAGAGAAAGCCTGCGCGCAGCAACGAAGGCCCAACGCAGCCAAAAATAAATAAAGTTTTTTTTAAAAAAAGAAAGAAAGAAAATCACTCCAGGATGAAAGGGGGGCGGGGAGTTCAAGGATTAAAGTGTGGGCGTCCCACCCAGGAACAGCATATGCACAGAGAATGAACAAGATGATTCAAGGTGCAGCTGGGAGGTAAGGAGGTGACCTGCGGGGAAGGGACCAGAGGTGAAGAGGCTGGGCCAGTGTGTTCCCAGAGGGAAGAGAACTTTGGTGAGAAAATAGAAAGGCCCTCAGGGGTTGCCTCAGCCTCCCTGCACTCATTCGCTCCCAATTCTTCTTTCTCTAACAGCTGGACCCCACGGTAAGAAGGATTATGAGATATTCAGAGACCTGTGACAATTTTCTCACCAAGAGTGAGCGGGGAGCAGTCTGGAGGAGCTGACGAGCACGGTCACATCTGCTCAAGATTCATTGACTGAAGCTGAATCCCAGCCCCGGCTCGTGCGCCTTCACTCCCCTCCGGAGCGGAGCAGGAGGGATGCCTCACCCCACACCCGCTAAGGGGCAGGCGAGGAAGGCTCCCCAGGCGTCCCGCCTCTTCATTCATTCCAAGACTCGGGGTTCCCCGATAGATCTCCTCTGCACAACAACAGAAGCCACGTCATAGGACACGGCGAGATCAGGAACCGGGAGGGTGATGACAAAGTGCTGGGCACGGAGCCTGACGCGCTGTGAGCCGCCGGCACAGAGCTGCTGCCAGCACTCCCCAGCAAAGTTCTGTGGAAGGCGTGTTCTCCAGAGGCCCCTGCTCCGTCAACACTGTCTCCCCCATCCTCCCCTCCCTCGATGAGAACAAGAACAAGCAGTTTCGATATCCCCCCTTCAGGATCCTCTCATGACACAAAAACATCGGCTGGGCTCAGGGTTAGTCCAATCATTCATTCATTCCTTCGCTTACAAAACAGTTACTGAGCACCTACTGTGCGCCAGGCACTGTCCTAGGACCAGATGCAGCACAGACACGGGAGACAGAGCTCTAGTGAGGAGTCAGCCACACCTGAAGAACCTCAGCTTGGGGGGCTGGGAGTGCTCGCGGCAGAACAAAGCAGCTCAACAAAGGAGGGAAATGATTCCTGTTTACGCGTTCTCATTCCCCCCCATCTGTTTCTAATAGGTCTTAGCGGAATCATCCACAGCTGTCTGCCCATATGAACCCCCTGAAAATACACAGCACGTCCCCAGGTGCTCAAAAGCCAGCGACAGGACGGAGCAGGGGCCGCTGGGGAAGGAAGGAGGGTTGCAGAGAGCCAGGTGGTCCTAGAGCCTCGCCCGCTGGGAGTGACGGGGAGCCCGGCACATCTCTGCTGTCCCTGCCGCCAGCCAAACCTGGTTGCCATGACACCGGGGGGAGGAGGAGTCGTGCACGGAGAAGGGAAGGAAACGGTATCAGCCTGCTACAGCTGCCGTAACAAAGTACCGCAGGGTGGGTGGCTTAAACAGTGGAAATTTGCTTTCTCACAGTCCCGGACGTCAGAAGTCCAAGATCAAGGTGAAAGCAGAGTTGGTCTCCCCTGAGGCCTCTCTCCTAGGCTTGTAGACATCCTCAGCTGGTCTTCCCTCTGTGTGTGTCTGCATCCTAGTCTCCTCTTTTTTTTTTTGGCTGTGTTGGGTCTTTGTTGCTGCGCGCGGGCTTTCTCTAGTTGTGGCGAGCTGGGGCTACTCTTCGTTGTGGTGCGCAGGCTTCTCACTGCGGTGGCTTCTCTTGTTGCGGCTCTAGGCGCTTGGGCTTCAGTAGTTGTGGCACGTGGGCTTCGTAGTTGTGGCTCGCGGGCTCTAGAGCGCAGGCTCAGTCATTGTGGCGCACAGGCTTAGTTGCTCTGCAGCATGTGGGATCTTCCCGGACCAGGGCTCAAACCCGTGTCCCCCGCATTGGCAGGCGGAGTCTTAACCACTGCACCACCAGGGAAGCCCTCCTCTTCTTATAAGGGCACCAATCTGATGGGTTGAGGGCCCACCCTAACTTCATTTTAACTTTAAAGACTGTCTCCAAATATAGTCACATCCCGAGGTCTTACGAATTCTGGGGGGGACGCAACTCAGCCGATAACAGAAACCAAGGAGGCTGGCCGTGCCTGGGTGCCGCCTGTGGCTGCGTCTCAGGTAACTCCCCCAAGTGGGAGAGAACGAGGCCCTTGGCTGCCTTCATCACCAGCGTCACTCTGCCCGCTGATGGGACTGCAGGGGCAGCTCAGGGTTTAGGCGTGGCCAGGACCCCTATCTTCCTAGCATGGAAAGGACAGAGGAAGATGGGGCGGATTCTCAGCGGTGGCTGGAAAACACGAGTGATGGCCGAATGCGGGGCTTGAACACTTACTACACAAGGAAGGGCTTGCCTTTCACGAGGAGAAGCGTGTGCCATGAGTCAGAAGCAGGACAACAGCCAGCCCGGGAGCTGCCTCAATGCTCCAGCGTGGGCACTGTCACTGCCCACAGGTGGCTCACCTGGACAACACTGCAAATGCAGGAGAGTTACACCCCCTGAAACTTGCCCTGGCAGAGGGTCTGGCAGCTGCCCCCGGAACCTGCTCTTAAGGAGAGGGGCACATCAGGGGGCCTACTAGTGTAGTGACTCACAGCTGGCCAAACCCAGAGGTCTGTGCTCTGTCCTCATCGCCCTCACTCCTGCCTTCTCCTCCTCTCTCCTGGCTGGACCCTCCAGATGCCTGTGCTGGCCCTTCCTCTGACCACTGACCACCCCCCCGGGCCCAGTCCCCAGACCTCTTCTCTCTACAGATGCACAGAAGTCAGCTTTGGCCTGGCATTCGGCCAAAATCTCCTATTTCGTTTTAGCTTCTGCCTTTGAAAAGTAAAGAGCTGAATGCCTCCATCGGTATCATTCCTGGCAGCCCTGGGCCCCAGGATCACGTAGGTTACTAATGCATCTCATCAGGGTAACAGCACATCATTAATACGACCAGTGACGTTCTGTTAATATCTGGATATTCTCTTCCATTGTTCTCTTCTTCAAACAGTGGTATGTCAAAGCATGACACACAAGAGACTTCAGAATTGCCCATCTAGGAGTCCTTATGCAAGATATTCAAACAGGATGGAACTGCCACTACTTCACGCTAAAAAGGCTGCCTGAGCCAAAGTCAGCCTCTCGTTAGACCTCACAGATCACAAAGCGGACGTCTCAGGACTCAATGACAACCACAGCCACTGCAGAGCACGTACCGCATCTGCTGGGGCCAACTGAAGAGGGGACCAAAAGGATGTGCCTTGAGCAGGCAAGGCCTTCTTACAGGGTACCGGCTCTAAGACACCCCTGACGCTCTACTCCAGAGAGGGCACTGGCGTCATTTATAGGCGTCTAGGGCTGAGATGCAGATGCACATCCAGAGCTGATCTTGTGAGCCTGAGAGACAGACTTCCACGACCACAGCACTAGGTCTAAGGCTTAGGGATACAAGGTTTTCAAGTGACTGGGTGAGTGAAGCCACAGCTGCATGTAAAAAGCATCAGAAATAAAAGTGTTAAGTGAGCACAACGCTCTTATGTTTGCTTCTGAAAATATCAGGAAGTGTCTCCTTTGGGCAGTGAGCAAAGCAGCAGTTCAAAGGACTGTTTCAATAAGCAAGCATCGTCACCTACAGCCAAGTCTTCAAGTCCAGGAGTCAGAGGGAAGCTAGGTCTTTACACAGAGAGGGAGGGAAGCTGATAACCCAGGGCAGCGTCACCATCAGTAGAATCCTTGTGGGCGGTGCCAGCCTAAGAGCCATGCCTCCTCCGTCCTTCTCTGCTGAAAGTAAGTGTCCGTCGTCACAAAAGTCTGGTTCAGTGACCTCGAGAGCAATCTAGCACCTGACAGTGCTGAGAATGGCTGGACCGATGATACACTAGGAAACAACAAAGCTCTAACCAACATTTTTTTTTTTAAGATTTTTAAAATTTTTTTATTCTTTTTATTTTTGGGTGTGTTGGGTCTTCGTTTCTGTGCGAGGGCTTTCTCTAGTTGCGGCGAGCGGGGGCCACTCTTCATCACGGTGCGCGGGCCTCTCACTGTTGCGACCTCTCTTGCTGTGGAGCACAGGCTCCGGACGCTCAGGCTCAGTAGTTGTGGCTCACGGGCCCAGCTGCTCCACGGCACGTGGGATCCTCCCAGACCAGGGATCGAACCCATGTCCCCTGCATTGGCAGGCAGATTCTCAACCACTGCGCCACCAGGGAAGCCCCAACCAACATTTTTAATAATAAAATTGTGACAGGTACTAAACGAGCTTGATAACATTTCAGATTTATTCTTGTACTAAAGAAGTTCATTTTAAGATGGGGGTTCTCAGCTTAGATGAACAGAGATTTATTTAATTCTTGGCCCACGGCATTCAGCCAAACACAGAATTTGGAACATTCCCTCTGGGTGAGGCCACCCGGTCCCACGGCATTAACCATCTCTGCACTGCTGGTCTCCACCCTTACCCTGCAGCTGACGCGGGCAGGATGGGTATCAGCCCTCTTAGCAGATGCACCACCCACCTCCTCATCCCTGCCCACCACGCCACTCCCAAGGGCTTTCTCACTCACCAGCTGTTCAGGCCACAAACCTGGCCAGCAGTCTTCATGCCTCCATCAGCTTTAACCTCCCACACATCCTCCACTTCCATCCTGGACCGAGCCACTTCCTCTGATGCCCGGGCTGCTGTGACAGCACCCTGACTAACCTCCCAGGTCCCCCTCCTGACCCGCCCCCCAATTCATTCTGTACCCAGGAGCCCAAGCAATCTTTTAAAACGCTAACTCAGACCTTGTCACGGCCCTGCTCAAATCCTCTAGTGGCTTCCTGTCACTTGGAATAAAAGCCTTTGTCAGGACTGGATGTGATCTGGCCCCATCTGTCCACCCCGGCCACCTGCAGCCACCTTTCACTGCCCTTTAAACACGGCAGACTCTTCCTCTCTGCAGAGTCTCAGCCTGGAATGTTCTTTCCATGACAACTGAACAGAAGCCTGCTTGGATGTCAGCTCCCCAGGGGGGCTGCCCCTGACTGCCCGGTCCTTCCACCCGGCCCAGCCCCGCTGCCCCAGAACCTCTCTGATTCTCTCCCTAGCACTTGTCCCTCTCTTAGAGCATCTATTTGTGTTTCAGGTTGAACCACCACACAATAGTTCTCTTTCTCCCCTCTGCCAGAACGGGTGTCGGCAGTGGGGCATGGGGACTTCCTTCTTCCTGTCACCACTGCATCTCCACACCTGCCACACAATAGGCCAAAGGATATTCATTCAACCAACGAAGGGATAACCAAAATAAACACAAAATCTTCTCCTGCTTAACGTGCTTTTTGAGGACTGACTGAACAAGGACAAAACAACGTGTAGGCCACATCCATCGCCATGGCCTCAGAGCCAGGTCTACGTGACAAGACCCTGCAGGTTTCCCTCCAAGATCGGACCGTCTGTTAAGAGCCATTGTGCTGAGTGTGCAAACTGCCCGCAGGGACCCGGGACTGAGGAATGACACGGAGGCTGGGCCAGGCCACGATCTGGGCAGCTGCAGGGGTGCGTCCTGTGGGCCAGCCCTCCCCAGGATGCCCCTCTCCAGCCCCAGCCCCGCCTGTCTGCTTTCCCTCAGTACCTCTCCCCCACAACAGCACCCCCCAAACTCCGGGTGCCTGACTCGGGTTCCCCAGCACACCCCTGTGGAGCAAAACATGATCCCGCCCCAGTGCTGGCCCCTGGCTGGAAGGAGTGGCCCTCCAGGCAGTCTGCTGGGAAGACCCTTGCACAGGACAGCGCTGGTCTGTGGGGTCATTAAGGGGTGAAGAGCGTGCATAGCAAGAGCCCAGGGAGCAGGTCTGCACCCCGCCAATGCTGGGGGCAGGGCCTCCCGGGGACCTTCAGGAAGTGAGTTATCCTAACGGATGAGGGGACACTGAGTCCGCCGGGCCACACTCACGGGGATCTGGGGACCCTATCCAGGGCCTTTGCACTTCCTATAAAAGGAGCCCACGTCCTGCAAGTAGGAAACGGCAGGGCTTTCTTCACTCGCTCGGTCAACGCATGGTTGCCGTGTGCCCGGTGCTCGGAGGAACTCGGGGGACCCACCAGCCCTGCTTTCACTCTTCATCTCTCTGTCTTTGTCTTTGTTGTGTTGTTGTTCATTACCCCTTACTGACCCCAGGCCCTGTGCTCGGCCCCATACTAAGGGCTCTACAGATGTTGCTTTGCTGAGGAACTCTGTCCACAAGGGACAGACATAAAAAGAGCATCGCAGTCAGTCTCCCTCCTCGCCACTCCCCCGCCACCCCCCATCTAAATCGTGCCCCCGAAGGGCACAGCTGGGGGCCACCCCCTCCAGCACCCTGGCCCCGATGGGCCTGCACAGGCTGGAGGTGCTCACAGCTGGACGGGCGCAGGCCAGGAGGGAGGGCTGCCCCAGAGAGGAGACGGCATCCCGTTCGTGCCCCATCACCGTGCTCCCCTTGTACACATGCATCCAACAGCAGAGGCCACAGACGGTTCTGGAAGCTGTGAGTGACCCAGTGCAGCCCCGTGACTGGAGCTCCGGCAGGACCCCCACCCGAGGAACGATGAGAGGGCAGGTGACCCGGGGCCCCAGGGGCCACCACCTGGGAGCCACGGGCTCAGGGCTGCGGCTTACGGACGAGTGGCCGATGTCGCCATGTAGAGAATCTTGTGGTCCAGCCTGGGGCCGCCCCTCGTGGTGGCCGCCCTTCCCGTGGACTCACCCAGGAGCTTCTGCAGCACCTGCCCGTCGTACAGGTCCTCCTCTAGCTGCTTTACGATGATTCTCTCCCCCACCAGCACGTCGTTGACCCAGTCGATGAGAACCTGCGGGGTGGACAGGCGTTATGGCCGCGCTCGCTGGTGCCAGGAGGGCCCAGGCGATGACCAGAGCAAGCGCAGGAACGGAGAGCCGCTGGACACCGAGACACCCCCAGTGCAGGGGCCAGGAGAGCCCGAGGGGATGGGCACGCTTCTCCCACCCAGGCTGCCGGGGCTCCCATGGGATTCACAGGAGGACTGGTGGAGGGCGGCACCATGGGCAGACTGGCCTCCTCCCAGCAGGGACTTGGGTACGTGTGGGAACTCAGCCGGAGGAAATGATGATGTTCACCATGGCATATGCAGGCGGGCGGATCAAATGAGGAAACATCAGTAACACCGCCCCCCACGGCCCGAGACAGCACAGGTGAGCCTTAAAACGTCCACCCCCCTCCCTCCCTTAATATCTGCACTAAAACCATCCCTGATAGCCCTGAGCCTAACGCTGTGGACCGAAGGGGATCCCGAGGGGCTGTTACTGACAAGCTCTGAGAGCCTGCTCCCAGCGGCACCCTAATTTCTTCAAGGCTTTACTGAGATAGAATTTACATTCCACACAGTTGTTTAGTATACTGACAAAGTTGTGCGACCGTCACCGTAATGCACTGAAGCACATTTCCATCACCCCACAAGGAAGCCCTGTATTGTCGGCAGTCACTCCCCGTCTACCCTCCCCCACCTCCTCTCAACCACAAAACCATCGTCTCCATGGATCTGCCCGTCCTGGATACTTCGTACGAAAGGAATCACGTCATACGTGATCTTTTGTGTCAGGCTTCTTTCACGTATCGTGATGTTTTCAAGGTTCACCCAAGTTGTAGCACGTGTCAGGACCTCGTTCCTTCTTACAGCTGAATCCGTTGTACGGAGAGACGCGTTTTACGGATTCATTCCCCAGCCGATGGACATTTGGGTTGTCACCACTTTGGGGCTGTTGTCAACAGCCCTGCTGTGAACACGGACGTACAATTTTTATGTGGACACACGTGTTCGTTTCTCTAGACCAGCCTTTTCTCAACAAGTTTCCCTTCAATTCGCTGAGTAATATATCATAAAAGAAGACAGCTTCAATCGTGAAAATATCTACAGAGAAATAGGGTTCCCACTGAACAAAGTTCCATTTGGCTGACGCTGCGTAAGGCAAAATGAAACTTCTCCGCAAGATGAAACGGATGTCTGAAGAGACTTGATCAAAAATACCCGTATTACACGGTTTCCCTGTGCAAGCAGAACCGATGAAGCTAACTAACTGGTCCCAATAACCTCCTGGAAATGGGCACTGATTGGCCCTCTCAGAGATAAACAAAAGGACACAAACCAGACTAGAGTATCCTCTGTCACTCTCTGATACGGATGCCACCTGCAAAATTGGCCACAAAGCAAATTTCTGTGAAATTTCTATTTTCCCACTAACTCGAAAACATTCAATCAGACACACAACCCCATGGAGAACAGAAGTGAAAGTAAATTAAAGGGACTTCACTCAACAGCAGCCCTGTAACCAAAACTGGGGTCCGGCCACGTGCCGCTCAAAAGCCAATGAAGAGGCAAGGATGGTGGAAAGGAAAGTTGGCTTTATTTTGGGTGCCAGCCACTGGGGGTGGGAGAGGGTGGATGCCTGTCCAAAGGCCGGCTCCCTCCCCCCACAATGACAACCAGGGGGCACGAGCTTTTATAGACAGAGGGACGGGGCTCCACGCAGAAACAGCACAGGCAGCTCTGGAAGTCATCTTGACATTGGTCATTGGTGGTCCGACCAGCGTCATCCTGATTGTTTTAACTACAATTTCTCTTTAGTTCCAGGGTCAGTTTGTTCCCATTTCCTTGAGGCCAGTTCTTGGAATTGTGGCAGCTTAGGTCGTGGCTACAGTCTGGTCATCAGGTAGTTCACTTCTTCCACCTGGCGGGGGGTTTCAGTATCTATAAGACACCTCACAGGATACGTGTGGCTCAGAATGTTATCTGTAGCCCTTGGGGAGGAACTAAAGGTCCTTGACTATGCTTAATGACTAAACAATTATTTAGTCTCGTTAGACTGTTCTCCTTTGTTTCTGCATTTTCTCACTTCTCTGGTTTAAGGTTTGGCTAAAGTTTCTCCACTGACAAAAGGCGGGCAGAGCACACGGAGTCGGGGGAAGGACCACAGAATCCTGCTCCGTCTCAGCCCCGCGGCATTCTGGATTTGTCGAAGCCATTCCCGAAAGGTCGACAGGATGGAGCTGGCCCCACGCTGCAGCCCTGCTCCGTCTCCCTCCCTGGGGGGCGAGCATCCTGGGAGGCTGGGAGCTGGACCTCACCACCCGGCTGCCTTCTCTCCCACCTTGCAGCACCCTCTCCCGTCACCCAGCTCCCACCCTCCTCTCACCACCCTCCCAGCTTCCTTGTGTCGGGGGTCCTCCTTGACACGGCTTTCTCCTCCGGATCTTTAAAGGACATCACCCTGGATGGCTCCTCCTCCTTCTCTCCACCCTCCTCCAGGGCCAGCTCAGGCCCTCCCACGATATCCAGTGCCCACCCCGTCCCAGAAACCCCTCAACGTCCAGCCCCGCCTCTGCACCATCCTTCTGCTCGGGTGTTCCATGAGCATCTCTAACTGAACCCGCCCCTGCCCCTCCTCAAACCTGCCCCTTCTCTGAGAAGGAAACAGGACACCATCCTCCAGCTTCAGGAGCCTGGATTTCACCCCTTCATCCATTCAGCCCACTTCGTAATTGCACACACTTCCCGCCATCTCCTTTCCCACCGCCCTTGTCCAAACCTCCTTCCCGGGCCACTGCCACAGCTCCACCAAGCACCCTGCCTCTTCACCGGTGTTTTTCAAATCCCCAAGCCCGTCTCTGCTCCAGGGCCTTTGCATGTGCTAGTTCTTCCACCCTGAACACACTCCCCTCCATCCCTGCCGGGCCAGCCCTCACTCATCCTTCAGGTCGCAAGCTCCGTATCATCCTCTGACCTCCCCCCACCCAACCCAGGCCACAACCCGTCATCATGGCTCTCACCGCACCCAAGGGCCTTTTCTCTGACCCCGTTCACGTTTGCAATGGGAACACATCATCGTTTGTAACGATCTCCCTGCTGGACTTTAAGCTCTATGAGGGCAGGAACTATGACCTCTCGTTTGTGGCTCTGTCTCCAGTGCTCACGGCCTGGCACTGGAGCTCCATAAGCAGGCAATGAGCTCATCAATTAACTTACTGAGCACCTACTACGTGCCAGGCTCCGGGGATAAAAAAGACGAGAGAGGTCTCTGTCCTTGAAGACCTTACCTTCCAATCAGACATTAAAAGACAAATAGATACACACACTTCCAGGCTGTGATCGATATTATGGAGGAAAAGAAGTCAGAAGAAAGTGGAGAAAGCTGACAACCACACCTCAGCCAGGTAATCAAGGTCAACGCAATCACGTTGTCGTGTGTGCCCTGATGTGATGGGACGAATGCACTTCACGTCTGTGGCCTCCCTCCCCAAACCCATAACCGCAGTCTAACCTTGAGAAAAAACATCAGACAAACCCTAACAGAGGGGCACCCGACACAACCCCTGCCCAGTCCTCCACAAAACCGTCAAGGTCATCAAAACCAAGGACAGTCTGAGAAACCATCACAGCCCAGAGGAGCTCAGAAGACAGGATATCACGTGGGATCCCACGTGGGGTCCTGAGACGGAGAAAGTATATCTAGTAAAAACTAAGGAAATGTGAATAAATGGTGGGTGTTAGTTAATAATAATGTATTAATATTGGTTCATTAATATAACAAGTATACCACGTTGGGGCTTCCCTGGTGGCGCAGTGGTTAGGAATCCGCCTGCCAATGCAGGGGACACGGGTTCGAGCCCTGGTCCGGGAAGATCCCACATGCCGCGGAACAACTAAGCCCGTGCGCCACAGCTACTGAGCCTGCACTCTAGAGCCCACATGCCACAACTAGTGAGCCCACGTGCCACAACTAGTGAAACCTGCACGCCTAGAGCCTGTGCTCCACAAGAGAAGCCACCGCAATGAGAAGCCCACGCACCGCAACAAAGAGTAGCCCCCGCTCGCCACAACTAGAGAAAGCCTGCGCGCAGCAACGAAGACCCAACGTAGCCAAAAATAAATAAATTAATTAATTTTTTTAAAAATGTACCATGTTGATCTAAGGTGTTAATAATGGGGAAAATTGGGTGTGGAAATATGGGAACTCTTGTACTATCTTCGCTATTTTACTGTAAATTGAAAATGGTTCTTAAAAATAAGTCTGTTGAGAAGAATTAGGCAGAGTTTGGGGATGGAGAGGGCAGAGGGGTCACGGGGATCAGGGGGTCAGGGGGCCTCTTGGAGGAAGTGGCGTCTGAGCAGAGACAGGAAGGAGGTGCAGGGTGAGCCCTGTAGCCACCTGGAACCACCTGGGAGGTCAGGGGGTGGGGCTTCCAAGGCCAAGAGAGGTGGGGGGGCGGGGCCAGCCCTGGACTCTCACCTGGGCCAGGAGGGGAGGGGGCAGTGGATGAGATGAGTGACCGTGGGCACTAGGGGGAGTGGGGACTGGACGTGGGGACCCCGGAGGGGCACGGGGAGGGGGTTGGGGAGAAGCAAGGTCTGACCCTGACCCTGGGTACGGGCAGATGCAGAGGGGGAGCCTGAGGAACGAGCTGGTGCGCGGGCATCTGGGTGGATGGAGCGGCAGGAGTGGGGGGCGGGGCAGAGAGGAAGCCACCAGGCCAGGGGCTGTAGGTATCAATGAACAAAGGGGAGAACCAGGAGGGGTGGCAGGGCCCAGTCGGCAGTACGATGACGGAGGGGGGTCTGGAAACAGCTGGGAGGACGCCTGCCCCGTCCAGGCCCCGACATCACGGAGCAGAGACCCACCTAGCTCTCCAGACCCCAACATCCACCTTCTGGGCCCCGGTTACACGGCCAAAAACAGCAGATTCGGGATCACAGACAGACCTGCCCCGTAGCTTTACCTCTCCAGCCACCAACGCCAGGCTCCTCGCAGGAGCGCCGCGATCCTCGGGCCCTTCATTCCACAAAGCTCTAGGAATCTGCTACCTTGGTCTTTCATCAGGGATTTCACAGCAACTACTGGAGCTGAGTGGCAGTATTACACTCAGCTCAACGGCTGTCACTGAGCGCCTTCCTGGTGCCAGGACGTGGGGACAAAGGAGGCGCGTCCCCTGCCCTCCGGGAGTCCAGGTCCAGCCGGGAGACGCAGCGGAGAGAGATGAATGGTGAGCACGAGCCACCACAAAGGATTCTGACGTGAGGGGTCACGCGGCCCCGGGAGCAGAGGAAGTGGCCTTCAAGGGCGGGACAGGAAACAGCTGAGCAGAAAGAGGCGCCCGGGGGGTGGGGCAGGCGGGCCTGGTGGCGGGGTGGCGAGATCCGGGCCGCGGAGTAGTGAACCGCTATCCCGGTGTGGACCCGGCAGGGAGGCCAGGAGGGGCCGGTGCCCATCGGAGGACAGAGCTGCCGCCCACCAGCCTCCACACTGGGCCTGCGTGTGCTACGGGACCCAGCAATTCCACTTCCAGAAATTTCTCCCAAGGTACCAATCCAAATGTGCTCCTAGACGTTTACCAACTCGGAAATGATTTCCAATTTTGTGTAGGAATAGCTGAATGCCCAAAAGAAAAAGCCTGGAGGGACACGAATTTAAAAATTACCACTGCCTTCTGTTTGAGTTTTCTGTCTTCCAGGTTTTCAGCAGTATCTCTTACTTTGGTAATTAGAAAAAATAATAATACACGCCACTTATAAAAATTAATCGCTATCCACATGGCTTCTTTGCCGAAACTGACAAGCAAATCCTACAATGCAAACGGAAAGTCCAGAGACCCCCAAAAGCCAAAACAATCTTGAAAAGGAAGAACGACGTTGGAGAACTGACACTTCCTGATTTCAAACTTTCCTACAAAGCTAGAGTATCAAAACATGTGATACTGGCAGGAGGACACAGAGGTCAATGAAACAGAAATGAGAGGTCAGAAATAAACTTCACATTACAGCCAAGTGACATCCATAAGGGGGCTAAGACAATTCGATGGGGGAAAAAAGTCTTTCTAACAAATGGTGCTGGGACAACTGGATACCCACATGCAAAAGAATAAAACTGAACCCTTACTTTACACCATATACAGAAATCAACTCAAAATGGATCAGACCTCAGTGTAGGAACTAAAACTATAAAACTCTTAGAAAACGTGGAGGTAGGGCTTCCCTGGTGGCGCAGTGGTTGAGAGTCCGCCTGCCGATGCAGGGGACACGGTTCGTGCCCTGGTCCGGGAGGATCCCACATGCCGTGGAGCGGCTGGGCCCGTGAGCCATGGCCGCTGAGCCTGCGCGTCCGGAGCCTGTGCTCCGCAATGGGAGAGGCCACAGCAGTGAGAGGCCCGCGTACCGCAAAAAAAAAAAAAAACAACCACTACGAGATACCATTTCATACCTACTAGGGTAGCTATAATCAAAAAGACGAACAATAAGTGTTGCCAAGGATGTAGAGAAACTGGAAGGATTTCCATACACTTCTTTGGGGGATGTAAAATGGTGCAGCCACTACGGAAACAGTCTGGCAGTTACTCAGAAGGTTAAGCACAGAATCACCATACGACCCAGCAATTTCACTCCCAGGTATATACCAAAAAGAACTGCAAACACAAGCTCATATAAAACCTTGTACACAGATGTTCATAGCAGCACTATTCAAAATAACCAAAATGTGGAAACAACCCAAATGCCGTCGAGAAAGAACGGATCAGCACGTTGTGGTCTATCCATACGATGGAATATTATTCAGCCATGAAAAGGAATGCAGTTCTTTTTTTTTTTGGCTGTGTTGGGTCTTTCCTGCCGTGCGCGGGGGCTACTCTTCGTTGTGATGCGTGGGCTTCTCATTGTGGTGGCTTCTCTTGTTGTGGAGCACGGGCTCTAGGCACACGGGCTTCAGTAGTTGTGGCACGTGGGCTCAGTAGTTGTGCTTGTGGGCCCTCGAGTGCAGGCTCCGTAGCTGTGGTGCACGGGCTTAGTTGCTCCACGGCACGTGGGATCTTCCCAGACCAGGGATCGAACCTGTGTCCGCTGCACTGGCAGGCGGATTCTTAACCACTGCGCCACCAGGGAAGTCCAGGAATGGAGTTTGGACACCTGCTATAACATGGATGAATCTTAAAAACACCATATGCCAAGTGAAAGAAGCCAGACGACACAAAAGTCACGTATTGATATGATTCCCCGTCTATGAAATACCTAGAATATGCGAATTATAGAGACGGAATAATTCTTTAGAGACAAAGTGGTTGCCGGGGGCCAGGAAGGACGATAGAGGACTGGGTGCTGGTCGTTACGGGGTTCCTTTCTGGGGTGATGAAAATGTCCCTGACTGATTGAGGTGATGGCTCAACCGCTCTGGGAGTACACCAACAACCACTGAACTGTACGGTATCGGAATTCTATCTCAATAAACCTGTTATTAAGCAATGGACCTCTAGAATGCAGGTGCTAGCATCTACCTCTGCCGGGCTATTTTGAGGACTTGGTGAGATGATCTACTGGCCAGTGCTAATCAACTATAGTGACCTACACAGATGTCACCGTCACCACCCACGGCTTCTCTGCGCGTCGGAAACCCCTTTCTGACTTACTCAGCCTAGCCAGCAGCACCTAGGATATGTGGACACCACCCGAGGTGTTGGAGCTATAAAGAAACATGACCTAGTCTCTGCCCCACATGGGCAGTTAGGTGTCACAGCTGCTTGCCGGTCGTCCCACGTCCCTGTGCCCCCCCCAAACCAGCCCCGGGAGTCAAACACCATTTCGCACCCCTGCCACCTCTCTGATCTTACCTCCGATCACCCTCGTCCTTGCTGTCTAGGCTCCAGCCACGCTGCCCCCCTCGCTGGCCTTCACACCTGCCAGCACGGGCATCCCAGGGGGCCTCTGCACTTGCTGCTGCCCTAAGTACCAACCAGCAGGTCTCCGCTCAAATGCCAACTCCGACCACCCCACCAAAAACAGAGCGGAGAAGGAACCACCCTGCTTCTTGCTTCAGTTTCCTTCAATGCGGTCATGCCACCTGGAAACATACTCATCCGTCCCTCGACATGTCTGTCTCCCCAGCTGGACCGCCAGCCCACTCAAGGCCATCACCGCAGGAGCTAAACTAGGAACAGACCCATGCAAGGCGCTCAAATCAATGGCAGGGCTGCCTACAGACCTAGAAAAGCCTCTGGGGCATGCAGACATTTGGTTCTAGAGGCTGCCTTGCCCAGAGCAAGGTCCTGTAGGAAAACACACAAGAGATGTTTCTGCTATGAAGAAACTAAAACTGGATCTCTGACCTGGTCAAAGTCCAAATACGAAAACAACAGACAGAAGGGGATGAAAATCACATTTCACGCCGCGGGCCACAGAGGTCAGCTCTGGGAGCAAAAGCAAATCCGCCTCCCGGTTTCACTGCTGCCCCCGCGGAGATGCAGTCCCCTCCTGGCCACCACCAACCACCCTGTCCTCGTACCGCCCAGGTCATCCGTCTCCCCCGCGGAGACGCAGTCCCCTCCTGGCCACCGCCAACCACCCTGTCCTTGTACCGCCCAGGTCATCCGTCTTAATCTTCTGGTTCACAAAAGACTTTTTAAAGATAGCACCCGTCCTTACTTTTAGGGACGTACTCATGTGCAAAGCCCGAGTCCTGCAGGCACGTGTCTAGGACGTGTATTAATGACGCCCTTGGCACAGTGCTCTCTGCATAGACTTTTCACAAGCTTGCTGTAGCCGGAATAAAAATGACTTCCCCCTGAGTTCCTTCTAAATGATCATGAAGAGCTGCAGCCTGTCTCCCCCAAAGCTATGACAGTTATGTTTCAATCACTTCCAGACAGGCTTGCCGTGGCTTAATGCACGGAGGACGCAGGCTCATTGCAACCGGCAGGAGAGCATCCCGGCCAGGTGCAGTGCCAGCCACGTCCCCGGGCATCTCCACACAACGATGATAGCACCGTCTTCTGCCCAGAAGACCATCTTTGTGCAGCTGAGTTTCTTCGTAGGGGCAAAGGAAGGGAGAAAGCAGAACTTAACAACCTGAAGGAGCCTTGTCCAGTAAACTGGGAGATGAGATGCGAAATCTGCTTATGGGGAGAAATGCGTTCCCCGGTGACGACACGGCCAGCCTGCCTTGGACCAACGCACCCGCAAGTGCGGAGGCCCCTCTCTGACTATTCACTCTGGAAAGCACGAGAACTGCCGTTCCCTCTTTCAAAGATCATTAAAAATATAAAGGATCTCATCTGTAAACTGCTATCTTCCCCAGGCGGCACCAGCTGTTCACCCTGTTAAGAGATTCAGGGCACTCCTGGAGGATGCTAGCGAAAAGGACCACAGGACAAACACCTGCATACAGGAGACAGGGTAAGTCTTTCAGCTCCCGAGCCCACAGGATACTCACTTCTAAACTGGAACCACAGACCTGCCCATGCACCTCCCCCCCAGCTCTGCCCCGTTTGTGCCCATGTTCCAGCGCCCGGCACGGCACCCGCCGGACAGCAAGCGTGTGGCATCTGACGTCACCCTCATGCTGGCAGACGGGCATGACTGTTCTGCTTTAATCCGAGCCGGGATTTGAATCCAGGGAGCCGATCCCACAGCCCATCACACCCACCCCTTCACCCCCTCACACACTGCATCACACACAAAAGACGCTCGAAGAGAATGTTTCAATGAGCGGCTTCGTTCTTAATGCCTGGCGTAGCCAAAGCCAGGGTTTTTGACAGGAAGCAGAGAGCAGCTCACAATGTTTTAAACACCAACAGTCCTGAGGTAGGAGGGTCAGTGGGGGTAAGTCTACAGAGAGAGACAGGACAGGGGCCAAGACAAGAAGCAACCAAGTGCACATGATGGAGAACAGAGAACGAAAGCCGGGGGACCGACCGTGCCAACTCAGAAAGGTCCCGCTGGTCCCAAGACTGGACGTGGCCAGCGGTTGGGACGTCAGCCAGACCTCACCCTGACGAGCTCAGGCCTGCACGTGGTCCACACCTGCACCAAAACAACCTGCACTTCCTCCTCGGCCGATTTTAACCTGTGTCCTCTCACCGGAATAAGCCGTAACCGTGAGTATAACGAGTCCTTTCAGCAAAGTATCAAACCTATGGGTCGTCTTGGGGCTCCCACACTTACAAGCGGCATCAGAAGTGGGGTTGGGCTTGGGGGAAACGGGCTTTCTAACCTCACACCCAGGTGGGCAGGTGCTCAGCTTGCTCAAGGAGGGAGGGGCAAGGAGGCTCGGGGGCCGGAGCGCTGGAGTTGCGGCGGGGGGGGGGGCGGGGGCGGGAAGTGAGGCAGCAGGGCCGCCAGCCCGGAGCACGTCTAAGGGTGTCCGGCTCGGCGGCACCCCCGGGCAGGCCACGGGCAGCTCACCCCTGACTGCGCGTACAGGCTGCCTGGCCCTGGGGCCAGTTCCTCCCCACGCCAAGAAAAGGAGGTGCTGACAGCCCCCTGTCGTGAGGGAACCCCGACTCAGGGATACGCTGAGCCTCCCCCTTACCTGACAAACAACAACCACCCAGGGTAGCTGGCGCTCAGCCCAGGCATCGCCCAGACCCCCACCAGCACGCGTGCGTCTCTGTTCAAAAGCCCTGTAGTCAGTGAGAACTAGTATTTCACATACATCCCCTCCACGTGCCACTACAGCAACCAACAAGCCACAGACAGCCCGCCCGACGGCGCCGGCCTGTTTGCTGTGTTCATGCTTATTTTAGAAGATAAGCCACCAGCCTTGAGGTACGATTTGCCGTCTGACGGCAGGGGGAACCTTCCAGAAATTGCCCATCTCCAGGCGTATGTGCTGCAGGCTGGCGGGATGGTCGTGGGAGCAGACTTCTATGTGTCTGACAGCTGGCCCTTCCTGGGAACTGGCAAGGCAGCAAGGCCGGCCCTGCTCCCAAGGGGACGGGGACCCTCAGCTACAGCTAAGGGATGCGGCGGTTTAGGGACAGGAGGTAACTCGGCCTGGTGTACTGGTTTCTCTGGCTGCTGTAACAAATTATCACTCATTTGGGGCTTCCAAACCACCAGTGTATTCCCTCAGAGTCCTGGAGGTCAGAAGTCCAAGACCAGTTTCACCGGGTTAGTGCCAAGGTGTCAGGAGGGCTGATTCCTTCCGGAGGCTCTAGGGAAGGCTTCCTGGCCTTTTCCACGTTCTAGGGGAGCCCACATTCCTTAGCACGTGGCCCCTTCCCACATTTTCAAAGCCAGCAGCGTGGCATCCCGTATCCACCCTCATGTTGCCACCATCACCTGCGGTCAAATCTCTCTCTGCCTCGCTCTTATAAGGACACTTGTGAGCTCACCGGACAATCCAGGGTCATCCCTCCCTCCACACCCCTAGCTTAATCACATCTGCAAAGTCCCTTTTGCCATATAAGGAGGTAACAGTCACAGGTTCCAGAGGCTAGGACGTGGACATCTTTGGGGGCCATGATTCAGCACACCACACCTGGGTTCCCCAGGAAAGAGAGCCCAGGGCCAAGCTGACTGCTGCGGCTTTTGGGGGGACCCTAACCCCAGACTAGCAAGAGTGAGGGGAGAGGGAAGGGAGGCAGGTGCACCCCTGAGCCGCCCGCAGCTTCGGAAGGAAACCCAGCTGACGCCCAGCACACGGCCAACTTCCCGTGGAAGCACGGCTCTCAGAACTGCCCGACGGGGAAGAAAGGGAGAGGCGTGCACTCCCACTCCCTCGGGTCCTCAGTCCTGCTCTGCCCCACAGGATGTCAACGTCTGCACTCCCAGCCCCTCCAGTCGGCACACTCCATGCCCCAGACGTGGTCGTTCATCTGAACCCGGAGTCCGGGGCTGGAGGGGCTGCCAGAGCCTCCGCAGGTCCCGTCGGGCTGGTCCCGGATGCAGAGATGCTGTGGTCCCTCTGTGTGGGTGGATAGAGGACACGCAGCTGCCCGGCCCTCATCCGGTAGAGGCCAAAAATGCCTGTCGTCTCCTGAGGCAGAGGCGGGTAGGGCCGAGTGAGTGGGTCCAGGAGGAGCGTGAAGCGGATCTGGACCCCGTAGAGCAGGGAGGTGACCGGTTCATCTCGCAGCCCCGGGGCCCAGCACAGCTCCGGACCCTCAACCGGGGCTCAGCAGAGGAGGCATCAAACGGACAGACTCATTCAAGACCGGCCACTTCACTGGTTCAGAGCGTAACCTGGGGGTGGGGGAGTTACTTCTCTCGGAGTCCCCATATGGAGGTGAGGGTGACACCAGGCCCCCTGGGTCTTGTTTCAAGGAGAAGATGCTCGCGTGCTCTCAAGCTCTGCTTACGTGTCGAGGAAGGAAAAATCGGAGCGGGGCACGTGAGGGTTGATTTTGTGTGTCAGCTTGGCCTGGACGGGATGCCAAGGCTGCCGATTAAACATCCTTTCTGGGCGTGGCTGTGAGGGTGTCTCGGGAAGAGATTAGCATTTGTATCGGTGGCCTGAGTAAAGCAGAGGGCCCAGGCCAGCGTGGGTGGGTGGCGTGCAATCCAGGAAGGGCCTGAATAGGACAAAAAGGTAGAGGAAGGCTGGACTCGCCCTCTCTTTGCCTGGGACGTGTAAGTCCTGTCCTGGGCTCTCAGGCCCTCAGACCAGCTTTCCTGGTCCCCAGTTTGCAGAGGGCAGATCATGGTCTTCTCAGCCTCCATAATCACGTGAGCCAATCCTTATAAGTCTCTATAGATAGATACAGAGAGAGACAGAAGAGATATATATATATATAGAGAGAGAGATAGACAGAGAGATGGAGAGAGATAGAGAGGTAGAGAGATAGGGCCATCTCCTGTGGATTCCGTTTCTCTGGAGAACCCTGACAGAAACAGGGCATCCCCTTCTACTACTCAAATATCGCCCGTGGAGAACATTTTAGTCGCTGGAGTGCAGGGTTACTTTTCCTCACCGACAATCTTCTGTTCAGAATAACAAAGTGGGTATTCAGGAAAAAAAGAAATCTTAATCAACTAGGCAGTTTAAGATGCTCAGAATCAACATTATGGGGGGGGGGGCCTGAAAACAGACATTTTCCATTTCAGTTCTTTAAAAGCTACAACTTGCAAAGGTTTTGTTTATCCTGAAGGAGCCCTCGTGAAAAGGCAGTCGTGCCCTCATTGGGCCCAACCGCAGCGGTTAAGGTGGAGAAACTTTTGAAAAAGCCCTTTTCATAGGATATGCGTGTGGCACTGCCCTAAACGGCGTCTGCACAGCCCAGGTCCACTGGCCTCTGGGCTCGCAGGTGACGACGCTGTCAGAGCCCTTGCCGGCCCAGGGATTACCTCTGACGCCCTGCTGTGGTTTAGATCAGAGCATCAAACTGCAACCCACGCTCGCTCCGACAAAGGTTAACGCAACGAATGAAACCTCACCGCTAAGCCAGGCTCGAGAGACCAGTGGGGAGAGACGCGCAGCCGCCACGGCCCCAAAGGAGCCCAGAGCCAGCGGCCCTGGCTGGCCTTGCTTCCCTGACTTTCTGAAACCAGGTAGCCATCCTCTGGCCTCGCCGGTCCCCACACGTCCAGACGCTGCAGAACCTGACCGCTGCCCAGCGCAGGGGCACCAGCATCCAATGAGGATCCAGAGGGGGCCCACGTGCCCGCTTTTCAGTTTCCTCTGAACGCCGCCCCTCTCGCTCCGGAAAGGGTTTGAACGCCTTGAACCGGTCTGCAAGGCACCGTGAGCGCTCACTGCAGCTGCTTATTCCAAGTGTTAAGAAAAGGGTCCCCGCATAACTGGGTCCAGCACATGACGGGGAGCCGGCCGTCGGAGAGGCCCCGTGGGGCTGGGCCCCTGGGAGATGCTCCAGGCCGTCCAGCCTCATCCTTCACACCCCCTGACCAAACGCAGCAGTAAGGCCCCTTAACCAGCCCCCAGCTTTGCTCCTCTGGCCCACAAGAGCCTGAACCCCAAGATCTGACCTCCCAAGAACATCCCAGCCAGGACACTCGTCCTCACCTTGACCAACTCTCTGAATCTGGGGTCGTCCCTGGAGGTGGGGTCGATCACCGTGCGCTCCTGGTTCTCCTCTGCAGGGACAAAGGACAGGGGGGTTAGCGTCGCGGGGGGTGGGGAGCCGGCTTCCCTTGCACAGATGGGGGCAATTGAGAGCAGAGACCCCGTGGTCCTCTCACTGAGCAGCCCTGCAGCCATTCACACGGCCCGGGAAGAACTGCCTCCCAGGGTGCAATGGAGCATCCGCCCCCATCTTTCAGGAGGGCGGGGGGTGCACGCAGGTCTGAATCGGATCTGTGGAAAAGCCACCATTAATAAACCCGGGGAAGACCTGGCGTTCACCGAGAAAGCTCGCCACTACATAAGGTGATACGGACAAAAATATTAGAAAGAGCAGGGGGAAAAAAGGATGTTTCACAGCAAAGCGTGTTTATCCATATTCTGTTTCTGTTTATCTGTTTTCCCCTCCGTGTCTGCCCTCGATCCATGGACCACGGGCACCAGTGAGCTTGTACGGAGGGAGTGACGCAGTGGTAATAAGTGGACGGCAGAGGGGAAAGACCCACAGACACCAGACACGTCGCAGAACAAAACTGAGCAGGGGTGTTAAAAGGACAGAAAAGAAGCACAACCTCTGGCCCCTAGGACGTGCGGGCAGAGATGACCAGGGTCCCGGGGCCCATACAGGCTCCCACGGCTGGGACCCTGTCCACGTTGGTGGGAATGAAATGGCTTTGAGTGACAGAGGCTTCACAACAGCAAAAATTCTTTTTTTTTTAAGTTTATTTGTTGTGATTGCTTATGAGATATTTCTCTATATATATATTTTTTAATTTATTTAATTTATTTATTTTTGGCTGCGTTGGGTCTTCATTGCTGCACATGGGCTTTCTCTAGTTGCGGAGAGAGGGGGCTACTCTTCACTGCGGTGCGCGGGCTTCTCATTGTGGTGGCTTCTCTTGTTGTGGAGCACGGGCTCTAGAGCGCAGGCTCAGTAGTTGTGGCGCACAGGCTTAGTTGCTCCGTGGCATGTGGGATCTTCCCAGACCAGGGATCAAGCCCGTGTCCCCTGCATTGGCAGGTGGATTCTTAACCACTGAGCCACCAGGGAAGCCCAACCAGGGTGGTTCTTATCAAGGTCACAAGAGCTTCAGGGGCCAGCAGAACCTTACAGAGCAAACGGAAGAATGCCAACTCCCAGCCCAAGAGCAGCTATTTAGAAAAACGTAAGACAGGCGACTTAGGGTCCAGGGAAAAGCAGGTTCAAGGCGTATTGACAAAACAATAGCCCGTCCCACGTTTACAGTAAATCTACTTTCTAGCGCTCCTGCTGGTCTAAGGCAGGGTTCTCAGCCAGAAGCTATCAAGTCCCCCGAACCCCCATCCCAGGGGACTCGCTGTAATGTCTGGAGACGTTTTTGGTTGTCCCAGCCGGGGGGTGGGGTGGGGTGGGGAGGGGGAGGGGGAGTGGGCCGGGGGAATCTAGTGGGTGGAGACCAGGAATGCTGATCAACACCTTGAATGACTATAAAGAATTATCCGGGGCTTCCCTGGTGGCGCAGTGGTTGAGAGTCCGCCTGCCGATGCAGGGGACATGGGTTCGTGCCCCAGTCCGGGAAGATCCCACATGCCGCGGAGCGGCTGGGGCCGTGAGCCATGGCCACTGAGCCTGCGCGTCCGGAGCCTGTGCTCCGCAACGGGAGAGGCCACAACAGCGAGAGGCCCGCGTACCGCAAAAAAAAAAAAAAAAAAAAAAGAATTATCCGGTGCCAAATGCCCACAGCACAGGGTGGGTTCGGGAGAAACCCTGCTCTGAATCGGGGTAATTTCCAGACAGTGTTCATCCCCAGTGTCTCCTGGGAGAGGGTCACTTGCCTGGGCAGCGGCTGCAGCCAGACTGAAGACAAAACAGAAGAGCATCAGTGAAGGTCACGCTCTTAGAGCGGAGGGGACGCCGCAGGGGATGCCAGCGGCACCTCCGAGCCCGTCCAGCGTTTGGCTGCAGGTCGGCCGCCTGGACGTGCGTTTGCATTTCTTCCCCATCAGCTCTTGCTGGCCTGGCCTTGTCGTGGGAACCACAACAGAGGCATCAACCGGGACTTCCCTTTGAACCAGGCAGGGTTTGGAAAGAAGCGGAATGTTCCGAGACTGCCTTCCAGATCCATCGGATCCCAAAACACACTTTAAGGCAAGTGTGTCCAGGCCACCACCTCATCAGTGCCGGCTGGGATGCGGTCCTGAGGAGGTGAGTGCAGGGCCGGTACCACTTGGTAGGTCCCACCTAGCAGGCCCCTGGCATGGAGGCCACTCCGGCTTGTGCAGAGATGGGGGGTATGTTAATCGTGTTTCTTTTTTTCTGTATTTTCTAATGTTTTGACGTCTTGGGGCCTTGGGTACCTAGAGGGACTCTACTCTCAGAGCTAGCTGATTCCCAAAACAGCAAACGTGTCCCCTGGGAGTGCCTTCCACGTGCAAACAACCAACCCAGAGCCCACACCCCCCAGACACCTCTCTAACTGAGCTCACACAGGGCTCTTACACACCCAGCCAACAGCCCCTGCCCTAATCACCTGGGACCAGGTACAGACAACTCGGGGCAGCCCCTGTGTCCCAGAGGCCCCTGGAATTACCCAGCCCAGCCCATCCAAACCTGCTTATGAACCCTGCCTCACTCACTCCTTCCTGTGACAACCACAATAAAGGCTTCTGCCCGCGCTTCCCCGTCACTCCTTCTGCCTCCTGCCCAAGGCTGCTGCCCTCCCTGTCGCCTTGGGAACCGTGAGTTTAACACACCACCTTTGCCGTGGCAGTCAGCTCCTGATCCGTTGGCCTCATCATACTCAAATCACAATAAAACTGACATTTGCAATCAGAAAGGCAGTAACCTACAAGGGAAGGCTTGCTTTTTTCCTACAGACTTTTCTCAACGTGACCTTGAGCTGAGAGCCCCATGTGACGTCTGAGTGTGATCAAAAGGCCACGAATGCTCCTTTTCAGCCCCTCCCAGACCAACCGCAAGCTGGGAAGCTCAACTCGCCCACGACAAGGAGCTGGAGAAACCGATAATACCGAGCAGGGTGTCTTCGGGGTGGATCTCCACCGAGGCAGGGGACATCGGCAAGTTCATGGCATTTTCCCCTTCTTCCTGCAAGTCACTCACTGTCAGGCAGAAAGAGAAAGGAAAAAGCCAGTTAGTAGAAATGGAATATTGTGGCCTCGCATGTTGGCAGTGGAAACAGAGCGAAATCAACTCCTGTTTTTTAAGCATTTAACAAACATTCCTAAATGGCTGGTTGCCCAGAAAGAGTCCAAGGAAAAATGCCCCGAACCAAGAATACATTCTGCAATTCTTCACCCACGACGGAGAGTTCCCGATGCTCGCCAAGCCCGGCCAGGCTGTTTTCACCCCTCTTTGCAACACACGACGATGTCATGGAAGCTTCTGGGTGCTTCCAGATCCACCCAGGGCTGCTGAGATGGACGAAGCTTGGATCACAGCGACAGGGCCTGAAAAGGGCGGGCTCCCCTCCCCCTGCTGGACAGCAATGTCCTCGGCCGTGGACTCTGGGTGTGAAGACCCTCCCGGCACGCAGCAGGCGAGGCGGTGCCGTCGTCCGTGGCCACATTCACGGGACAGAATCCGGCTGGCCTGATGCTAGGTGATGCCCAGGGTCGGGAGCAGTGAAACACACAGCAGAATCTAACACACTGGATCCGGAGGCTTGGAGTTGGGAGCACAGGACCGTGTCTAGAGGGCAGACAGGGTGCCGGGGGCTGGGGAGGAGGGCGCCCTGAACAGTCGCAGGGACCGCAGGGTTGGCTACGTGATGAGAGGGGCGGCCTGGATGCCACGGTACAGAAGGGATCCCTCGCCCCCCGCACTAGACACGTTCCAGGAAAGCATCTCGACTTACACTGGCCAGGGGGCCACCCCGGGACATCGGGGGCTAACGGCGCATTTCTTCCACCGGCCATAACTGCATCGGACTCCAGGCTCCAGCCCCCATCCAGTGGGTGCAGGGGGCGCTGGGCACCCTTCCAGCCCTGGCTGAGAACTGCTGGGTGACAGTCCCCGACCACACGCTCCAAAACCAGCCTCTTCCTCGGTGAGCTCCAGTGACAAGTGCCCAGCCTTCCTTCTCCTCTTTTTTCCTTTTTTTTTTTTTAAATCGTAATTGAATTACAACGTTGTGTTAGTTTCAAGGCCTCTGTAATGAAACGTCCTCAGAGGTGGAAACCTACTTCCTCTTTCAATACTGCAGTCACCTCGAACCTTGAATATCTCCAATTCCGGGACCTGAGGGGACAGGGGACAGAGTAGCAAGGGGACAGGACGTGATGGCCTTGGGACAGGCAGGCCAGGGTGACCCAACCCCAGGCATGCCTGGCAACCTCTCTGCCTGTTTTCTCAAAACGTCGGGTCCCCTGGAAGGACTTAATGAAACGATGAACATCAGGTCCTGAGGCCGGAGCTGGGCACACGGTGGGCTCCCTGCACTCAGCCATAGACCCAGCTCTGGGGACAAGCCACCCTCTGTCCCTCACGAGGAACACGGCAGTGGGGCCCGGGACGTTGGGTTCTAACATCAGGAAGGCCGTGATACAAGACTGTGAAAAAATGGGCTGTCTTGCACACCCACACCCGACAGCAGCAATGACTTACACGATTCACAGCCAAAAGGTAGAAACGGCCCAAGCGTCCACTGACGGATGAACGGATAAATATGGTCCATACACACAACGGAATGCTATTCACCCAGAAAAAGGAAGGGAATTCTGACACATACTACGGCATGGATGAATCCTGAGGACGGTATACTAAGTGAAATACGCCAGACACAGAACAGCAAGCCCTGTATGACTCCACTTACAGGAGGTCCCTACAGTCAAATTCACAGCGACAGAAAGTAGAATGGTGGGTGCCAGGGGCTGAAAATAGGGGGAAATTATGGGGAGTCGGTGTTTAACGGGGACAGAGCTTCAGTTTGGGAAGATGAAAAAGTTCTGGAGATGGAGGGTGGTGATGGCTACACAACAACGTGAATGAACTTAGTGCCACTGAACGGTACACTTAAAAAGGGTTAAAATGGTACCTTTTATGTTATGTACATTTTACCGCAATTTAAAAGAAGAGGGAAGAAAAAATGGATCCCTCCCAACAATACTGCAGTCTGGAGGCCAGCCCTGCACCTGGAGACAGCCACAGCCTCCCTGCCGCCCCAGATCCCAGGAGCAGACCCCATGCACAGCCATCTTTTGATCCCCAAATCCTTAGCTTAACTCTGTGTAAGAAGCAGACACGTGTTAACACCTTCACGAGCAAAGGACTTGGAGACGCACCCCGCCCGGCCCCACTCCCCATTCCAAAGATCCCCTCCAGTCGCTCAGTCCCGCTGAGAAAACAGACCAAATTTCAGCAATTATTTTTACTATATAACAAGTTACAAAGAGTCTCTAACCAGCAAAGAGCTTTCCAAGGCAGGAAAGGGAAAGAGGAAAAGGGGATTTTTCACAAAAGTTCTCGCATATTCTAGAGGCATGTACGTGAACTGTGTGAGGGGGTGTGCGCAGCAGCCGTGGGCTCCTCTCTCTGGTCTCCTGGGCCAGCGTCACAGAAGGAGGACAGAAAGGCCAGGGAGGTCTCTTCCGGTCAAGGCCGTCTGCCACGGTTATGTTCACGGCCGAGGAAGAACAAAAGGCCCTGGTTTCATATGAGTGGAGGGTCGCACAGGTGGGCTTCAGGGCACAGGTGAGCCACGCAGGTGCGTCCTTACTGTGAGCCCGTAGCTCCTCCCAGGAGCCCCAGAGCTACCACGCGGGTCATCCGCTGGCCTGGACACGGGCCGTGGGCCAGAACAACTGGTGGCAGATGGGGGTGTGGGGTGCAGAGATGAAGAGATGCTTCCAGGAGCCCTGCTGCCTGGTCTCAAAAACAGGGAGCGGGCAGGAGAACAGGAACGACATTTTCAAAGCAGAGAAACTGGGTCACATAAAAACAGAGGAATTTCCACACCGCCCTTGCAACATCAAAGATAACACTAAACAGGGCCTAGGATCTCTTGGCTTTAATAGATGAGAGATGCTCTCACAGACCCACCCAGACGGCACATTCCACAGGCCTGTTAAGCAGAAAGCCCGGAGGAAAACAAGGAGGGTCTGTGGCCACGAGCCCAGGGCTCGGCTCTCTCTGTGCCACGTGCTGGCGTGTGGCCTCCGGCAAGTCCCTTCACCTTGCTCAGCCTCAGTTTCACCGTCTAGAACGCGGGGGGTGGCAGCGGTACCTACCTCACAGGGGCTTCTGAGGAATCAGTGAAGTTCATCCCAGGGAAAACCAGGGAAGGCTTCCTAGAGGAAGCAGGAATCCTGGAAAAAGGGACTTTGGGACTCCATGCAAAGCCTGTGGGTGACTGAGCAGAGCTGGGGTTCCGGAAGCCCTCTGTGGCGGCCACGTCCATGCTGAACCACAGCGGGGTTCAGTGAGGCCCCTTTGGAGCTCCGCTATTGTTCACGGCCTGGGTTCCCTGAGGGACACGGCCCCTTCACTGAGGAGCCTTCAGTGGAAATCTGATTTTGGTCTTCTGAGGGTCAGTCCAGGGTCTGGAAGGAGGGGCTCCCCTTGGACCACAGCTTCTCCCCGAGCACCCCGCTCTGCCAGGTCAGTGGCTTTCCCCTAATCCCAGGAATGTCTTGGTTTTGAAAGTACTCGTCCATTTGCCAGAAAGTCAGACACGTCAATGACTGGAAATGCCGACTATCTGTGTCACAGAGAAAGATCCAGGGGCACCTGGTGTGCACAGCGCGTGTGGGCGTTCAGAGGACCTGGGGCTCGACGTGCCAGGGCCGAGGAGCCATCGTAGTCCTAAGTGTCTGCCCTTGTCCACCCTGAACCCTACAGCCAACGTGTTCCCAAGGCACCCAGGTTCACCTCCCCGCGGTGACACTCTGGGCCGTGGGCCACATGGGGACAGGGGGGTGGGTACGTGCCGGGAGGGAGGGAGGCTGGAGGAGACCCAGGGAGAGCGCGTGACAGCTCCAGTGCCCCTCTGGGGACAGCCACGCCTCGCTCAGCCCCGGGGCGCAGCGTGGGCTACGCAGACCACGGTCGCCAGATCACAGGAGCTTTTCCAAAAATGCTGGAAATTCTGGGTTTTGTGTAGAATCCCCCAATTTATAAATGTGAGCAATAGTTCAAGTTCTGCGGGCCAGCCGGGGGCCGCCGGTTCACAGCCCCCGGTCGCAGCAAAAGTCTAACCCACGTCCCTGCCTGTCAGCGGGAGAGGGCCACTAGCGCTTCCTGAGCACCTACTACGTGCCCAGCACCTTCTCTGTCTTCCGTTCATCTAATCTCCTAACAAGTCTATGAGGGAGTGGCTGGTCCCGGCTTGGTCAATGCTGGGCCAGCGTCTATCAGATGTGAAGGCATCTGATATACACCAACCACGAGTCCTAGAGTCAGGACTGAACCCAGTTCAACCTGGTCTTCACTCGCTATGCTCAGCTGAGTCCTACCCACCTTCAAGCCTCAGCTTGCTGGCCGCCTCTTCCAGGCGGGAAGCCATCTTGGGTACTCCCCTCCCATCCCAGGCTCCCCTCTGCCCAGCTCACATCATGCAGCCAACCCCGTAACCACCTCTTTCCTGGACCGTCTGCCCACACCAGTGCTAACTCAGCTCCTGCACATAGTAGGTCTTTATATCTGAGGGGCGGCCCAACGAAGGGCTTAGAGACTGGGAGCCAGGCTGCTGGTTTCAGATCCCAGCTCAGCCGCTGAAGCTGGGTGATCCTGGGCAAGCTACGTATTTGCTCTGTGCCTCAGCTTCCGTCTGTGAAATTGGGCCTGACGCAGTCCAAACACACCGAACCACGTCTGGCGTGCAGTACTCGCTCCGTCAGCGTCAGCTTCCAGCTTCTGCCGAACAGGAGACGCGTGTGCTTCCAAAGCCCGTTCTCTTTCCATCACTCCACCCAGAGACCGGGCAAGGTTTAAAACACACACCACCTCTCCTGATTGGAACGACAAGTGCATAAAAAGGAGGAAAGAGAATCCAAATCTAAAACCTCAAACGTCTCACAAACAGCCTGCCACTTACACCCCAGGCCGAGCGCAAAGTTTCCATCCTTGATTTTGTTTTTGAGATCTTTTTCTTTGTATGGGTTTCACTTATTTAGTTATATTTAATTTATTTATGCCCAGGCTCTTTCCCCCTCAAAAAAAGGCTTTCAGACAGTTTTTTTTTTATTATTAGGAAACACAACTCTGAAAGCAGCCTGCTTTAAAAGAGCAAGGCTACCCGCGAGGGAAAGTAGAGATCGGAAAACACAAAGTCTTCTCTCTCCGCGACGGGTGCCAGGGCAGGAGGGGGCAAAGATGGGGTGCGGAAAGCTCCCTGGGGCTCACCTGCGGGGGGTTCAGCGAGGATTAAAAAGACCCCATGGCGGGTGAGCCGCGGCCCTTGGAGGCCGAAGCAGTGACAACACCAGAGAAAACCCAACGAAAACAGCCGCGCTGTCCCCACCCGGCCCCACAGCTGAAAGAAGAACTTGGCAACGGCAGCAAAGCTGCCTCAATTGTGGACGCTTAACCAGCCCTTTTCAAGACGTACGCACTTCCAGCTACAACTGATCCTACTCAAAGAAACGGAGTGGCCCTCAGAGTTGCCAGGAAAAATAAAGGAGGATAAAGGAAGGAGTGTCCCCACGTGAGTTCACGGCGCCCAGACCCCGGCCCCCTGCCACCACCCCGCCCCGGGCTGGGGAGGGGAGTTGGGATCAACTCCATGTGTGCGAGAAGGACCGGACAAAATCCCTGCTACATGAGGCTTTCCACGCTTCCCCGGGGAAGGGAGAGCTTTCTGTGAACCTCCACCACCCATCTGCACTCAGAGGGATCGCATCTCTGCAGAAGTTACAATTTATCAGAATAAATTCATCAGCCATGAAGGTCTTCTTAACAGAGCAGTTCTTCTAAAAATAAACCAAATTGTACTTCATGTAAAGATCTCACAGCTCAGGGGAGTGAAAACAGGGCCCAAATAAGATCTCAACAATGATATCCACAGACCGGACAGCCGTGGGGTGATGCTGCAGGACAACCCTTCCTGACATCCAAAGACGAGGTGATCAAACGACCTACCAGTCACAATTCAAACGCATCATCCCTGTAAAGGCCTTGAGATGGGAGGCCCGGCCCTTCCCAGGAGGTCAAGACTCCAGGCTCCGTCTCCCAGATTCCTGGGATTGCGGTGGATGGATGACCGCGTCCTGCCCAGGGTAAAAGGCAGGGAGGGCTATAACCACCTTGGACACAGCAGCTGCCCTTCCTGACTGGGATGTGGGGAAAGAGTGAAATTACTTGCAGTGATCCACGTAGCAAAACATACATGAAAGAGCCTCTTAACCTTTAAAGTGGCGGATCTGCTATGTTTTTACTGAGGAAGAGACTCTGGCCTTGCCGTGGGGACGCCAGCCCATAGTAATGAGCTCGGTATATTTATGTACGTTTAACTCACTGTAATCTCTCGGCGGAAGATGGGATTCTGAACTGCTCTGACAAGACCATGGGAACAAGAAAGCGCCGTGACTGTGAGGGTCACTCAGCCTGAATATCTGATTTATGGTGTTTGCTCTGCTGGGCCACGAGATTCCACGCCATTTCTTGAGATGAAATAAGTTGAGAGGCTAAAATAAATATGTGAGCATTTCAATAAGGCAAAATGCAAAGGAGGTCAACAGGCGTTACTGACCCCGCGTGATGAGCTGACGGCTAAAGATCTGTCCTGTTCAGGCAGCAGGAAGCCTCGGGCTTCACAGGATGCTGACCTAATGAACACTGGCTAGAGGCCGACAGAGCCGGCCCTGGTGCTGGGGGAGTCTGGCACACGGTGCAGACATATGGAAGGAGGTGTCCTGGCCACTTCCACCCAACAGCCTGGCCTGGCCCCGGGCACAGAGAAGTCTCTTGAGGAACAAACGTACAATGAATTAAGTGCAATACATGTGAGGGTGTTGACTACACAGCATACAGCATCTTAGTTCCCCTACCAGGGATTGAACCCATGCCCCCTACAGTGGAAGTGCAGAGTCTTAACCACTGGACCACCAGAGAAGTCCCGGGGTTGACTTTTAAAAAGCAGGTTTCAAATAATACAGCAGGATATTTATGTAAAATACAGAATCAGAAAACTCAAAACTGGGAATTCCGTGACAGTCCAGTGATTACAACTCTGAGCTTCCACTGCAGGGGACGCAGGTTCGATCCCCGGTCGGGGAACTAAGATCCTGTAATGTCTTGCGGGACAGCCAAAAAACAAATAAATAAATACTTTAGAAAAAAAAAGAAAACTTAGAACTATGTATTTTTATGTGTACACAACTAAATTCAAAGGAAAAGGAATGAAAGGATGTGCCCCAACATGACAAGAGTAGCATCTCCCCTGGGGGGATGAGTGACGGAAAGAAAGGAGGAGATTGGGAAGGCTTTGTCATGACTGCGTTCCTATGTTACTTGTGAAAATTAAAATAAAGTTAAAAGAATAGACAACAAATAGATGCTCTACAGCAGGGACCCAAGGGAGGTGACAGCCAGTTCTACAGGGAAGGAGACCAGAGGGGGCAGCAGGTGAGGCTGCCCATAGAGCTGAGCCTGTCCTGAGGCACTCAGCCCCTGGGTAGGTTTCTAGAGGCAGAGACGCAGGATTCAGAGCCCAGGCCGTGAGCCGTCCAGGCCTGATGGTCCCTATCTGCCTTAGGTGAAGCCTTGGCCTGGAAACCTCAGACCCTGGGCTTCCTTGCGGGAGGGTCTGCAGGGAGAGAGACGGTGTGCCTGCTGCAGAGATCCCAGAGGAAGTCAGAGGGCCAAACGGGCCACGCCCGAAGCAGTGAGTTTGCGGCGTGGAGTCACTGATCTCCCCCAGGCAACTCCATCCTCACCTCCAAGTTCAGGAAAACCGCTGCTTCTAATGCAAGGGGCATCTGCACAGCTCAGAGCCTAGGAGTCGCCTCCCCTCAGGACCCTTTTAGCCCATCCGTGCTTTCACTGGGCAGGTCAATCCGTAGCGTCTGTCTCAGGTGACGCTGAGGCAGTGCAGTGCCGCCTGGGTGCGCCTGGGGAAGTTGTGTGAGGGGAGCTGAGGGAACCCAGCATGGGAGTCCTGTAGGGCAGGAAAGGACCAGCTCTGGGACAGCACCCATGAGCGACCCCATCACCATGGGGACCTCCCTGTCATCTCCCCTCCCATCACCAGTGGGAACCAGCCTGGGAGCCTTGGCTAACCATTCATCCTCCTAAACACTCAGCCCAGACTCCAAACGTCAAAGCACTTAGGCTCCCGGGGGCTAACGGGTGGATTCTTACCCAGCAGGTCTGGGGAGGGTCCAAGACTCAGCATCATTAACCAGCCCCCAGGTGATGTTGATGCTGCCCCACAGACCACACCTGAGTAGCAACAACTTAGAAGACATTCCTACGCCCCTCTGCTCCTGAAACCCAAGCTGGTAAGCGACTCTGTGCTCCTTTTAGAGATCGACACAGGGGCCACGTTTCAACAACTCCCGACCTGGCCAGCACCCGCCACGGCTCGGGTATTCAAGAAAGAAGGACTGGGTGCCCACGTCACACGCTATCATGCTAAGCTCCCACGACAGGTGAGGTCTTCCCTAAAAGACTGAGTCACACCCAAGCCGGCCCAGCTGGTCAGGGATGGCTCCAACCCCCTTGAGGTCTGCGGTCCCCCAAAACTACATAATCTCTCAGCTTTTGGGGGGATCAAAGGAAAGCACAGACCACTTCCTGCCTGTGGGGAGAATCCAGAATTCCATTCTTTCTCCGTGAATCCCTGTTATCACTCTTTTTTTTTTTTTTTTTGCGGTACGCGGGCCTCTCACTGTTGTGGCCTCTCCCATTGCGGAGCATAGGCTCCGGACGCGCAGGCTCAGCGGCCATGGTTCCCAGGCCCAGCCGCTCCGCAGCATGTGGGATCTTCCCAGACCGGGGCACGAACCCGTGTCCCCTGCATCGGCAGGCGGACTCTCAACCACTGCGCCACCAGGGAAGCCCCCTGTTATCACTCTTGAGCCAAATGCAGAGCTGCCCTCTTGGCAGTAAAACTAAATGCGTTCACCGGCCACCCTGGCTTCTCCCAAGACCCTCTAGTTTAAAGCGCTGGTTCCCATGTCCCAGCAGAATGGGTTCAACAGCAGAAACGGCTCTGGGATGCAAGGGAGCTTGGGCTCTTCCCGGCAGCACTGCCAGCCTCAGGGGACACAGTGACAACCTAAAGGGAAAGAGAAGCTGGGAGAGGGAACCACACATCACAGCCCCGACCACCCAAAACGACTCATGCAAAATGATAACTTGATTCTAGGACCAACATGTGCGCAAGTGCAAAGAGGAAAAAGGTAAGGACCAAGATGCTAGACCCAGGACCAGCCTCTGTAGATTTCGCATCTCGTGTCCTGTCCTTAGGGCAACCTGGGGATCTCTCACCAGGACAGCCAGTCGGCCTCCCGCAGACTCTGCCGTGGCCTCTTCCCACCCCGAGCCAGCCTCTCCCCTTCTGCAGGAGACCAACTGGACTCTGCTGTCCCTGCTCACCAGCATCCATGTGCCCTTCCTCTGGTCAAACAGGACTCAGCATCCCAGACCTCAGCCAGTGGGCACACTGCACTCTCCAGCATACAGTCAGGGATGGGCTTGGCCCAATTAGAGCCAGCAGAACAAGGAGAGTTTCCTAGGAATGCAGAATGACAGGCACTCTTTCCCTCTGGCCTTGACCCAGAAAGGATGCAGGTGGAAGTTGCCCCGTCGTCTTACCAGCACACAAAATCTGGAAATGAAGGCACTGGGTCCACAGAGCTAAGAGGACAGAGTTTAGCCAAGCCAGCTGTCTGCTGGATCAAGCCTTACCTGAGGCTGGCAGCCTCTGGACGTTTCTGTCAAATGAACCAACGAATGCCATTTTGTCCTTAATCCACTTTGAGTTGGGTTTTCTGTCATTTGCAGACTGAGTGGCTGGCTGTCACTCCCTGGGATAGAGCACCCCAGAGCTCCTACCGGCTCCAGGGTACAACCCAAACCCCTCAAAGTGGTACCTGAAGACTCTTGATGAACAAACCCCACCTCTCATCGACCCAGATGCAGCTCCCACGCTTCTGCATCACCTTTCAACGAGGCCATTCCTTTGCCCCCACTATCCCCACCACCTGAAATGCCCTTTTCATTATATCTAGCCAATTCCACCCGTTCCCCAAGATGCTTCATTAAAGAGTTCTCTGTAACCCCACCCCCTGGGCAGCATTAGGGCCCTTCTTCTGGGTTCCCACAGCTCCCTGTGCACATGACAGCTACAAACCCTTATCCCCCGACAGGAAGTGGTGGGGTGTGTCCTATGCCCCGCCCCCGCCGGGTGGCCAAACGCATGCGACAAACATTCACAGAATGAATAAGTGACTGTAAATGCGTTTACGTAGGCAAAATGGAGCCGAAGAGAGAATTTAGGTAAGAGACACAAAGTCAGAAACACTAGGAACAGGCCGTTCTTGCAAAACATGCCACCTCCAGCCACTCGGGTGGACAAGAGCATTTCCATTAAGGCTTCCATTAGCCTGGCAGTCGTGGGTCACCAAGAGCCCAATTACTGCAATGGGGCCGTGCGGAGGGCGAGGCCTCAAGAGCAAGGACTCTGCTCTGCAATTAGGGACTTACTGGGACAGGCTGCCTCTGGGGCAACATTCCCAAACCTCGCCCACTGGAGCGAGTTCCTGCCGGCCAAGGGGGGGGGGGGGGGGGGGGCACCGGGGAGGAACCCCCCCCCCCCCCCCCCCCCCCCCCCCCGGTTCCCAGACAATGGGTCTTCCTAATACCAAAGACTGCTTAGGTCTAAGTATGGAAAGGCTGGGGCTCAGAAGCCAACATCAAACAGATGATTCCCTCTGGCCAAAAGCAGTCCTTTTCCTCCCCTTTGCCCTGCGTGATCAGAAAAATGTGAGAACCACAGAAAAACGAATTGTCTGTGGGAAGGAGAACAGGAAGAAAGACTTCTAGGTGATCCTTCAATGTCGGGTTTACCAAATAAACCACCCGGCGAGCAGAAACCAGGACACCGGAGGGGCTCCGGGCTTCTTGCTCTAAAAAGAATGACTGATCCTTTAGGGACGAGTGATGATTTGGTCGGTTTTTCAGACGGAAAGCAAGTGGGTCAACTTATTCAAGTCACCTCTCAGAATGCATCAGGTGGAAAGAATCCCTCGGGGGCCTGAGGCTGGGGATCGATCTGCGGACGGCCAGGTGTCTGCTACTGGTCTCACCCTCCTCTGATCCATCCGCCACAGTGTCTCCAGACTTCGTCCCCAGAACACAGGCCGTGGGGTCACTCCTCTGCCCATGGACTGTCCTGACACTCCACCACTCCCAAAACAAAACCCACACCCTTCCCCTCGCATCCCACCCCCTCCTCCAGTGCAGAGCTCAGGGCCAGGCTCGGTCACCCCTCCGGGCCTTTGCCAGCCTGCGCCCCCTCCAGGAGTTCCATGTCCAGAGCCTGAGCCTGGAGGCAAAGCCCGCTGCAAACGCCCCCTCTTCCGTGGCCCTGTCCCTCCTCCAAACCCCTGGCCCAGCGTCGCGGACGGTGCAGACAGAATAGCGGAGAGAACGGAGGCTTTGGAGGGCTGTTACGAAACATCCTGTGACCTTGGGCTTTAAGTCCTTCGTCTTTCACCATCTCTCCTCTGCAGAAGGGTTAGAACCAGACCTGTCGTCATGACAACTAATTTAACAAGATGGTGCCTCAGGCAGCAGTCACGTGGTAAATGCTGGGTCTCTCCCTTCTTGTCCCACCACCCGCACCAGTGCTGGGTAACCGGAAGCGCTTGGTGTCCCAGAGTCACTCGACAAGTTTGCAGGCGCACCAGGCACATGCCAGCTGCAGGGTCGGACAGCCCCTGAGCGCCCACGTTTGCCAGTCGAGCAGATGTGCCATGTCTCACTGCTAGATTATAAACTCCCACAAGGGGGCCTCCCTGGCGGTCCAGTGGTAAAGAATCCGCCTGCCAATGCAGGGGACGCGGGTTCGATCCCTGGTCAGGGAACTAAGAGTCCACATGCCGCGGAGCATCTAAGCCCGCGCGCCACAACTACTGAGCTCGCGTGCCTCAACTAGAGGGCCTGCGTACCACAAACTACAGAGGCCACATGCTCTGCAACCCACAGAGCGCCACAACTAGAGAAAACCTGCATGCCACACTAGAGAGAATCCCGTGCGCCGCAACAAAAGATCCCGCATGCCGCAACGAAAGATCCCGCATGCCACAACTAAGACCCAACGCAGCCAAAAATTAAATAAATAATAAAATAAATCTTAAAAATAAATAAACTCCCAGAAGGCAAAGCTCAAGTCCTATCACCCCTGTGCCCTCAGAGGTGGGCCCCGCACACAGAGGAGACCCTAGAAAAGTGTGCTCACCTGAACAGAACAGAATTGAACCAGATCCCAAAAGCCTGAGCTATCTGCCAGCATCAGGGGTGAAACAGCCTCGCTAATTAACTGCTGGGATGACAAGGGGCCACGTATCCCCAGGCCACCAATTCTCAAAGAATCCAGACGTTGAAACACACCCTCCCAACTGCAAACCAGGCATATCTAACCTCGAAGACCCTGAATGTACAGCTCAGACATCACCACAAACATCTCGCCAGTCGCTGAGCATTTAAAACAGACACTGTAATGAGGCCAGCAACACAGCCTGACCCGAGCCCCCCACGCCCATCCTGAAAAGTGTGAGGTGCCCCCCAGAGTCGACCAGCAGAGAGCCAGGCCAGCTGCCATCAATGGGACCAGTGACCGGTGTCCAGGCAGGAAGCTCAGAGTCTGCAGAAGGCTCAGAGCATTGCTTCACTGACTCGGAGTGAAATGAAAATGCAGCCGCACCAGAGGCAGAGGGGGCCGATCAGGTCGGCTCAGGAGAACATGCCTGTCCGGGGATATGCAAGGGCACCGGCCGCGCCGGGGACCCCGAGGGCCACCATCGTGCAGCGGGCTCTCCTGGAGCCCCCGGGCGCGTGTGCATTACCCCACCCCTCTGACGAACAGCTGGACCACACTCGTGAGGCCAGCGTCCCCCGAACCCTCGGGTTTTCTCAGCCCCCTTAGCTCAGGTTCCTGGCAATCACGGCATCCTGGCCCCATTGGTCCTAACCTGACGGTAGATCCTTTGATGTGAGCTTTCTGTCCCCTGGGTTTGGGAACGGCCTATCTGCCACATGTCTACCAATCAATCGTGCTGGTTCTAAGTGAGTAGATGAAAGCAATTTCAGTCACTGGTCATGAAAATCTATCATTAGTTTATGATAATGGAAAAAGAGTCTAGAAAAGGGGCATCTGCCTGCCAATGCACGGGACGCGGGTTCGAGCCCTGGTCTGGGAAGATCCCACATGCCGCGGAGCAACTAAGCCCGTGCACCACAACTACTGAGCCTGTGCTCTAGAGCCCGCGAGCCACAACTACTGAGCCCATGTGCTACAACTACTGAAGCCCGCGTGCCTAGAGCCCGTGCTCCACAAGAGAAGCCACCACAATGAGAAGCCCGCGCACTGCAACGAAGAGTAGCCCCCGCTCGCAGCAGCTAGAGAAAGACCGCGCAGCTACAAAGACCCAACACAGCCAAAGATAAATAAATAAATTTTTTTTAAAAAAGAGTCTAGAAGAGGCAAAAGGTGGGAGCAGAGGGGTGCTCTGCTCCCCTCTGCTCAGAATTATCAAAAAAAAAGCCACATCTCTTTTATATATAGTAGTGTGTATCTGTTAATCCCAAACTCCTAATTTATCCTCCCCCCCACCGCCTCTTTGGTAACCATAAATTTGTTTTCTATGTCTGTGAATCTGTTTCTGTTTTGTAAGTAAGTTCATCTGTATTATTTTTTTAGATTCCACATATAAGTGATATCATATGATATTTGTCTTCCTCTGTCTGACTTACTTCACTTAGTATGATAATCTCTAGGTCCATCCATGTTGCTGAAAATGGCCTGAAATCAACACAGTATTGTAAATCAACTGTATTTCAATTATAAAAAAAAGTCACAGTGATGTCTTGTGTTTGTCGGTCATGGTTCCAGCCCCTTGGAGCCGAGCTGTGTGATGTGTCCCACCCATGGGGAGATGCAAAGAAACCTCAACAGGACCCGCCAGATGAGGTTAACACCCTCAGAGAGAAATGTGCTTCATAAGAGAAAACAGAAACAGCAGTGGGAAAAATAAGTCTGCTGAAACAAGTTGGGCTGCTTCCTGTGCTGTGAAACTCGTATTAATTAGCCTGATCGTTACTGTCCCATCGTATCCAGGCAAGCCCAAAGTGTGCTCTGCTGAGAAAATAAGAAGATTAAATCGTTAAGTCATTTTAAGAAAAAGAACCGATTCTCTGTGCACCTGCGCCGAAACAAACGCTCCACCGGGAGAGAACTTGGGACCCGCAGGCGGGAAACGCCAGGAGCACGGCGCCCTCTAGCGGCCCATCTGCCCCTGGAGATGCGAGCCAGGCATGGCCTGCGAAGGTTTCATCTCAACAAGAGAATCTGCTGCAGGGCAGAGGGGTGCCTTCCAAAGGCAAGCGGCTTTGGGGGCGCTTGAAGCCACGTGCCCCTGGGGCTGGTGGACCCACCCGGAATGGATGCGACACTCAAGGGAACAAAGTACAAGGGCCTTCGGCACCCACTGGGGTTCCCGGGGATGGGCCTTTGGAGGGAGGGCCCCAAAGGAGCAAGTGGGAGCCACAGGCACGTGGAGACTCCCTCCCCGCCAGCCAGGACGAAGCCAGGTTCCCCAGCCCCCCCGACCCCCGGCCCCCACTGCGCTCTGTTCCATTCCATTCCCTTCCTTCCCAGCCTTACCACGTTTGAGGCCCGCTTGCGTCTGTGCTACCGGATTCGTGTCCATAGCTCCGTAACGGCAAGCAAAAGGCCTGCCTGTCTCCCCAGCTCCCTGCACAGGGCGCAGCCCTCAGGAAGCAGTCAGTGACACTTGGCGAGTTAATGGTGAATAAATGAATTCATGCATGAATGAATGCATGTTGCAGAGCTCTAACATTCCTTTCTGGTGTTTCTTTTTGGAACTCCTAAGAGCTCTTTTCTACTTCTTTGGGGGCCTCTGTGGTAGGCTGAATAATGCCCCCTGTCTCCCAAAGATGTCCACGTCCCAATTCCTGGAAACTGTGACCTTACAAACAAAAGGGACTTTGCTGATGTGATCGAGTGAAGGATCTCGCGATGGGAGACGATCCTGGATTATCTGGGGGGACCCAGTGTCATCACAAAGGTCCTTATAAAAGGGATGCGGGTGGGTCAGAGTGAGAAAAAGGCAACGTGACAACACAAGCAGGGAGAGACTGGAAGATGCAGGGCTGCTGCCTTTGAAGATGGAGGAGCCTCTAGAAGCTGGAAAAGACTGAGGAAAAGGATCCTCCCCTGGAGCCTCCCGAGGGAGCGCAGCCCAGCCGACACCCGGATTTTAGGACTTAGGACCTCCAGAGCTATAAGATAGTAGGTTTGTGCTGTTTTAAGCCACTAAATCTGTGGCAATTCCTTACATCAGCACGTTAGCAAACCAATACATTCTTTGGCAGCACCTGCTCCGTGCAAGGCACCAGGCTAAGCTCCGAGGGCATAACCGTTACTGGAAAAGGCACAGCCTTGGTCCCACGAGCAGCAGAAGCAGAAGCACAAAGAACGCATCCGATCAACAGCGAGGATGAAAACACAACTGTCCCCACGTGTCACTCGCGTGACCGTGAAGCCGGGGAGGTGGGCTGCTGATGGCGAATCCACCAAAATGTACTAAGTTAGGTGCAAAAAGAGCAGGACAGCCTCACGATCGGCAAGATCGGAAGTCGCTTCTCCACCAGCGGCTTCTCAGCCCAGGCACCTCAGGCGAAGGCTGAGTCGGAGGGGAGGGGGTCAGACCCCCACCACGCTCCTCCTCGGCCTGGAGTAGCCAGGGATGTGCCAATGGCTTGACCTCTTCAGCCACGCTGTGTTCCACAACCCCTCCCAGCCCTGGACCTTCGTGTGTCCTCTGTCCCGGGAACACCTGGCTTCTCCATCCCGCCAACGTCCTTCCAGGAATCAACCCACCAGGTCGTCAGGGAGCAGACTGGTCATTTTCAAATGCTTGCAGGGTCCACAGGCTCTTGCGCCTGGGCATCATTCAAGTCACTAAAAACAGTAAATACCAGCCCAGACGTCAGAGTCATCGCCAGGGCTCTGGACCCGGGCAGGCATCTACAGTACACCTGGCATGGTGAGCACATTAGCAAACCAATGGGGAAAAGGATGCTCATCGCAGGAAATCAATTCCCTTTTGCTGCGTCCAGATACCTCCCTCCCTTCTCCCACGTGTGCCCCGACAGAGAAGGCTGGCCAGGGAAAGAGGCGGGGCTCACTCGGTAGTGAAGATCCAGGTCTAACTACCCATCTGGGTGTGTGACCTTGAGCAAGTTCGCTCCTCCCAGGGCTGGTCTGGCCATCAGTAAAAATGGGGACACCACCTTAAGGGAGGGCTTCTCTGGAGGGAGGGGACAGACTTCCTGCCAACCATGTTTGACAGCATCGCCTCTGAAGGATGCAAGCAGGATGTGCAGGGCGTAGGGCCAGGACCCGGGGCCCGAGCCTGGGACTCCAGCTCCCACCACGCAGCTCTGCAGGACGGCCCCCGACTTTCAAGGACGCTGCTGTTTGTACTTATGTCACAACTAACGGCCTAACAAGCCCAGGTATCTTTTCACCGCCCGTCAAACAACTGCTTCCCCAGCTGTAAAGTTTAACTACCTGCCCATATTCTCTCTGACTTTTAAAGTTGTGAGCAGACCACCTTCCTATCAACGCAAAGAAGCAAGGAAGCCCTGCAGTTCCCCAAACACCTGGGCAAGTTCGTGGCCCCCAGGTGTCCACCTGATGCCTCCCTTCTCATCCCCCAGGAGGACCCCCGCCAGGCCTCGCGAGCCGACTGCAACCTTCTGTGGGTTGCCCCGGCACTCTGGGAGCAGGCAGGTCTGGAAGAGCTCACCATGCATCATAGGGTGAACTGTATCCCCCAGAAAGACATGTCGAAGTCCTAACTCCTGGTGCCTGTGAATGTGGCCCTATTTGGAAATAGGGTCTTTGCAGAGGTGATCAGATTGAGATGAGGTCATTAGGGTGGTCACACTGATGACTGGTGTCCTTAAAAGAAGGGGGAGGGAAGACGGCCACGTGAAGACAGAGGCCGAGACGGGAGTGGTGCAGCCATGAGCGAAGGAGCGCCCGGAGCCGCCGGGAGCTGGAAGAGGCGGGCAGCACCCTCCCCGGGGGCCTCCAGAGGAACCACAACCCTACCGACACCTTGATTTGGGACTTCCGGCCTCCAGACTGTGAGAATACATTTCTGGGACATCCCTGGCCGTCCAGAGGTTAAGACTCTGCGCTTCCATTGCCGAGGACCCGGGTTCAACCCCCGGTCAGGGAACTAATATCCCACAAGCCACACTGCACGGCAAAACGAACGAACAAACAAACAGTATGAGAGAATACATCGCTGTGGTGGAAGCCACCCCATCTCTGTGCTTTGTTCCAGCGGCCCCAGGACACTAAGACCCCAGGCTGCTCCAGGAGGGCCCCTGGCTGCACAGGACAGTGGCACCCAGCACGGCGTCGTATCACAACCATCACAGACAGTGACAGGCCCGGCACGGCGGCCAGGCCACCCACGAGCCATCCACGAAGGCGCCGGAGATGGAGGGGAGGGAAAGGGCCGTGAGGCGTTGACCTGCCGTCCCGTGGGGCCGACAGGTCCGTGAGCGCTCCTGACCCGTGTCATCCCCTGAAACGGGGCAGGCACCCTGGCTGTTCTACCTCACGGGCGGCACACACTGCAGGGATTTAAGGGCACGTGCATGGATCACCGAGCAAACGTGTGTTTCTGACCAGGCCTCTGGCCAGTGTGGGACTCACTGACCCCTCCCGCATGGAGCCAGTTCCACAGGGCGAGGTCCCAGTGTCCAAAACGTATCCCGGGCACCACTGCGTGTGGCCCTGAGCACTCGGAGGGCACTTCTGTGTCTCACCAGCCCCCCAGGGTCTCCAGGCCTGAACGAGGTGAACACAGGGCATTTCTGGGCAGACAGGCTGGGTGGGCTCCGGGCAGGCTCACGGGGTGAGGACTGCGGATCGGTGGCAGTGTCTACAAGGACAGGGGTCCTCCTGACTCAGCTGCGTGGAGGCCGTTCCTCCAGGGAGGCTCAGCACTGTCCCCCCTCCTCCCCCCGCTCCCTCTGCAGCGCCCTCTCCAGGCTCTGCCCTCCGGGCCTCAAGGCTCCAACCTTAGGGGGTCTGGGGTCCCACCTAGGCTCAGCCTCGCATCCCAGGTCAGCACAGCCTGCCCTGCACACCTGCCAGAAAGGCAGCAGGTTGCTCAGGAGCTAGAGGTGAAGGATGAAGAAAGAGTGCTCATCCAGACAGTGGAATGTTCTCCAGCACTAAAAAGAAATGAGCTACCAAGCCACGGAAAGGCACGGAGGGACCCAACTGCATATTACCAAGCGAAGAAGCGAATCTGAGAAGGCTACATACTGTGTGATTGCAACTCCATGACACTCTAGAAAAGGGAAATCTATGGGGACAGTAAGATCGGGGTCGCCAGGGATTGGGGGAGGGAGGGACGAATAGGGAGAACACAGATGATTTTTACGGCAGTGAACACAGTACACCCTGTATGTTACTGTAATGGTGGATATGTGACATTACACATGTGCCCAAACCCACAGAATGTACAACACCAAGAATGAACCCTCGTGTCAGCTATGGACTCTGGGTGACGCTCATCTGTCAGTGTAGGTTCACTGATGGTACCAAGTGCACCACTCTTCTGGGGGTAGGGAGAATCGGGGAGGCTGTGCGCGGGCAGGGCGGGGAGGTATATGGGAAATCTCCACCCTCTGCTCAATAATGCTGGGAACCTTCTAAAACCGATCTGAGAAGTAAAGTTTATTATTATTTTTAAAAAGAGCACCAGGGGACCCCTTCCGGGTCACAGGGGGTGCAGGTGTGTGTGTGTTCTGGGCAGATCCTGGGCACCCAGGTACCGAGGGCCCTGGAAAAAATGGCCAGTGTTGCCGGGAGTCCTCCCTTCCCTTGATCCCCTGCTCCTGGGGTGGAAGGTCAGGTGGGTCTGGTGGAGGTCCTGCTCCTGGGGTGGGAGGTCAGGTGGGGTC
>NW_020837952.1:59599733-59625292 GCF_003676395.1 Aethalodelphis obliquidens | reverse complement strand
GTCCTGCTCCTGGGGTGGGAGGTCAGGTGGGGTCTGGTGGAGGTCCTAAGGACACTGTCCATGGAGGCAGCCTCCTTCCAGCTCCGTAGTTCTCAGCCAGGGACAGTTTGCCCTCCAGGGACATGTGGCAGGGTCTGGGGACACTGGAGGCAACCACGTCCGGAGCACGGGGTGCTACTGGCATCTGATGTGTAGAGGCCGGGGTGCTGCTCGACACCCTGCCGTGTCCGCCACCCCCCGCCCCACGGGGAATCAACCCTGCAAAAGGTGCAGGGTGCTGGGATGGAGGAACCCTGCTGGACCCGACTCGGGAGCCCAGAGGCTAGACAGCCACGGGCTCCCGACACTGCACAGCCGCGCGGCACCCACAGGGAGTCCAGCACCTTCCTTCACACCGTCACACAGGCCGGAATCCCACGGCACCACGGCCTTACGCTCCCCGCTTCCTGGGGTCAGCATGCGGCTTAAACGCCATCCCGGCTGTCCTGGCTCCGCCAACCTAAGTGCTAACTAAGTACAGCGCAGGCCTCCTTCAGCCTCAGGACCAGGGCTGGGCAGGGTCCCCGTCTCCAGAGCCTCCAGCCCCCAGGGAGCCACAGGGTGGGTGTCCTTGGCACAGAGGGCAGCCTGGACTCCTCCACCCCTCCGCTTTCCGGCCCGGTATGGACACGAGGTGGGGGCCCGAGGGCAGAGGCGAGCCCCGCAGCCGTGTCCACCCACCTTTGTTACCTGCTCTGTGCCAGCCACTCGCAGACGCTCATCGCCCACACATCCTCTCGAGCCGGGCCGGGGGCTGCAGCAGGCAGCTGGGAGGCACGGGGACCAGGCAGCGAGTGATGCTCCCCCAACCTGCACCCCCTTCCTTCCTAGGGGGGCGAGGTGCTAGCAGGGGTCCTCGCTGTTCTGCACCACAGGCCAGGATCAGCCCGCCCTGGTCCTCGATCCCTGCGGCTGCAGGCAGCTCAGCTGCTTGCCTGAGGCCCTGGCCTCCCACCTCTGGTTGCCCTGGCAACTGGGCACCCTCCCTCCCAAGGAAGCCACAGGCTCTGGCCGGGTGGGAGCTCTGGACACTGGTGACAGCTGGGGGTAGGCGTGGACAGCCGGACCAGCCAAGTGTGAGCCAACACCCTGAGCGGCCCGGACAGCTGCTGCCCGGAGGTTCCACTGACCCGAACACGGGGTCACAGAGCTAAGGTCACAGACCTTTTTCTGTCGGCATGGCTCCCCCAGGTCAACAGAGTGGACCACAGAGCTCAAAACAACAGGGCTTGTCCCAACGGGGCCAGGCTTCCTTTGGTCCATCTGCCGGAAGCCTCGCCCCAGCTTTGAACGACCAGCCCCTTCTCGTGCTTCCGGAAGCCCTTCCTAAACACCCACCCCTAAGTCCCCTGGGTGACTGGCACACCACCCCACTTCGTTCCTGCCCCAAAGTCATCACTCTGTTATTTTATGTTTTGATAAATTGTCTGTCTCGGAAACCCTCCTACACTGTTGGTGGGAATGTAAGTTGGTGCAGCCGCTATGGAAAACAGTATGGAGGTTCCTCAAAAACCTAAAAACAGAGCTACCATATGATCCAGCAATCCCACTCCTGGGCATATATTCGGACACAACTATAATTCAAAATGATACGTGTGCCCCTATGTTCACAGCAGCACTATTCACAATAGCCAAGACATGGAGACAACCTAAGGGTCCATCGACAGATGAATGGATAAAGAAGATGTGGTATATACAGAGTGGAATACTATGCAGCCATAAAAAGGAATGAAATAATGCCATTCGTAGCATCATGGTTGGACCTAGAGATTATCATACTAAGTGAAGTAAGTCAGAAAGAGTAACCTTGGAGTTGAGTCTTAAAGGAGCCTGGCCCGCAGGGCAGAGGGAGAGGGTGGCAGTCTCCATCCTCACGTTCCCAGCGGGTAGGGGAAGTGGGTTCTTTTGCCCTGGGTCGTCCTGCAGCAGGAGGCTGGCTAACCATATAGTATCACTTATACGTGGAATCCAATATATGACACAAATGAACTTATCTACGAAAGAGAAACAGACTCACAGACACAGAAAACAGACTCGTGTTTGCCAAGGGGGAGTGGGGTGGGGGAGGGAGGGATCGTGAGTTTTGCATAGCAGTTGCAAACTATTATATATATGTATAACTGAATCGCTTTGCTGTCTGGCAGAAATTAACACGACATTGTGAATCAACTATACTGCAATAAAATAAATTTTTAAAAATAAATAAAAAACAGTCTCCAGCTTGAACAGACAGTCCCCGAGCACAGGGTCCTTTGTCTGTACCCTCAAAGCCCAGCTCAGGGTCTGACACGCAGTAGGCCTGCAACAGATGTCCTCTGAATCCCGAGTGAAATATGTATCCTAACCATGCCTCCTCTCCCTCAGGGCTGTGGACTCGTGACAGAACACGTAAAGTGCCAGGCACGGGCCCTCGACAGGTGCTCGGCAAGTACGTTGTGAGAGTTTTGAGGACCTACTGTGTGCGAGCCGGTCATCGGCATAGCTGGAGGGGAGGGAGGCGCGCCCTGAGCCTGTCCCGGACCGAAGCCTGCTGGGGCCCACCTGCTTCCTCCCCTTCAGAGCGATGTTCCCTCCCCTCCTGGGCCCCCTCTGTGCCTTCTATGAGTGATGAAGGCTTCTGTTGAAGTGTACCCCAAGTTTAAGGGAGTGTCCCACTTCCCCAGCTGCATGGAAGCATCTGTTTGGAGAAAATAACGGAGGGACACACTTCGTCTCTTGGTTCCCTTTATACGTAGTTGGTGACTGAGAGGTCAGAGGGGCAGGGGATAGAGAAAGTAGGGGCGGCTATATGAATTCACTTTTTTTTGACTTAATTTTTTCCAGTCTTATTGAGATATAATTGACATATAACATTGTATACATTTAAGGTGAACAATGTGTTGATTTGATACATTTATATATAGCAAAATGATGACCACCATAGCTAACACCTCCATCCTGTCACATAATTACAATTTTCTTTTTGTGGTGTGAACATTTAAGATCTACTCTCTTAGCAGCTTTAAGTATGTAATACAGTTAATTAACTATAATTACCGTGCCATACATTAGATCCCCAGAACTTATTAGCCTTGTAACTGAAAGTTTGTACCTTTTAGTGGCTATATTTTTAAAGCAGCTATGTTTTTCAACAAAGGGCACCATACACAAATAGTTGCAAGTTTTAGGTGCTAAAATGCAAATGTAGAAAGTTATTAAATCCATTCTTTCTTTTTTTTTTTAACGTTTTATTTTATATAGGAGTATAGTTGATTAACAATGTTGTGTTAGGGACTTCCCTGGTGGCACAGTGGTTAAGACTCCATGCTCCCAATGCAGGGGACCCAGGTTCGATCCCTGGTTGGGGAACTAGATCCCACATGCAAGCCGCAACTAAGAGTTCTCATGGCACTGCTAAGGAGCTGGCGAGCCACAACTAAGACACAGCACAAATAAATAAATAAATACATATTTTAAAAATGTTGTGTTAGTTTCAGGTGTAAATGTAAATTTCCTCCACTCAATAAAAGAAATCTTGTTGTTTTTTTTTAATGCACGTTTTCCGGTGTAACCATGATGGGATCTGGCTCTGTCTGCACCTGTTCATTCACTCATCCAACAACCACTTAGTGAACGTATCAGGCCTGGTGCCAGGCTGGCTGGGCAACGACTTAGACACAGGCCCTGACCCAAGGGCCTCAGTGTCCAGGACACAAATAATGTAGGTACATGAAGATGCTGGGGACCCAGAAGGGAATGGATGACAGCCCAGGCAGGCTTCCTGGAGGAGGCAACCTTGGAGTTGAGTCTTAAAGGAGCCTGGCCCACAGGGCAGAGAGAGAGGGTGCCAGTCTCCATCCTCACGTTCCCAGAGGGTAGGGGAAGTTGTTCTTTTGCCCTGGGTCATCGTCCTGTAGCAGGACGTTGGCTAACAAGCTGGGAAGAGAGAGGATGCTTCTGAAGTCCCTTTCAGCAAACTACCAGCTCTTCATTCTCAAGTTCCCTTCTCTTGTCCCATTTCGTGCCTAACTTGAAGTCCCCCAACCCAGAAAGGCCTGCAGGGTGGGGATGGAGACCACGGGCCCGCACCAGGGAGGAAGGAGGTCTGCCTCTATCAAGGGCCTGCCCACCCCACATCCTCATATATGAGCCCACTCAGGCTCCCGGGGACAGCCGGGGACAGGGGTGCCACTACAGACCGGACGGGAACGGAGGCCGGACGTGCAGGTGACTTGGCCAAGGAGGGAGCTAAATGCTGGCATTCCCACTGGAACCAATCTACCCAACTACAAAGTCCTCTCCACAAAATAAAGATGTGGGGAAGTCATAGACGCTTACATCTTAGAAAGTTCTTACAGTCTTGGATCCCTTAGGCAGGTAATTAGCAGGGAGGGGGAGGGGGAGGCAGAACAAAGCAGCAGGCGGCAGTGGTAGAGAAGAAGAGGCAGCAGCTGATTGGCTCTCCCAGTCTCGCTCTGGGCAGGCGGGACGGCCTCAGGGGTCCTGGATGGAGCAAGTGGGCTGCCTCGGTCATTGTCATTTTACTGATTGGAAAGATACCATCAAGGTCCCATGGGTAGTAGGAATGGAGTTGGGATCTATCCTGCAGGTCTCACTAGCAGAGCAGACAGAATAAATACACATTCATTGACCTGAGCCCAAGCGTAACGTCTGTGTCCTCACACACAGCATCAGCAGCCAGGAAGGAGCGGACAAAACACCGATGACGAGAGCTATTCCAGAAGAGACCTCTGAGTACAAAGACAGAGCAGGGTGGCTGGTCAGCAGGCTGCGGGGTGGGGAGGGCGGGCGGCCACAGAGCCACAAGAGGGGGAGCCCTCGGCTTGGGTCCCCGGGCTTTCACAGAGAAAGACAAGACTTAACAGACCTCCTCCTTGCATCAGCAGTTGTACTTTTCAGACGGCGAAAACACACTGCAGCACAGCTCTTAAATTAGTTTTCTGAAGTGCAACAGAACCTGAGCAAAATGGGAAAACGGCAGTAGATCTACGAGCAAGTTCCCTATTTATTTGGTCCCCATCGTTATCTCCCCAAGCGAGTTCCACAGACATGGACGTTCACAGGTCTTGTGTGAATTAAGCCAGGGTCAAGGGACTGGAGGAAATACTGGGTGAAGCAGGGCTAAACAGGTGTCTTTTTCTGCAGGACTTCTCAGATCCTTGACTGTGCCGTGTACCTTGCAATTCTCCCAGGGGAGCGTGGAGAACTCAGTAATCCACCCCTTCGGGAAGAAAATGCAAGAGGCACAAAGTCCAGGGCAGTTCCAGGGGTTAGGACTCAGCACTGTCACTGCCAAGGGCACAAGTTCAATCCCTGGTCGGGGAACGAAGATCCCACAAGCCAAGAGGCACGGTCAAAAAAATAAAAAAAAAAGAGGAACAAAGTCCATGATAGCACCGGGAGAGCAGACAGGGTCTGCCCCTCCATCAACCACCACGGCCCTTCATCCCCCATCCCCTCCTGGCACTGCCCAGGAAGGGCCACTTGGCCTGGTTCAATCACTTTGTGCTTTTTATCGTAAAGTCTATTGTCCTCAAAGAGCTGCTTCAGATCCTCCCTGCATTCAGTTTCCTTATGCCCCTCCCTCGACTGCTGGTGTATCCCCTAGAAATGTCCCCACACACCTAGGTGAAATGACCGAGACAAAAATCAGTCTGTGTCCTTGAAGGAAGGGCTACCTTGGTCACCTGCAAACCTGGGCACCAGTGTCCCTTTCTTTAAGGAAACACCAGGCACAGCCCAGGGAGGATATGTGACCGATATTCCATCAGACGGGAAGGCACACATGGGGAAGCCGTCTTGGTGTCAGAGGCACAGGAGCATTTGAATAACTATCATCTCACTCTGTCCCCCAGCAGGTCCCAGGGAGATGGCCTTCAAGCCTAAAGCCGAGGTTAAGAGCTCCAACTAAACTCCAACTCCCATTCCCATTTGCTGTGTGACCTTGGGCAGGTTAGTTAGCCTCTCTGTGCTTTAGTCTCCTCTGCTGTAAAATAAAGTTGTTATGCGGATTGCACGAGACAAAACACGTAAAGAGACTGGGATAGACCCTGGGGCCAGAGAGCTCGGCACACATCAGCTGTACCGCTGTCCCCATTTCACAGGCAGGAAAGCCAAGCATGAGAGGAACCACGCCAACTGCCATGACCGCTGCTAATCAGGGCACCCGACGCAAAGGCCCTTCCACTGACGCTGCCTCCGAAGAAAAGGCAGAACGAATCTCTTATCCAGTGACGACAAGGAGAGCTAGATGCTGGCCAAGAATATCCAGTTTAAAGGGAAAGATGGAACCCAAAGGTCATTAAAGAGAAATCCATCGTACCAGATAGCCCTAAAAAAACCTTAATTGCAACTTGCCCCTGAAGATGCTCCCAACCCCTTTCCTCAACCTAGCAAAGACCCACATGACCCACCAGAGTGCTGGAAACTTCCCAACATGCTTCATCCTGCACATCAGGCACCCGTCCATCTGGGCCAAGGGGGATACCAGGGCCCCCTTTTCCCACTGTCCTCACATCCACCCTTGCCACCTTCCTGGGAGAAGTCGAAGGGCCAGCCCAGGGTCCATTCTGGTCTAAATGACCTTCCCCCATAAAGCAGAGAGGGAATAGGGCTGGCCCGGGCTTAGCTTCTGCTGCAAACGATGAGAAAGAAACCGGGGAGGACTCACTGGTGAAGCGGGTAACTGCAGGTGAGCCTGAGGCCAGCGGGGAATCGGCGGGGAGACGTAGGAGACACACGCCAGGTCACACAGGGGCGCGGGCAGGGATGCTGCCGTGACTTGCAGTTCGAGGGAAAGGCCCCTTTTGGGTGACTTTGAGGAAGGCCACAGGGGATCAAGCTGCCAGGAGGACGGGGCTGTTTTTACACGATAAGACACTGCTAACCGCAAAATATTATTTCTATCTTTGCTGCCAACGGCTTCACGGCAAGCTGCTCCCCAGGAAACAAGCCCACGAGGCAAGAAGAAGGAAGGAAGGGAGTATCCATTCCTGTGTGTGACTTCAGACGTGTTTGTCTGGCTCAGCAAAACGCTGAACAATAGACCCCGGCCTCTGATAAGGCTTCGATCTCGGCCTGGGCCTGGAGACCCGGCTGCCGGGCAGGTGGACGGGAGGGTCCGAGAGTGGACGCAACCTGGTTCCCTGTCCCAACCCCAAAGAGAACGCAGGCCCGTGTCCCCACGCCGCATCTCCTGGATGCCGACCACGTCGGGAGGACCAGCGCTAACGAGGAATTCTTGTCACCCCGTTTCCACGACAACAGAAATCAAATACCAGAAACAAAGCCCTACTGGAGCTGCGGCCACCCAAACTGGCAGATCTGCTTCCTGTAGCACTGGCTTCTCAGGGTGGGGGGACAGGGGAAGATGCTAGAATGGGGAGGGAGGGTGCAGAAGTAGAACCACACCCACCTTTGCCCAAAACTCCTCCTGGATTTGGCCGCTGGACTCACTGCTTGGCCTCAGAGCTGAACCAGTCACCTACCAGCTGGGTGACCCGGGCGGGCCACCCATCTGTGCCTGGTTCCCTCGTCTGTAAAATGGGCTTGATAACAATGACCAACCTGTGGGGTTGCTTCAGGGATAAATGCATTTGTATGGTTCCTGGTAGGAGGCACTACTCGCTCCTACTTCTGACAGTTATTAGCAATCCCCCCAGCTCCCGAGGGAAACGCATGCTTCCTGTAGATGTGGCTGGAATGACCAACCAATCCCCAGGTTTGCTCAAGCAGGGAGTATGTGAGCCCAACAGGGACGCTGGTACCCGGAGCGGGCCCACCACCAGCAGGGGCTTCGGGACAGCGGGCAGTCATGGGACATGGCCACCTGCTCCCAGCGCTGCCCGGTGGACCCACCCCAGCCCAGGCAAAGGAATCAGCAGCACGGGATCCCCCCAGACCTGGTGCAAAGCAACGGTAATCCAGAGTCGATACCTGGGACCCGAGGCAGCAGCTGCGAGGAACCCAAGGCCGATACGGTCCCGAAGCTGATCGTGGTCTAATGGTTCCTCTACTGGGGCCGCCTGATGAAGGAGCTTGTTAGCGGTGAACTGTGTTCCCCCAAATCCATTTGTTGGAGTCCTAACCCCCAGGACCTCAGAAGATGACTGTGTTTGGAGAGAGAGCCTGTAAAGAGGCGATGAGGGTTAAATGAGGTCATATAGGTGGGCCCTAAACCCATGCGACTGGTGCCCCTGTAAGAAAAGGAGATGAGGTCACAGACACGTACAGAGGGATGTGAGCACGTTGAGGACACAGTGGGGACACCATCCCTAAGCCCTGCTGGCCCTTGGATCTCACGCGCCCAGCCTCCAGAACCGTGAACGAACAGATGTCTGCTGTTTAAGCCCCCCAGGCTGTGGTACTTCGTTACGGTGCCCGAGGACACGCCTCTTCAGCTCAAGCAGGACGACTGTATACTGTGGGCGCTGAGAAAGCAAGACCAAGGACAGCCACGTCCGAGAGTGCCAGTGCCCCGCGGAGGTCTGCACCCAGAGGACAGCTGGGGCGGGAGCAGGGGCATCTCAGCACCTCTGCACCTGCCAGCTCGGCCAAGCAAATGCCCGGAGCCAGCACCCAGCTCCTGGGGGGCAAGAACAACGGAGGGTCAGTCACGAAAGAAAACCGGCCCAGCTTTTAAAGGAAAACGGCTGTGCTTAAAAAATTATAAAAGAATCAGGAGCCCCACGGTGTCATCGTGAAGAGTCAGGTTTTGACAACTGTAACTGCAGGGCAGCTCTCATTTCATTCATTCACCATCTACGCATCCAGAGCCTCCTACCTGCGAGGCACTGGGGATTCCGCGATGCTGGGCCAGGCAGGCAAAACCCAGCTCCTTATGTGCCATTTTCAGAATGAAATAGGGGGCTGCACATTCATTTGACCCTCATCACAGCCCCCTAAGGCAGCCAGAAAGAATTCTTATTACCATCCCCACTTAATGGATGACAAAACTGAGGCTGGGAGGGGTGAAGCAGGCTGCTCGAGGTCAGGACCCCAACCCAGACATGCGCTGTGTACCTACTATGTGCCAGGCGTCACTCAAGCCCAGGCACAGCAGCGAGAGGACAGAGGCCTCAGCTTCCAAGCGGGAGGAAAGTCAATCAATAAGTAAATACGGTATTTCAGAGGATGCTACGTGCTACACAGACAGGCAAGGGGACAGAGGCAACACTTTACTAAGATAATTAATTCAGACTAAAAGAAGCACAGGCTAACTGTTTTGGGGTTTTTTTTGCTTTTTCTTTTTTTTATAATTTTTATTGGGTATAGTTGACTTACAGTGTTGTGTTAGTTTCAGGTGTACAGCAAAGTGAATCAGTTATACATATATATATATATATATATATATATATTCTTTTTTAGATTCTTTTCCCATATAGCATAAATGCTTTTCCCATATAGGCCATTACAGAGTATTGAGTAGAGTTTCCTGTGCTATACAGTAGGTCCTTATTAGTTATCTATTTTATATATAGTAGTGTATATATGTCCATCCCAATCTCCAGAGTTATCCCTCCCAACCCATTACCCCCAGTAACCATAAGTTTATTTTCTTCTTTTTTTAAAAAATTTATTTATTTTTATTTTTGGCTGTGTTGGGTCTTCGTTGCTGCGCTCGGGCTTTCTCTACTTGCGGCGAGTGGGGGCTACTCTTCGTTGCAGTGCACGGGCTTCTCATTGCAGTGGCTTCTCTTGTTGCGGAGCACAGGTTCTAGGCACACGGGCTTCAGTAGTTGCGGCACGTGGGCTCAGTAGTTGTGGCTCACGGGCTCTAGAGCGCAGGCTCAGTAGTTGTGGTGCACGGGCTTAGTTGCTCCACGGCATGTGGGATCTTCCCAGACCAGGGATTGAACCCATGTCCCCTGCATTGGCAGGTGGATTCTTAACCACTGCGCCACCAGGGAAGTCCCAGTAAGTTTATTTTCTAGACAGGTTTAACTATTTCTTCCTGTTACAGGCAGGTTACGTCCATTTCAATACAATCCATGAAAAGTCAAAGAAGTACAAGTTCCACCTTTTTACTGAAACGTTTCTGTCCGGAAGGAAGGCGCTTCTCTACCCCCTTCTGTTTGAATCGATCGTGGGCACTGTACTGGCAATTCCCCAAGTGCTAAGTTCTAAAAAACAACACATTAAGTTGAAGGACAAAAGATGTCAGGAAAGAGGGTGACCTGGACGGTGACTTCAAAGCAGGTGATCCCACTGGAGCCACCTGCCTAGGACACAGCAGGCACTCAGTACATGTTGGCTGCCTCAGCATTTGCATTCTTGCTAGCGGTCTCAGCGAGGATGGCCTCCGACGAGCCTCCCGGGGGCCAGGATGGGCGCCCCCAGAGATGCTCCAGGGGACTCACCCGGCGCCACCCAAGGAAAGCCGGAGAAACGCCACCCTCCTCCTCCGCCAATGCCCCAGTCGGCTCGTACAATCAGTCACACCCGGGAAATGAACGGAAAGAATGAGCTGCAAAGCTGAGTGATGGTTCACAGCCGCACGCCTCCAAGCCAGGGACCCCGCCAGCCTGCCCCGGAGGTCTGCCCCCCTTCAAGGTCATGCCCGCCAGCCTCCAAGGGCCTCAGGATCCGAAGCTCCGGAAGTTCCTAAGCGCTAACGCCAGCCTCGGGGAACCTCCCTGAGCCTTTCGACAAGCCCGAGTCCACAGGTATTTCCCGTGCGCCGCCCACCCGGCTAACACAGCCTTCTGCTCCAGGTCATGTGTTATTCCCTCCTCAAAACACACGAAGGGAAAAGAAATCCGAGAATCCAGGGCTGGGAAGACGAGGCCGCCCGGGCGACACGCCCCCATACAGGACCGCAACGGTGACTGAACTGTCGCCAAGCGGCCAGGACGGCGGGGCTACAAGCTTGGGGGCTGGTGGTTCCATCTCGATGAGGAACAGCTACGGCCGCGTCCTCGAGAGCACAGACCCTGTCCTTTCCTTTTTTTTTTTTAATTGAAGTATAGTTGATTTACAACGTTGTGTTCATTTCTGTTGTAGAGCAAGGAGACCCTGTCCTTTCTGAGCGTGGATCCCCACACAGCAGCCTTGGAGAAGTGAACGGACCAGAGGCAGCTGTAAGAGTGTTGGACCACCCCATGCCCGTGGGCAGGGGCCTGACCCTGGGACCCCCGTGCCCCAGAGAGCCCTCTTCCAGCCGGCCACCCCGCTCTGCCAGCCTCCAGACCACGATGCCCAGAGGCCCAGAGGAAACACAGATGCTCGTCCGATAAGGTACAGTCCATCCTCACTGCTTGTGGATTCTGTATTTGCGAGTCTACCTACTCACCAAAATTATCTGTAACCCCCCCAAGCGGTCCTCCTCACGTACCCGGTCATTCGCAGACACGTGCGAGCAGAGTAGCCAGAAGTCTGAGTGCCTGATGCCTGTGTTCCCAGATGACATTATTCCACTCGCATACAATGAACAAGCATCCTTCTCGTGGTCCAGTTAGTGCCCCGTTTTGCATATCTTTGTGCTTTCTGTTGGCGATTTCACTGTTTAAAATGGTCCCGAGCGTAGTGAAGTGCTGTCTAGTGTTCCCATGTGCAAGAATGCTGTGATGAGCTTCTAGAAGAAACACATGTGTCAGATGACCTTCGTTCAGGCACGTGTCATAGCGCAGGTGGCCTGGAGTTCAACGTTACTGAATCAGCGATACATATTAAATAAGGTGTCTTTAAACAGAAACGCACAGAAAACGAGGTTCCACGGATCAGAAATCTCCCTCTGTGTCTGCCCGGGAGCAGAGGCTCAGCATCCCCAGGGAACACAGCTGCCATGAGGAAGAGGAACGACTGTAGTTGAGAAGGAATGAACCAAATCCGCAGCTCACTCTGGCCAGCTGGTTCAGTTCTTCCTCTGCTTTGCTTGAGAGACATCCAACTGTGTCTCCCTGGCCCATGTCTCCCTGGCTCAAAGAACCCAAGGTCATTCCAACTTCCAGGTAGGTACGGATGTCTAATACAGCTGTGTCACCAGATGACATTCACCCAGTCAGCCCCACTGGGCGTAACTCACACCCACGCCTGAAACCCCAGGGTTTGGACCCCGAAGCTCCCGCCTTCACCCACCTTTCTCACCACCAATTTCCTTCACCTCTGGCTCAGCCCAAGCTTCTCCTGCTCCAGTGTTTACAAGTTTCTCATTGAAGGCGGTTCCTCTCGCCCCAGACACTGCAGCTGAAGATGCTCCCGTGACAACCAGCTATGAAATTCTCACGCGAGAAGCCACCTTCCATTGCTGAACGTCCTTTCCACCTTCTCAGAACATAAGCAAGAAGGTCTCCTCCCATGACAAGTAGAGAAGTCGTCGCATTGGAGGAAAATGCGACCTGGGACGGCATACCCACCCCCCGCATCGTGCTGAGCAGCACACCCAAGGAGAGTGACAAGTGCTATTTAAAACCAAGCGACGGGGGGACGTCCCTGGTGGCGCAGTGGTTAAGAATCCACCTGCCAGGGGCTTCCCTGGTGGCGCAGTGGTTGAGAGTCCACCTGCCGATGCAGGGGACACGGGTTTGTGCCCCGGTCCGGGAAGATCCCACATGCCGCGGAGCAGCTAGGCCCGTGAGCCATGGCCGCTGGGCCTGCACATCCGGAGCCTGTGCTCCGCAACAGGAGATGCCAAAACAGTGAGAGGCCCAAGTACCGCAAAAAAAAAAAAAGAATCCACCTGCCAATGCAGGGGACACGGGTTCGAGCCCTGGTCCGGGAAGATCCCACATGCCGCGGAGCAACTAAGCCCGTGCGCCACAACTACTGGAGCCTGCGTGCCTAGAGCCCGTGAGCCGCAACTACTGAGCCCACGTGCCACAACTACTGAAGCCCACGTGCCTAGAGCCCGTGCTCCACAACAAGAGAAGCCACCACAATGAGAAGCCCGCGCACCGCAACGAAGAGTAGCCCCCGCTCGCCGCAACTAGAAAAAGCCCACGTGCAGCCCAAAATAAATACATTTAATTAATTAATTTTTTTTAAAAAAACCTACGAAGTGGGCATCCCAGTTCTACCACTGGCTCCTGAGTGTGGCTAAGGCAGGTGCGGCCCCGAGACAGGTCTGCTCATAGTACTGAAAAATTCAGGCTTCGGACCACGGGCATAGATGCCCCTTGCACCCCTCCTGGGACACAGTGTGCCAGCTCACTCTGGGCCTCGCTCTGGGCTGAGATCCAGCACGAGCGTCTTCTCTTGTCTCCAGACGTTCTACAAGCACACAGACGACCTTTAGCAGCCGTTACTGCTCTACTGCCACTTCATTAGTTTTAGAGCCAAATAATCCCATTATATATGACTTGCTTGGTTTGTAAAATTACCCTTTGTTCTAACAAATATTTATTGAGCATGGCACCATGTGCTATATCCTGCTTGGTACATTACATTTTTCCAAAAATAATTAACTCAGCTAACGATCAAAATCCCCTAATTTAATTTGCTCTTAAATGTGTTTAATTTTCCCTCAAATGGAACGATGAGCTTAAAAGCCGAGCATTTTTGCCAGGTTGAGACAAGTAGCAAAAAAGTGAGAAGAGAGGACTTCCCTGGTTGTCCAGTGGTTGAGCTTCCAATGCAGGGGGCGCAGTTCGATCCCTGGTCGGGGAACTAAGATCCCACAAGCCGAGAGGCACAGCCGGAAAAAAAAAACAAAAGAAGAGAAACTACCAGCATGGGGCCCGTCCAACAAGCACTCCGCCGCCCGAGCTCACCCAGCTGCCTCTCTGGGCATCTTACATGGTCACCCGCACACCCTGATGCTGTCCCATCACCCGCTTCGGAAAACTGGCGAAGGCACAGAGAGGTAGAGTAACTCACCAGGGGAGATCAGGAGGAGAGCCAGGAGCCAGGCATCGAGCATCAGAGTCAGCTCCGTCCCCGCCTGCCCCCCTGCCTCAGATCAAAACTCAGCCGGAGCAAATCCACGTGCAGCCCAGGCGCCGCATCACCCTCTCCTGAGTTCCACAGTGATAGCGGTCCAAGGAGGGATGTGACACTGCGTGCCAAGGTGGGCGGCGTGGCTGCCGGGCGGAGCTGGGCTGAGCCCTGGGCGACCTCGAGAGTCTTGGGGGGCGTGCACAGAGTGGCTCCAGGCACGTAAGGTTCAACGTCAGGCAAAGCCCCAAAACGTAGAAGAGCATGTGCGTGTGTGACCACACGGCGAGGAAAGGCACAGGTGCTAATGGCAGTGGGTCCCCTCTGCTGGGAGGGAGAGGCCCCGAGGGGGAGGGGTGCGGAGAGCGTTAACTAAGCCGAGTGGTAGGACCGTGGGTGCTTTTCCATTATACTTCACACTGCACACGTGCAGACGCTTTTGTAAGTGCAACATACTTCACAATACTTTTTCATTTTTAAAAACACTGCGGTAGGGACTTCCCTGGCGGTCCAGTGGTTAGGACTCCGCGCTTCCACTGCAGGGGGCGTGGGTTCGATCCCTGATCGGGGATCTAAGATTCTGCAAAGTTCACGGTGTGGCCAAAAAAATCATAAATAAAATAATATAAAATAAAATAAAATATCGTGGTAAAATATACATAACATTTACCATTTTTAAGTGGCCAGTTCAGTGGCATTAAGTCCATTCACACTTCTGTGCTGCCATCACCACCACCCATCTACGGAAGGCGTCATCTTCCCAACTCTGTCCCCACTGAACAATCATTTCCCCTCTCCCCCTCCCCCCCAGCCCCTGGCAACCACCACTCTACTTTCTGTGTCTATGAACTTGACTCTTCTTGGTGCTCACGTGAGCGGAATCACACAGTCTTTGTCCTTTTGTGACTGGCTCATTTCACTCAGCATAACGTCCTCAAGGTTCATCTCTGTTGTCGCCTGTGTCAGGATTTCCTCCTTTTTTAAGGCTGAGTCATATTCCCTTGTATGGATAAGTCACATTTTGCTTAATTTCTTCCATCCATGGACATATGGGTTATTTTCACTTCGGGGCCACTGCTAGTCAGGCTGTGTCACAATCTATTTTTTAACGCCCGATTTCCCAAGAAGGAGGGAGCCTGGGAAAAGACACACCCAGTCCCTCCTGGGTACCAGGCCCTCCCTCCTCTCACATGGAAAGTAACTGTGGCTGCTGGTCCATAATGTCCACATTACGCTCTGATACTCACTTCAGGGGGTCCCTGTAAAAGGCACAGGTAGCAAGAACAGCATACGTTAAATGGCCGTCTCTGTAAGAACATTCTAGAAACTAGAACTTGTCGTACCAACGGGGTTTTTTCCGTTGTTGGTTTAAACCAGGGATTGGCAAAGTGCAGCCGTGGGCCAAATCCAGCCCACCACCCACTTTTGTAAATGAGCTATTACTGGCGCACACCCACACCTGTATATTTATGTATTGTCTATGGTGGCTTTCATGCTACAAGGGCAGAGTTGAGTCGTTTCTATAGAAACCAGATGGCTCACAGTCTCAAGTATCTGGACCTTTACAGACAAAGATGGCTGACTTTTCAATGCTTAACGAAAACCATAACACAATCTTTTAATATTTTCAAGGCGTGGGGGATTTAGGGCTGGGGTGATGGCAGGAACAGGAATTCTTTCTGCATTCTCGGAACCGGGTGAGGAAAGTAGGCTGAAGTCCTCCGTCTCCCCTGGGTCTACCCAGCAACATTTGCGCAACTCAAGCACGGCCTGCCGGCCCCCATTCACACCACCTCTCAGGCGAAGGGACTTTCGTGCAATGCCTCCAGGTTAACCTGACTTCTCCCTGTGACCTTCGAATTTCACTCACAGCCGCACTGGCTGGAGAACCAGGCAACTGGAAGGTCAGAGGCCAGCTGAGACTGTGTTCGTGTCCTGGGGCTGCTGCAACAAACGCCCACAGACTGGGTGGCTTAAAGCAACAGACATTCTCACTCACAGTCTGGAGGCCTTAAGTCTGGGATCAAGGTGTGGGCAGGGCTGTACCCCCCTGGAGGCCCCGGGGAGGACCTTTCCTGCCTCTTCCTAGTGTCTGGCTATGGCCATCGGTCCTTGGCTTGTGGCTGCATCACTCCTAACCTTGCTCTGTCCTCACACGGCCTCCTCCCCTCGTGGGACTGTCTTTCCCCCTCCTCTTCTAAGGGTCCCAGTCATATTAGGGTCCATCCTACTCCAGGACGATCTCATGTTTACTTGCATCTTAATCACATCTGCAAAGGCCCTATTTCCTAAAACAGTCACATTCACAGGCCCCGGGGATTAGGAACCGAACAGCTCTTGGAGGGACACAATTCAACCCCATAACACAGATCTTCATTCATGCTCCGTTCCGGGCCCTTCTTGGTCTGCTGACAACATTCACATAAGCAAAGTGCTTCCTGGGGACTTCCCTGGCGGTCCAGGGGTTAAGACTCCGAGCTTCCACTGCAGGGGGCAGAGGTTCAATCCCTGGTTAGGGAACTAAGATCCCACATGCAGCGCGGCGTGGCCGCGGCAGGGGGAGAAAAAAAAAAAAGAAGCGCTTCCTGGCCTGAGCTTCATTTATTAAGTGCAGAGCTGACCACCAACAGGGTTTCTGCCCTTGAGAGGGGAAGCGGGTAGCTGCCTGTCTCCCTTGCCCGCTGGGGTAGAGCTGGACGCTCGCATGGCCACGCCCACGCGCTACCATCATCTGCTCACGTGCTCGCTGACCTGGCACAGGTCAAGCCTGTGGCCAAAAGCCCAGGGATGGAGTCACAGGCTATATCCAGCTCCAGCTGGGCCAGCAGAACACTGTCCGCTTTGTCATTAATCCCCCCAGTGCCTATAAACAGCCCAAGTGGTGGAACTGCTCTTTTGGGCCATCTCTCTCGCTTCATAAGAATTATATCTATTTTGCAGCAGGGAACTTGCAGCCACAAAGCACGTGTCTTTGATTACATGGCACCTGTCACACGAGACCTTTCCTACTAACCGACAGAAGGACCTTTATGGCTAAAGTGTCATGGAAGATCTATGCTTCTCCCTGCGTGGCCGTTACTCAGCACAGATGGAGCTCGAAGGCGGCGACACGGGGGAGAAACACGGGCCGCCGGGGACTCGATTCCGCAGATTAGACAGCAAAAGCCAGACACCTGGCCCCCGAAAGGGGCGTGAGCGTGCCACAAGCAGAAATAAAGCCCCGCCTGCCCCGGCCTCGGATTCTCTTTTCACGCCTCTGCCCAATGTGCTCCTCCACACGTGCACCTGGCGACACATGTGTGCACACTTCGAAGACACCTGACAGCTCACAAGGCCCTTTCGCACACATTATCGAGTGTAATTCTTCAAGCAATCCAGGAGATCGGTGCGGGAGGTGTTGCCATCAATCCCCTTGTTCAGAGAAGGGAATGGGCTGAGCCCAGCTCAAGGTCACCGAGCTAAGAGGGGACAAGTGACCCAGCTCTTGTATCCCTTTTCCCATCAATCTCAGCTCTTGTATCCCTCTTCCCGTCAATCTCAGCTCTCGTAACCCTCTTCCCGTCAATCTGCACACAGAGTAAAGCGTGAGGAACATCGCTGTGGGGCAGGGGGGTTGGGGGATTTCTTTTTTTTTTTTTTAATGTGGACCATTTTTAAAGTCTTTATTAAGCTTGTTACAATATTGCTTCTGTTCCATGTTTTGGTTTTTTGGCACGAGGCATATGGGATCTTAGTTCCCCGACCAGGGATCGAACCCACACTCCCTGCATTGGAAGGCAAAGTCTTAACCACTGGACCGCCAGGGAAGTCCCGGGGACTTCTTTTTAAATAAGTTTAACAAAGCAGAAAGGACTAAAAACAGGGACTTCCCTGGCGGAAAGTCCCCCACATGCCGCAGGGCTACTGAGCCCGCACACCACAACTAGAAAGCCCGCACGCCACAACTAGAAAGCCCATGCGCTACAACAAAGAGACCACAACGAAAGATCCTGCATGCCGCAACTAAGACCCAACGCAGCCAAAATTAATTAATTAAAAAAAAAAAGAAAGAAGGGACTAAAAACATACCCCAAATCCAGGGAGTAGAATCTATGCCATAGACCAGGGGTCAGCAAACCATGGCCAGTTTTGGTCCCTGGCTTAATCTGGTAAATAAGCTTTATTGCAACATGACCAGGCCCATCGGTTTAGTATTTCCACGGCTGCCTGCTGGCTACAAGGGCAGAGTTGAATAGTTGCCACACTGTCTGGCCCTTTGCAATAAAAGTTTGCAGACCCCTCTATGGATAAGGAATTTGGGCAAGGCCAGCGCCGGGCACACAGCCAGGGCCTTGCATGCCCGTGAAACTCTGCGCTGGGCTCGTTCACGGTGGGAACATCAAGATCCAATCCCCGTCAGAGACAAGCAGAGGCTGAGTCAAGTGCCAACCGCTCAGGCGCTGAGCTCCACTCGCTCCGCGTTCCAGGCCGCTGAGTCCGCGTCCTGGGCAGAAATCTGCTGCCTTTAATAGAAACAAAGCACCAATGTGAGTCTGATTTCCAGCTCGAATCTCCAGGGTTTCCACAGTCCCCAGAGTTCCTTGCAACGCGCTCCGAAATCGTGCTTCAACTTGTCTCACTCCAACACCGAGGACAGTGAAAGCAATCGGGGCCACCACAGCAGTGGGTGCGCAGCCTCAGAGGGCCGTCTACCGCTGGGGAAATCAAGTCGGCCTCTGCACTCTGTGTGTCCCCTGCTCACATTTTCACTGCGTGGAGATTTTTACCCCAGTTCAAAGTGTGGAACAACTTCCAAACTGAATCAGACCAGAGCTACCCTGACAAATGGACCTTCCATTCTCGGCCAGTGCCTGAAATGAGGAAAGGCGGGAGAAAAGGAGTCCCTTTTTTTTTTTTTTTTTGCGGTACGCGGGCCTCTCACTGCTGTGGCTTCTCCCGTTGAGGAGCACAGGCTCCGGACGCGCAGGCTCAGCGGCCATGGCTCACGGGCCCAGCCGCTCCGCGGCATGTGGCATCTTCCCGGACCGGGGCACGAACCCGTGTCCCCTGCATCGGCAGGCGGACTCTCAACCACTGCGCTACCAGGGAAGCCCAGGGATGCCCTTTCACACTGATCATCTATCACGTTCACGGTTGGTGGCCTTCATGTTGACACCTGCGTACACTGAGCTCACGCAGGACCTACAGTGAGAAGCCCATTCGACAAGACACCTCGCTCCCGCCCCCTCTCGGGGCCTCAGTTTCCTCATCTGCAAATGAGACTCAATTCTCATTTGATTTCTTTGGGGAGGAGGCATAGCACAGGGCACAGCCTTGGAGCCAGAGAGCTGGACCTGCAGCTGGAGACCCCGGTGCTGAGTCATTCAATCTTAAGCACAGCCCACTGCCCGCCCCGGCGACAGGATGGAACACACAAGATAGGACACGATGCTGGGGGTGCACCTGTGACCTGACTCGGGGGTGGGGGAGGGGAGGCGGGGCCCCTGCTGCTGGGGGGATGTGAGCTACCCATGCAGGACAGGGTCGCACCAGGGCCAATTGCTGAGCCAGGCCTCCCCAGACCAGCCCCTTCTGTCTCTTCTAAGGCTCGCTTACCTAAGCCCAACCTTTCTGCCTTGAAATCATGCAACTGCGTCTCTGTCACTTACACCAAAACGATCCTGACCAGCGCCTCTCTGGCACAAGGAAGTCAAAAGGATTTCTTTTAGGTCTCACCCCATTCAAATGCAAGGCCCCAGACCTGGTTTGTCTTGGTCTGGAGGTTTTGTTTTGTCTCTCTTTGGTGGGTTTCCGGAAGAGGCTGCTCTCACACATCTCTGGGACGGGAAGGACCCTGAGTGTCAGTGGGGAGATGGATACCCATGACCAGGGCCACACCCTGCTCCAAACAGCAACCCGTCCCGGCACCGAACGCCCCCAGGTTAGCAGCCCTGCTGCCCTCCTGTCACACGCAGCAAAGCTCCGTTACTTGGCTACTTTGCCAGGCATCTTCTGTAGAAACAAATACATCTTGAAAGAGGCCCAGGACGGAGCAGGCCTCCCCGTGGTGCGTGACTGGCCTGGCACTGATCCTCGAGCTGAGCGGACAGTACCACCTCTGCCAACGGTGGTCATGGCCAGAGAGGGGCCCGGGACTCGCCCGTCACAATCCTGGCCACTCCCTCCATGTTCCAACCAGACAGTGTCTTCCTATCCTAGGGCTGCTGTAAGGAAGTACACAGACTGGGCAGCTTCAACAACAGAAGTGAATTGTCTTACAGTCCGGAGACTGGAGGTCCAAGATCCAGGGCTGGTTTCTCCTGAGGGCTCTCTGCTGGTCTTGCAGACGGCTGCCTTCTCCCTGTGTCCTCATTGCTTCCCTCCATGTGCGTCTGTGTCCCGACTTCCCCTTTTTATAAGGACATCATTCACATTGGGTGAGGGCCCACCCTATGACCTAACTCTGACTTAATTACCTCTTTAGAGACCCTACCTCCAAGTAAGGTCACACTGAGGCAGCAGGGGTTAGGACTTCAGAGCCTGAACTTGGGGGGGGGGGGGTGACAACTCACGACCTTCTTCCCCACTCGCATGTCAGCCTTCCCACGAGCTGTTCCCTCTGTCTGTCCCCACCCTTCTTGCTAAATGCAACTCAACCTCCAGCTCAGAGCCCAAGTACCACCCCTGCAGGGGCACCTGCCTCCCCAACCCCAGGCCAGGACTGGACCCACTACATGTGCTAAGGTCCCCTCGTCCCTGGGGAGCATGGGGGGGGGGGTCTGGTCTGTCTGTTCTGGGACCGCCTGGAACAGGGGCTGTGCCGGCACATTCCAGGCTCTATTCCCAAGGCTGCTCAACTAAAGCATGAGTGAATGAATGAATGAATGAAGGACTCATGGCATTTTCACAGCAGTCCCTATAGAAGGCAGCAGAAGAACCACAAGTCTGGCCCATCCTCTCGCAGTCACTCCCCCAAATGTCGTTATAACCACACCCTGGAGTGCCCGGGGGCCCAGGTGCTCTCCTGAGCTTCCAAGGTGTCATCCGCAGCGAGGAGTGGGCAGAGGCTTGCATGCATCCCAGCTCCTCCCGGACAAGCCGTGGGGCCCCCTCCTCTCTTGTCCTTTCTCCTCATCTGCAAAATGGGATCACAACATGCACACACCCAACACGCTGCTGTGAGCACGGAGGAGTTGATAGTGTGCAGTGCTGGGGAGCGTGCTGGGGAGGGGGAGGCAAGAGAATGAGAAGGAAGAGAAACCACAGCTCCCGCCAGGCCGCCCTACGGTCGGGCTGTGCTCCAGCCTTCCGTGTAGGACCTCGCTTAACCCTCAGGGTCATCGGAGATCCGGCCGCCACCCCCCGCCCTCACTGATAAGGTCCCTGAGGCTCGGTCAGCAGACTCTGGCCTTGAAAGCGAGCAGGACCCTGCGCGGCTTCCTGGGTACGAAACCCTGCTGCTAATCAAGGGCGCTTCTCTGGTCCCGTTAGTCTCGCCCCACGTGGTTTCTTAGCTGCTCCTCCCTTCATTGGCAACTGTTCGAACCTGCCCTTTGGAACTCAGGGAAGGTCCTGGAGGCTGGAGTCTTGCCTACGTGAAACGGGGCGGGGGGGGGGGTACAGAAAGGCTTCCGCGCCCAGGAGCCCACAGGGTCCTGCCCGGTTTCAGCGTCAGCCTTCCAGTCCCCAGCAGCGCCGATGAGAACACCCTGTGGTCCCGCCAGGGATTCTGCAGGACCGTCCTGTTAGCACACCACTCCGGCTGACACGACCAGGGTGGTAAGTGCCCTGTGCACCCCTCTTTTAACCAGGTGTATCCCAGGGGCTGTCACCGAGACAGCCTGCCTCAGCTTCATGAATTCACCATCCTCTGGGCCCGGACCCCCGGCCTCTACCAGACTTGCCAGGTAGCCACTTGAGAGTTGACCTGGTCCACCTCCAGGGACTTGGGCTCATCCTCTCCTGCAGTCAGCCCCGCATCCCCGCCGCCATCGGCCAAGCGCAGCCAGGGGCACGACCTCCCCTGGTTGTCAACGACATCCAAGCACGAGGGTGAGGCCCCAGCAAAGTGGCAAGAACCAGGCAAGTGGGCAAGAGAGAGCGGCCCTGAAGTGCAGGACCCAGGCACTGCTCGGGCTGCAGCTCAGGGAAACCCCCGGTATACAAAACAGGTCCATCTATAACAGCATCCAAAGACACAGGCCTCCCAGGGACACGTCTAACCAAGCAGGCAAAGGCTTGCACACTGAGAACTACGCAACCCCACGAAAGGAAGCTAAGGGAGAAAGACCGAAATACAATGAAAGACGTCCGTGTTCATGGCCTGGAAGACGTAACACTGTTAAGACAACGATACAACCCAGTCTCGAGATTCAATGCAATCCCTACCAAAATCCCAGTGGCAATTTCGACAGAAACAAAATGTCCACCCTAAGAGTCATACGGTCTCTCAAAGGATCCTGGATAGGCAAAGCAATCTGGAAAAAGAAAGAAGGACAAAGTGGGGGAAATGTACTACAAAGCTGCAGACAGTCTGATGATGGCATAGGCTAGACACACAGACCAATGGACTAGAATAGAGCCCGAAATGCACTCACAGCCGATGGCCAACTGGTTTTCAGCGAGAGGGCCGAGGTCATTCAGTGGGGAATAAAGAACGGACAGCAAGAGCGAGGTGGGGGGACATTAACACCACGAGGGCTGGGCCGGCGTCCAGGGAAGGGCCACTCCACTGGTCGCCCGTCCCACCCCGGTAGCTGGTCTTGAGGGAGCTCAGTAAATGCGCTGATGAATGACCATGTGCCTGGAAGGCTGAACAATTAACGAATAACAATGAACAAACCAGAGAGCTGAGAACCCGGGTTGGAGCACCGAACACCAGAGCCAACGATAAATCCCTCAAAAGTACTCGGGCCCCTTAACACCCACCGACTCATTCCCCTTCCCTGCATCTCTCAGAGCAACGTTTGAAAATTATCCTCTTGACCCCGTGGGTCATAAAATCAGTTCTGAAAGCTGTGACCAGCACATTTCTCTAACGAAATGAAACAGAATCAAATAGAAAAAGTCAACGTGCTTCCTGGAGGATACCCCATCCTCCCCCCCAGGTTAAGGATCCCACCTTGGAAACATGCAGGGAAACTGATCTGTGATTGGAGGGAGGCAGGACAAGCTCTGAGCTCAGGCTCTCAGCCAGACACTATTTTTTTTAACAGCTTTATTGCGATAGAATTCATACCCCATGCGATTCGCCCTTTTAAAGTGTGCAGCTCCATGATTTCTGGTATATTCAGAGTTTTGTAACCATCACCACAACCCATTTAAGAACGTTTCCATCACTCCAGAAAGAAACTCTGGATCCATCACGAGTCACTCCCGTCTCTCCTGCCCACGGCCCCTGTCAATCACGAGTCCAGTTTCCGTCTCTGTGAATTTGCCTGCTCTGGACGCTCCATACGAACAGAGGTGCACAACATGTGGCCTTTTGCGTCTGGCTTCTTTCACTGAGCATCATGTTTTCCAGGTTGATCCCTGTTGCAGCCTGTGTCAGTACATCGCTCCTTTTTATTGCCAAATAATATTCCACTGCGTGCATAGGCCACACTGTGTGTTTCCATTCAGCTGCTGATGGACATTTGGGTCGTCTCCGCTTCCTGGCCATCACGAATAATGAGCAGAGACCTGGCATAACCCTTAAACAAACATAAATCTCTTCAGTGGCAACACTCACACTCTGCTTCTGATCGAGCCAGCCAAGTGTTTACGAAAAGGATATTCTTTTCTTCCGAGGGGTTTTCAAAACAAGAAAATTAAAAGCAGTCTGCACGTAGGGCTCTCAGAAAGAAAAGCTAAATAATCATTGTAGAAATGTGTCCTTGCCGTGGGGCCTGAGCAAAAAATAAAACAAAACCAAGCCGAGCTGCACACAGTAAGATTGAAATTGTGTGCGGCTCCAACAAAATTTCAAATCATTAAAATCTCATTATGCTAATAATATGTTTTCTAGATCAACTTAACTAAAACACTCTCTTGCCCTAACAAAGTGCAGACATCCTCAGAAGCAGCAGCAGCTCAGGGAGTTTGAGGACGGAGGCGCAGTTCCCGGGGCACCGTCTTCCGTCCCATCCCTGCACCTGTGTGCAACCTGGACCCAATCGGCCAACTGGGAGAAATGACACTGACTGGGCTCTGGCTCCTGAGTTCCCATCCCTTCATTTGATTTCTTCTCTCAAGTTTTCTTAAATGGAAGCAACTATCCAAATAGGTCATGATGGTCTTATTATATTTTATTATTGCTGTCCGGTTACCACCAGCCCATGGCCTTCTGTTTCTGCACCTCTGTATTTGATGGATAAAGTGGGGAGTGGCCGTAATGGTAACGATGATGAGAATGACGGCTAACACCTATGTAGAGCTTATTACGTGCCTAACCCAGGCATTTTCCCCAATTTTTACAATTACAATTTTCAAACATATAGAAACATGTAAAGAACCTGACCGCAAACGCCTGTACACCCACTGCCTGGAGTCCACCACTAACATTTTTCTGTAACTATTTCATTATGTGCCCATCCATTCCTCTGTCTATCCAGGAATCTATCTATGAGTTGCCTATAGCTCCCTTAACCAATGACCACACATGCAGCAGCTTAAAGCAATATAAATGTATTATCTTACAGTTCTGGGCTCAGAAGTCCAAACTAGGTTTCATTGGCTAACATCAAGGTGTCAGCAGAGCTGTGCTCCTTCTGGAGGGTGGAGGCGGAATCTACTTCTTGGTTTTTCCAGCTTGTAGAGGTGACAACGTTCCTTGGCTTGAGGCCCTGCATCACTCCAACCTCTGTTTCCATCGACACACCTCTCTCCCTTACACTGACCTCCTGCCTCCCCGCTGTGAGGACCCTATGCCCACCTGGATGATCCAGGATCGTCTCCCCATCTCAGCTTCCTTCACTTAATCACATCTGCTAAGTCCTTTGTACCACGTTAAGGTGATGCAGTCACAGGCGCTGGGTACTGCGACGTGGACATCTTTGGGGCCCTGCCACACCATTTTAATTCTTATGTATTTCAAAGAAAACTGCAGACAGGAATACCTCTCCCCCTAAATATACACATCACTAACTAGAGTACAGTGTTTATTTATCATCCTTTTTTTCTTTCTAGTTACAATTTGCATACATTCAAGTGCACATTCAAGGGGTTTTGACAAATGCGTGCCCCTGTGTCTCTTAAACCCCTATCAAGATAGAGGACAGGGGCTTCCCTGGTGGCGCAGTGGTTGGGAGTCCGCCTGCCGATGCAGGGGACACGGGTTCGTGCCCCGGTCCGGGAAGATCCCACATGCAGCGGAGCAGCTGGACCCGTGAGCCATGGCCGCTGAGCCTGCGCGTCCGGAGCCGGTGCTCCGCAACGGCAGAGGCCACAACAGTGAGGGGCCCCCGTACCGCAAAAAAAAAAAAAAAAGATAGAGGACCTTTTCATAAGATTCTGTCCCGCCCCTCTGCAGCCAGGCCCCATCCCACTCCAGAGGCGACCACCAGAGATTAGCTGCGTCCATCGAGAGCTCCTTCTCCCGGGGAACGGAGTCACAGCACGTGCTCCTCCTCCTGAGGCACGGAGTCACGGCACGTGCTGCTCCTCCTGGGGAACGGAGTCGCGGCACGTGCTGC
>NW_020837952.1:59375527-59599723 GCF_003676395.1 Aethalodelphis obliquidens | reverse complement strand
CTCCTCCTCCCGGGGAACGGAGTCGCGGCACGTGCTCCTCCTCCTGGGGAACGGAGTCGCGGCACGTGCTCCTTGGGTCTGGCTTCTGTTGCTAGCACAGCAGTTTTGAGAGTCACTGTGTCGCGTGCGCTGGTACCTGCTGCTTCTGAAGGCCCAGTAGCCCCGCCCACCTCTCCATTCTCCTGTTGATGGGCAGCTGTCTCCGGGTCTTAGTTATCCTGAGTAAAGCTGCTATGAACGTTCTGGTACAAGGCTTCGTATGGACACAGGTTTCTATGTCTCTTAACTAAGTATCTCAGACTGGAATTGCTGGGTCACAGGGAGGATGTACATAGGTTTAGTTTTTCGAGCAACGACCGAACTGACTTCCTGAGTGATAGCACCACCGTAAACCGCTCCCCCCAGCGTGTATGAGCGTTCCAGTTCCCCCACATCCTCGCCGAGTCCCGGCGGGATCATTTCAGCCATGCTGGCAGGTGTGGAGTATGTGCCCCTGCTTCTAAGCTGTGGTTCATTCCCCAGGCGACTAACGACGTGGAGGCCAAGGGCTTTTCCAGACGCATGCTGGCCACGTGTGCATCTTCTCGATGGAGCGTCTGTTCAAACCTTCATTCTTTTATCGTGTTGTCTTTCTATTATTGGTTGAAGGAGTCCTTTACATATCCTCGACACCAGTCCTTTATCAGACATGTATTTTGAAAATTGGGATAATGGCGATTTATAATAAGAAATATATATGTTTGATCTTCATCCGAATTCCTGGCCCTAGCTCCTGAAATCCTAGGCATTTCCTAAGTGATGAGAGTGATAAAGATGTCTTATGTGAATGAGGTAACTTTTGGAAAGCCCCTAGGTAACCTAAGGATGGAGGCTGGTTGCCAGGGGAACCAACCATGTGATTAGGGAGTTGGTACTTTCCAGCCCTCCCCCAAACTTCCAAGGGGGAGGGAGGGGCTAGAGATTGATCTGGGCAATCTCTCATGGCCAATGAATTAATCAATCGTGCCTACGGAATGAAGCCTCCATAAACACCCAGAAGGACTCGGTTCAGAGAGCCTCTGGGTCGGTGAACAAAGGAGGTACTGGGTGAGTAGGGCACCCCTTTCCCCACACCTCACCCTGTGCATCTCTTCCAGCTGCCTGTTCCTGAGTTCTATCCTTTTATGATGAACCGGTAACCTAGTAAGATGTTTCTCTGAGTCCTGTGAGCCGCTCTAGCAAATTAATCAAACCCAAGGAGGGGGTCGTGGAAACCTCTGATTTATACCCAGTCGGTCAGAAGCACAGGTAGTAAATAACCTGAACTTGGGATTAGCGTCCGAAGTGGGGGGCAGTCTTGCGGGACTGAGTCCTTAACTTGTGGAATCTGATGCCATCTCCGGATAGATAGTGTCAGAACCGAATTGATACTAGAGTCAGAGAATTACTTGGTGTGGACAAAAAACCCACACACGTCGGCATTGGTGTCAGAATCACAGCTGGTGATCAGAAGTGGAATTGGTACCCGAATCATGGGAATATTTTCTCCCATGCTATCGCCTGATCAGGCCCAGCTGAATTTACATCATTCCATTTAATAACTCACTCAATTCCCCAATAACCCTATGAGTTAAGTACTCTTCACAGAAGAGGAAACTGAGGCTCAGGGTAGTACCTTCCCCCAGGTCAAAGCCCCAGAGCGCAGCAGGATGAGTTGCAACCCTCAAAGGTGGGTCCCAAGTTCAGGGGCCGTAACCACTGCACACCGCCTCTTGCTCACTCAGCAAATACACAAAGACCACGTTAAGTGGCTGAGAGCATGTCTTATCATCTCTGGAGAAGAGATGTCGACACCCCGGGCCGGGGGACCCAGGCTAGCGGGAGACAGTCACAGAGCCTACCACCTCTGGCAGGAAGGCACAGGACGTGGTGGGTGATGGGGCAGCGCAGGGCCCCCACCTGCTGGACGCTGACATTTAAGCCGATGGGGCAGAGGGAACAGCACACGTGAGGGCCCCGAGCCAAGGAAGACGGAGGAGACTGGCCGAGCGCTGGGCGGCCAACGGAGGACCAGCGGGGACCTGGACCAGGTCCCGGAGCAGCAGCGAGTCGCCGGGGTTCTGTTTTCTTTCTGCAAATGCCAACGAGTCCATTCAGCACAAAATGGATCTCATCCGTCTCCTCGGGAGCACCTTCCTCCCACCAGGGCTGAGTGCATCTCAAATGCCAGGAATGATAATGACTTTACTGTGAGCCAGCTGGGAAGCCTACTCGCATCTGAATCACTGTTCCAGTTGACAAGGTTGGTGGCAATTAAGAACCAAAGACTGCCGAGGTTTTAATCTCACCGGCCAGCGGCTGGCCAGCGGCCAGCAGAGTGACCTCCTGCAAAGGACTTCACTTCTCTGGGCCTCTGTTTGCTCATCTGCAAAATGGGAATAACCACGCAGTACCCACTTCTCGGCTTTGGGTGGGGATTAAACGAGTGGAGGTTAGTGCCGTGCCTGGAACACCACGGGTGCCAACAAGCCCCGGCCATGAGCACGACCACTGTAGACTCCAGTCTGGGTGGTTTTGTTTTGTTTTGTTTTTTCTTTTAACTTTTCCCTCACTGCTTCTTAGGTGATCATCTATTAAGCTTGTATATATCACGTATGGATTCGTTCAGGTCTTACTTTGAAAGATAATACTAATTTTCAAAACAAGAGAAAACAGAGGGATGAAGACACTTCCAGTGAGGTTTTGGGAAAGACGTCCCTCAAAGTCCATTTATACCAACAATGCATTTCGAACACCACAAGCACGGTGCCCCCTTCCCCAGCCTGCTCAAAGGATGCTCTGTCCACATACTTAAAGCAGCGCCTGGATGGTTCTAGCAGACTCCACGGTAATGGGAGAAGCAGCAAACACTGAGGGCGGCTGGGCTTCCATCGAACCAGACAGCTGCTTCCGGGAGTGCTGGGTTTGAGCAAGCCCTAGGACTTAGGAAATGTTCCGCCCCTCTTTAGCTTATTAATCACTTAATATTGGAGTAAAAGCTAGATCCTTTGGAACTGTAATTTTTCAAATGAAAGTAGGAAAACGCCTAAGTTATGAAAATGACAGGCGTCACCTATTAAGGTGGTCTCACTTGTGGAAACCAACATTCCTGACCCGCTCTGCTTTACCAGCAAGTAAAGGCTCAAAGACCCAGACCAAGGACAATCACCTCAAAACGCCTAAGCTTAACGAGCAAGCATTCAACTGCTAACTAACGGGCAAGCGTAAGAAACTGCTCAGATTTGCCCAATGTTCTGCTTCCTCAGGCTGCTGACAAGGACAGAGGCCGAGGTGGGTGAGGTAGGCGAGGATGCCTGCTGAGCTGGGGTCACACTCCAGGACCACCGCGTCCCAGCTCAAACGCCTGCTGCTCTGCAAACGCAGGAACTTCCGTTTCTCTGCAGTGCACACTTCAAGGGAGCGTGCACAGTGCTTCCTGGTCACAGTGGTCCAGGACAAGAAGTAGGATCCCAACATTCCCCAGATGCAAATAATTTAAAGTATTTGTGTCATTCTGTTACTACCCGCCAACTAGCGCCTTCATGAGACACAATGTGAAAGAAGCAGCCAGAGCTGTCGACATGATACAGGACCAGAGTGAGAAGAGGTTTCTATTCTGGGGATGACAATCAGTCAGCAATTCACCCTCCCATATACACGGCAGGCTTGACTAATTAGTCCCAGTGTTCTTCCCCCCCCCCCCCCCCATCCAGATGCAGCCTCAGAATCCTTCTTAACACAGGGGCAGGCAGCCATTATCGGTCGAGCTCTCTGGTGGAAACGGTTTGCCAGCCCTGCCCTACCACTAACCAGCTCTGTGTCAATATCTCACTTGTCAACATTATCGATAACTAACACTTACTGAGCACTCAATTGCTGATAAGACCTTCATCACATTTTATCCCCACATCACCTAAGTGCCACATGATCCACGTGGGCTGGACAGGCAAAGAGGCTGAGAGAGGCGGAGTAACAGACCCACAGAGCGGGGATGGGAGCGGAGACCCGGCTCTACCCACCGGTGTGTAGCCTCCCTCAGAGACATGCTGCCTTTCTGGAACACAACGAGCCCTCGTGGGCTCGGAGACACAGAGCTGGTATCTCCCCCACGTTTCCCCGCCTCACAAGTGAGGAAGTGAGGCCCCAAAGCTTTAACACTCAGAGGGCGAAACACATAGCAGCAAAAGGGGATTCCACGGCCTGACACCCAGAGGAAGTAGAAAACGAAAGGACCACTGGCTTCCCAGGGCCGATCACGTGACACTTCGGTGCCGTGAGCCCCAGAGACCAGTGATGCCGGAATCTGCTGCTCATTCCATTTCTTCTTTTAACCTTTAATGTTACCAAGAAGCAGCATCTTCCAGCCATAAAAAAGAATGAAATAATGCCATTGGCAGCAACGTGGATGGACCTAGAGATGATCTTACGAAGTGACATAAGCCAGACAGAGAAAGACAAATGCCAGGTGGTATGGCTCATACGTGGAATCTAAAATAAAAGGATATAAATGAACTTTATTTACAAAACAGAAAGAGTCTCGAAGACATAGAAAACAAACTATGGTTACCAAAGAGGAAGGCGGCAGCAGGGGGGAATAGAGATAAATTGGGAGTTTGGGATTAACATATACCCACCACTATATATAAAATAGATAATCAACAAGGACCTACTGTATAGTATAGGGAACTATATTTAATATCTTATAATAACCTATAATGGAAAAGAATCCGAAAAAGTGTGTGTGTGTATATATATATGTGTGTGTGTGTGTGTGTGTGTGTGTGTATATATATATAGCTGAATCACTTTGCTGAACACCAGAAATTAACACATTGTAAATCAACTATACTTTAAAAAAAAAAAATAGTAGCATCTCAACGAGGCAAAAGCCACCAAAAGCTTCTAGAATTGATCGTAGTTCGTGTTTATATTCTTTTACCCCAACAGCACTGAGTACAGACTAGCAGATTCACACCACTAGGCCAACATGTGTTTATAAGGTACTCTTAGACTTACTAATATGTTTCTTCAGCCCCTACATAATATAGAAAATAATAAATATACTCAATAGGAAGTAAAGCCATTTTCCATCTGAAGCCTAAAAAGTCAAGTGTACGGCTAGTGCAAGGAGAAAATGTGCTTTCTTTGGGTACCTCTTTCCTACGATGGAAAATAAGAAAACAGCCGGGTAAAGGGACCTGCCCTCTGCCAACCACAACAGGGGAGAAATCAATCACATAGAGCATTTAAAATCCACTCACAACAGGCGCCTACCCACTTACATCTTCTAACCATCCCTTAATTATTCTGACGACTGGACAGGGAACGCGAGGGTAAGCAACTTCGGGATGCGTGATAAATATTAATTCCATGGGGTGGAAACAGGAATTCAAAGGTGAGCTCCTCTAACGAGTGTGAAGTTGCCAAGGCGACCTGACTCTCTGGGACCACGCAGGTATAACCAAGATGCTAGGAGGACCACAGAGAGTTAGCTGTTCCTGAAAGGTAAGGAACATAAGGTCATCACTCCGGGTCCAGTGTCACCATTTCCATGCTCTACTGAAGCAAAGTTTCCGAGAGATTTCAGTAGATGGCCAGGAAAACAGCCCAGTGTGGGACACGCTGACGTGCCTACGTGTTTCTCTCTGAAATGCCCCGGGTGCATCTGGACAACAGTGGAACAAACAAGGAGAAGTGCTGGATTTGAAGATTATAATCAGAATAATAATCAAAGGAAACTTGACAAAGCCACACCAAGCCCCCTGAAAGCCACCTCCTCTCAGCCAGAGACAGGAAAACAGAACAGTGGTTTCCAGTGACTTCCTCAGGACTGCATTACAGGAGTCGACAGACTGTACCTCCCTCTCTGACCAAGAGCAGCCCGCATGGACAGAGGCAGCCCTGTTCAAAGAAGATGCCTTAGGGTTTGCAGCAAGAAACACGGCAGGGTCTGCAGAGAACCTCACAGCCCGCTGGATTCAAATAGGACCTACACTGACTTCTCTTCCCATAGAACATTCTAGAACCCATCGTGTACATGGCCCCGGTCCCTCACCTGCTCACCTCCCTCCCCTTCTTTCCAGCCACCCTCTTTCCCTTCTTGTAAGTTAGGAGTCCAACCCACCTTAACCGTGATGGGTAGTCAACTTCCTGAGGGTAGATCATCAAGGGGATCACGCGAGCAAAGAGGGACTGGAAAGGCAAAGGATCCCCAAAAAGGCCCACCTCCCTGGCCAAAGGAGACCAAACTCATTACAAATCCTTTCCCTACATCTTGCAGCAAAGAAGGATACTATCCCATTTTTATTTTCAAAAGGAAGTGGGAGGGTGTGCTGAGATCTGCTTAAAGAGGATGTGGAAATCACCTCAAAGTCTCTATGTGCCCCAGAAAGTTCTCTATGCAAACACCCCAAACAGTCAGAACTCTACGCCTCCCCAGGTGCCTCGGCCCCGAGAGTAATTAAGTGGGAGCAGGGTCAGGGGCCTGGAGAACCGGCCCTCAGCTAACCTGTTTCTATGCAGTTCCTTCCATCTCAGAGTGGCCTCTGGGTTGCTGCCTCTGCATCTCACCCTGCAGCTGTCGCCTCCTCACGTCTCGGGAATCCTGCTGCTCCCAGCCCAGCACACTGCCTCCAGGAAGCCCGCCCTGCCTGCACCTACGCTGGAGCTGCTTCCCCGCCGGTCACCCCGCTCCGGTCCATTCGACACCAGCCTCTCTAAAGTAGCTGAGATTGGTAACTGGTGCCCACTGCTCCCACGTGCGGGGATGACAGGGCCCAGTGACCGCTCCAGCTTGCCCCGAGGCTGACCACGGCCCACACACCACACCACAGTCCGGCCACTCTGAACGGCCTGCACTTCCCCAGCGGGACTAGCTGGGGTCTCCTCCAGGGCCCCTCCTCTTCTAATTCTTAGCCAGTCCTTACACGCAACCGGGGGACCACTTCCTCTAGCCAGAACCCAGAACCCCCAAATCCCGGATGTGTGTCTCCCCTGGGTGTCCATCACCACACCAGCCTGCCCCCTCCTCACAGCACCCACAGGCTCCTAAGGACAGGCCTGGCCCAGGTCACCGCCTGCCACCAGCCCCCAGCCTGCCAGGCAAAGATTCTTTTCCCTGTGTCCTTAGGTCTTCGGAGCTCACGGGCACCTCCTCCCTCTGCCGTCCTGGGACGGGGCCGAGTGGGCCTTCACCTTCTCCTTCCTATCTACCACTCGAAACAATTACGTTTTATCTTTTTTTTTAATTTCTATTGGAGTACGGTTGATGTACAAGGTTGCGCTGAAGCAATTATGGAGGGTTTCATTGCACTTCCTTTGAACCTTCACGGAAGTTTTCCATTTCTTCTCACTCTCCATCTCCAGAGAGGGGTGTCTGCCAAGGACATCGCATCTCCCCCCAGGACCCCCACTCACCAGGTGACTCCTGTTTGGACCACACCTGCCTGGAACCGGCTGCCCCAGCCACGTGTGCCCGGCCTAGTGTGCCCGGTCCGGGGGAACCGTGTGGATTTTCCCCCTTCAGAAACTGAGTTGAGAGCCCCAGGCACCGCGCGGAGAACGGGTTCACGGGGTGGCGGGGGAGGCTCTGGGGGGCATTTCCAGACCCTGGCGGTCGAGGGCCCCGAGGAGCTGCCCCACGCCCTGAGGCTGGTCAACCTCCTCCTGGCTCTGGAGACGCCTCAGGAAAGAAACACCAGGTTTCCCCACCTCGGCACTGTTATCAGACATTGTGTGCAGCTGTCCAGTGCGCTGTGGGATGTTTACCAACATTCCTGGCCCCCAGGCACTAGATGTCACTAGCATCGCCACCCCAGCCAAGATGAGACACTGGCAATGTCCCCTGGGGGCAAAGTCATCCCCACCTGAGAACCACTGGTTTAAACTGCCATGAAGTGGCTACGGGGCAAGGTTGTGTTTCCTCAACTGTGAAATGAGGGGAACCCCTGAGTCACCGTGCTGCACGCCTGCACCGAACACAACATTGTACATCAACTATATTTCAATAAAAAATTTTAAAAATACTGATCTATTTTATCCTATACATAATCAATAAATAGATAAATGAATAAATAATAACATGAGGGGAAAAGTCCCACCTTGCAGGCACCTCTGTCCAGGTGCTCTCATTACAGAGCAGGGTTGAAGTGGGATGGCATTTGGGGACAACACGGCGTCTACGCAGCTGATCACTCGAGAGGACGGGGAGAACCGCAGGGAACGCACAGGGGTTAACACTGTGGTGTGAACTGAGATTCTCTCCTGGAAGTTATTTAAAGCCCACAAAAGAAACTGAATACCTTCAGCCCTCGGTTCAAGGTCGCAGCCCACCGCTGTCTCTGTAGACACCAAAACATTCGTGAGGTTCCAGTCAATACCTTGCTCACTGACCTCCACTTCTGCGTCAAGTGCTCGGAAGACGAGCCGGGTCAAGAGAACCAGAAGACAAACTGCAGAGAGGGACAAAGTGTTTGCCAAAGACACATCTGGCAAAGGTTTTGTATCCAAGATATGCCAAGAAGTCCTAACATTCAACTAAAAGAAATCAAACTTGATTAGAAAATGGGCCAAAGATCTGAACAGACACTTCACCAAAGAAGAGGCACAGATGACACATGAGCCTAGAAAAAGACACTCCACGTCGTAAGTCATTAGGGAATGAGAAGCAAAAACTGCTCTAAAAAATGTATTTACAAAAAAAAAAAAAAGCTATGGACATCAAGGGGGGAAAGGGTGGGGGGATGAACTGGGAGGTTGGGATTGACATATATACACTAATATGTATAAAATAGATAACTAACAAGAACCTGCTGTAAAAAAAATAAATTAAATCAAATTCAAAAAAACTAAAAAGGCTTCCCTGGTGGCGCAGTGGTTGAGAGTCCACCTGTCGATGCAGGGGACTCGGGTTCGTGCCCCGGTCCGGGAAGATCCCACATGCCTCGGAGCGGCTGGGCCCGTGAGCCATGGCCGCTGAGCCTGCGCGTCCCACAACAGTGAGAGGCCCGCGTACCACAAAAACAAAAACAAAAAAGAGCGATCAGGGAACAGGAACGTCCTTAATGCTTGCTTTCCTCGGAAAAGCAGGAGGGACAGAGCCTCCAGGCTCGGCTGTGGCAGGTTTGGCGCTGTGCAGCCCGGTGCCGGTCACTGGTGTCTGGGCAGAGGGCGGAGGCCAAGGGCAGGCAGGGGCCTCTCATACAAATGGGTGGAGTGGACCCCACCCCGCCCCTCCATCCAGGGCCTCCCCGTCCCAGAGCTGGCCGCCCGCCTCTAAGGACTTCACACAGCAGCTGGGGCATCCGTCCCTGGGGCGCCCCCTCGCCCCCCTCCTGGCCCGCTGGACCTGTGGGGCTGTCACCCGTGGCCACCAGGGGGCCGTCGTGGGGAGTTTTCCTCTGCGCCTGCTCTGTGCAGCTCCAGTAAAACCGAACCACTTTAACGAGCGGCTCTTAACAGTCCCCAGGCCTCCTAAGGGCAGCGCTGGGGTTTTTCAAGGTTCCTTGCCACTTTTCCCAACACCCCACACTTCGTCACAGTTCCGTTTTCTAAACCGGGCCGACACATGACACGACTTGGTTCCCTACCGTAGGACATCAGCGTTAGTCCACGGGCACTTCCTGCATGGGTTCCTCCAAACCTCAGGACACATTTCCTAACATGACCTCCCCTGTAAGGTGACAGGACATTCACCCCAACGCGTCCCTCCGTGCCTCTCACAGCCACAAGTTCTGCCGACCCGGGAGGGGGCGAATGCCCCCGGTGCCCCCAGATCTCTAACTTCTCGGCAATGCTGACCTCATCCCAGCATCCTCCCCCGACCCCCACCCACGCTCCTGAGTTCACCGTGGACTTTCTAACAAAAAGGAAACGAAACCCACTGCACAGCTGGCAGCGCCCGGCACACCTCGAAGCCTCCTCATCTGATGGGTCCCTGGCAGGCAAATGAGCGCCTCCCCACAGGGGCCCGAGCTGGGCCAGGAACTGCTCCAGCTGTGAACCACATGAATGGCAGGGAGGGCAGGTTGCCAAGGCAACGGGCCCGCAGGGATACTGGCAATTCTCAGTCACTGAGGACCTCATTCTCCAGCCTTCACACCTCGGCCTCCCGCTCCTGACTCCTTCCCCACTTCCCACAAGACCAGACAGAAGCCACTGAGCCCTTCCAAGGCCAGTCCCCCCTGAACTCCTGCGTGTGAGCCCGATTCGTGTTTGTGACCTTCTGTTTGTATGGGGGGACCCCTGAGGGTGCCAGGCACCCCAATCTTGAGAAACGAGGCAGGAGACCCAGCTAACTCACACACCAAAGCAACAACAGCTGGGACTTCCCTGGCGGTCCAGTGGTTAGGGCTCGGGGCTCTCACTAGCGAGGGCGCTGTACTGTGCAAGCATCTCTCTCCTGCTGTTTCTGTGCCTATTTTATTCATCACAGGATGACTCTGACTATTGTGATTCGATTTTCTAGGCCCTCGATTTTCTAGGCGCTGGCTAGCTCATGAAGGGAAGGGCAAGCACGTCGCTTTGGAGCTTGGGGCCGGTCCATGAGTTCAGGAATGTGCTCTTCGTATTTCAAGAGCACATTAAATGTCACCTATAAAAAGCTGTCATCTCCGGGACATTCTGATGGCTTGCTATTCTGTGAGAGATTGCTTTCCTGGTTGTTTCAGGTCTCAACCCAAACACCACCTGCTTTGAGGCCTTCCGTGGGCATCCGTGTGATTGCACGGTTACATCTTCCTCCTAGCACATATTATTACAGCATGATTGGTCTGTTTTATTTATTTATTACAACTGATTCCCTGTTCCATGAAAGCGAGGGCCTTATCTATCTTTTCTTCCTAGGGTCTCACAGCAGGCAATGAATGAATTGGAAAGAGTATGACATTTGTGTTTATAATTGTCGTAAGGTGTAAAGAGGAACTGAAATGACTTTGGTGAGGGTGACGAGGACTGCAAGTGAGACCGCAGGTCAGAGGCAGCTGGAATGATCGAGGGAAGGGTGAAGGCCATTTACCGTCTTTTCAGAGGTGTGACTTGAAAGAGATTAACACAAGCCAGTTTGGATCCTAGACGTCAGGTTTCGGAGAGGAGGGGCTCATTTGCTTGGAACAACTTGTTGACTGAAAAAACTGCGCAACCTGCAAGTTGAGAATTATGTTTTATTCGGTGGACAAAACTGAGGACTTAAGCCCGGGACACAGCATCTCAGATAGCTCTGAGGGACCGCTCCAAAGAGGCAAAGGAGGAACCAGGATATGTAGAAGGTTTTCGCAACAAAGACCAGGTAATCAGAGCATCAAAAGATTACGGTTAATTAAAGAAAACCAGATATCTCAAGGAATTTAGCACTTTTCTGTGTATGGGAAGATGCAAGGGTCTGGGCTCACTGAAATCATTCCTTTGATATGCACTCAGCTACCTGGGGCCAGCATCCTGTGCTCTCATCCTGAGTCCCCTGGGGTGCATCGATGGGGGGGGGGGGCTGCAGTGCATGAGGGCTTGGCGGTTCTTGTTTCCACCCTGAATTTCCTCAGGGCTCACCTTCCGGGATGGTTGTAGGGGCTCAAAGGCTGCAACATCCTTTGTTTACCGATATGGCAGGCAACATTTTTTCACTGATAAACTAAAGGTGAAAGGCCCTGCCCTCATGGAACTGAATCATCTAATTTGGTAACAGCATCCCTGGTGGGAAATGCATAGGCACCCCTCCCCCCAAACACACACACACACACACACACACACACACACACACACACACACACACACAGATTCCTGGGCGGAAAGTGTGTGGGAGTACGCACATCCCTAGAGGTAAAGCACCACGGGTATCCCTAGGAATACACACCTCAATGGGAGAAATTAATACGGGGACACGTGTGCCTCGCAAGTATGTCCTTGGGGTACACACGTCCCTGGGGGGTACACTCATCCTCCAGGTACAGGAAGACTTTCTAAAGCACAGGTCAGGTTCAGGTGGTTCCAGGCAGCGGTCCCCAAACGTTTTGGCACCAGTGACCGGTTTCGTGGAAGACAATTTTTCCGCGGACGCGGGGAGGGGGAAGGGATGGTTCACACGCTAATGCGAGCGACGGGGAGAGGCTGATCAAGTGCCGCCGCCGGGACGGACCGAGGGCTCACTCTGCCTTTTGTTCTCCACGTTTGAGCCCTGGACCAGGCCCAGTTCCTAACAGGCCGGGGACCGGTACCAGTCCGCGGCCCGGGTGTCGGGGACCCATGGTTTAAGGAACTCACTGCACACCCCTGACTCCGGATCCTCTCTTGTCTAATGTCCCGCCTGAGGCCAGCTCCCACCAGCCTGTTCACAGCCACCGCAGTATAGCAGTATAACTCACCCTCTTACCCACAGGGAATCTGGCCCAGGGGAGGAACCTCTGGGCCAGAACAAAGGAAAAATTCAGTAATGCGGCCCTGGGAGAGGCCCAGGAAACAGCCGGATTTAAAGAACACAATCTAGAGGCCGGAAGTCGCATCCCTCACAACTCTAAGAAAACTTTTAAAAGGTAAGACGTGGTAGGAAGGTTTTGAGAATCATTTTCGTGGACACGTGGAGTCAAAAATGGAGGGGGCTCCGTAGTCCTTGCCGGTGGGCCTCGCAGCCTCCGGCCTGCCCGCTCGGCATCCCTTTCCTTTCTCCCCTCCCCGGGGCTGGGGCTGCGTCCCGGGCAGAGCACTGCACCACGAACACCAGCGGGCCCCGGGCCTTGCCCGCTCAGCACTGGTGCCCAATAAATGCTCCTCGAGTGAGTGGCCACAAGGGCTGAACGAGCTGGGCGGGGAAGGGGGCTCAAGAAACGGCGACTCAGGCGGCGGTGGGCACGGGCCTGTCCTCCGCGAACCGGGGACTCGCCCCACATTTGCTCAACATCCTGCCCTCAGCAGGAGCTGACGATGCGCGTTTAGATGGCGCCGGGAGCCCCAAAGGGGCTCGACGAGCCGCCGGGGAAGGGAGGTGGCCAGGCTCGCGGCTGGTTCCCGGCCGGCGTTTAAAGGTCTCGGAGGAGGAACGAGCGAGGGTCATGGGCTGTCCCGAAGGTCACGGCTGCGCGCTGCGCGGGCCGGGCGGCTCTCGGGCCGCGTGGTCCCGGCTGCCACTCAGTCGGGTCCCGGCGGGACTCGGGCGGCACGCGCGCGGGCGCGGGCGCGGTCGGCCACCCGCCTGGGTCCGCGGGGCGGGGCGCGGCGCGTGCGCGGCAGGAGGCCTGCGGCCGGCGCACTCACCCTCCTTGGCCTTCTTCTTCCTCGCCAGCGTGCCGCCCAGCTTGCCCAGGAACGACTCGTCTTTCTTCATCCTGTGGGGCCGCAGGGCGGGCGAGCGCAGCGGCGCGGAGGACATGGGGCGCGCGGGGACCCCGGCAGCCGGGCGCGGGCGCAGCGCGTGTGGGATCCGCCCTGGTCGCCGCCGCCGCTCGCCCCGGGGAGTGGCCGGGAGGGCGCGGCCCCAGCGCCGGCCCCCGCCCCCCGCCCGCCCCTGGCCCTGCGGAGCCCGCCGCCAGAGGTCTGCGCCGTCTCGGGCTCTGCGGTCACCGCTTCCAGCCCGCGGGCCATCGGCCGTTCCCACGGTGCGCGTCACACTCACTCTCAGAGTGAAGCGGTGGTTCCGCTCCCCAGTGCCGCCGCCGGGACGGACCGAGGGCTCACTCTGCCTCCTTTTGTTCTACACGTTTGAGCCCTGGGCTCAGCCGGCTCTGGTGACCGTACCCGGGCCCCACGGGGCAGCGAGGCAGCCAGGGCCACCACCTTTGCGCAGCCGATGTGCATCAGATAGCCGCCCAGATAGGTCATTTCACTTGCTGAACTTTTACCCACAGCCAGGCTTGGGGTTGAGGGAACACTTGTGACCTATCCCCGCCCTCTAGAAGCCTGCAATATGGTGGGCAATACCCGCACATAGTACCCTGTCCTAGGGGAGCTCAGGACGTTTCCCTAAGAGTGATGTGGAGACACAGGAAAGAGCCCTGCTATGGAATCAGGGGTAGGTGTTCAGGCCGAGGGAAAAGCAGGACCAGAGGGGACAGTGTGGGAGCTCCAGGGAGGAGAGAGACAAGAGGACAAGGCAGGTCCTGTAAGGGCTGGAAGGCGGGGAAGGGGTTTAAGGTGGAGGTGACGTGGTGGATCCGGGCTCTACGAAGTGGACTCTGGGTGACGTGTGCCCGTGGGCAGGGAAGGAGTAAAGCCAGAGGCAGGGAGACCAGTTCCGAGGTCCCGGTGACTTAGGAGGGACGTGAACGGTTTCTGGAGACGCTCATAGGTGGAACGAGCCCCAGGCTTGGCGTGGGAAGAGTTAAGGCTGTTTCCCGCTGGGCCCAGCAGGCCGGGTGGGGTCCTTCACCAGCAGATAAGGACTATCAGAGGAGGTCAGCTGGGGAGGAGCCAGGGAGTCTAGGTCCACATGTGTGGTTAACAGGGTTTTCCACCTCCCTTGGGCTGGCTCATTGCCCCACAGCACTCTGTAACTCCTCCAGTTCCCATCAGCAAAGGTTTCTGTTGGCCGAGCGGTGCCAGGGCTGTCCTCCTGCAGGGATGCACTGACCACAGGGGCAGAGCCTTGCCCTCCAGGAGCTGGTGATCCAGGGGAACGTGCACGCCCTGAAGTTAGGAACCCAGCAAGATGGGAGGGGAACAGGAGAAGGAGAAGGTGCGGGAGATGAAGGGACACAGATGCCCTTATTCTCTTGAGGGAGAAGATTCAGGACAGAAGGGGAGAATGCCAGGGAGGACGCAGGCACCTGGGAGATGGGAGGGAAGCCAGGGATGCAGGCTGCCCCGTGTGACTGGGTGAGCGGGTGAGGCCATGAGATCAGTGAGCCCGCACGAGGAACCCTGAGCCACTGAAGGGGTCTTAGCAGAGGGTTGATGCAGAGGATGGTTGAAGCAAAACCCCCAGCCAGAGACCAATTCGGAAGCTACTGAAACAGGCGAGGCCAGAGTTGCCCGTGGCAGAGGGAAGGAAGAGATAAGAATGAACTTTCAGGGACTTCCCTGGTGACCCAGGGATTAAGACTCTGTGCTTCCACTGCAGGAAGTGCGGGTTCAATCCCTGGTGGGGGAACTAAGATTCCTCATGCATGCTGCTCAGTGCAGCTAAAAAAAAAAAGAAACCCAAAACAAAAACAATGAACTTTCAGGGCTTGCAGACCACAACATGTGGGGAATAATTGGAGGCTGGGTTTAGGGACAGTGAAGGGTCAGAGGGCTCTGAGGCTTCTCACCAGCATGGCCTGATTTGGGATGTCACTAACCACTCTGGGAAAAACACAGAAAGATGGTGAATGTGGTTATTGAGATCCTGATGGGGTCATGATGCAGGGCTACACTGCTCTGAATGCCTAGGGAATGTCATCTAGGGCAGGAGGTCTCTGGCCCTTTGGAGAATCTGATGCATGGTACAGACTGTCTTCTCTGGAGAAATACACGCAAGAGATGCTGCACAGTGTTTCCAAGGGCCTGCAGCCATCCCGCCCTCACAGCCACAGACCCCAGCAGGAGAGCCTGCAATCAGGGGACAGGAGCGGAAAAGAAACCTTGGGAAAGAAAATGGGAAAGAGCTGAGCTCCTGGGCGCAGTCCTGGGCATGTGGTGAGTGCCCAGTCAATAACTAATTGTTTAGATATTTCATCAGTGGGTCTGCTTTCCCAGTGGATACACAGAATTTACTATTTCCATTCGGTCACTGCTAATTTGAACACCGCAAAGACAGGGATCCTACTTCAAAAGATGCCGTTACACCACGAGAGAATCTCCCTAGAAGATACTTAAGTCCTGACGACGGCCCAGTTTGTAAGAGAAGCTGACCCGGCTCTTACATGACAGTAGGGTTCTGGAATCTTGTAGACATCACGCGTATAGAAACATAATCATATTTTCAATGCAAGCGTGGTACGTATTGCTGAGAGGTCCGTGCAAAGCAGTGATCTCTCGATAAAGTTCATAGTCCTTCCCTTGCCCGAGGTGAAGGATGGCCCTTGCAGCCTCAGACAAAAATGCTGCACTCATGGCCTCTGTGTCCCGTGCACCTGTTGGACTGGAGAATACTTTGATTTCTTATCAAATGCAGCTTGGAAGCTTTTTAAAAATTATTGTGTTGGTTGTGATGTTTTGTTTTGACTCGTGTGGCACCGCAGATGACAATCAAGAAGTGCTTTGGATGAATTTGGGGTTTTTTTTCAGGGTTAGAGGCTGGAGGGACCATGATCTCCACCCCAGAGACTTTCCCTCGCTCCTGGCCTGGCTCCTGGGGACTTTACACAGCATTCTCTCTCGAGCAACTTTCCAAATTGCTTTCAGAGCAGCAAACGTCTATATTCACTTGAAGGTCAGAAAATGCTGGCTGTTAATAAGAAAGAATTTAATGAGAAGCAGAAATATGATCTTAGCTCCTGTCCCCACCTACTCGGGCTTCCACTTCTTAGCATGCCGCCTACGTATAGCCCGCGCCATGGCTCCGCATGCATTTTACATTTGGAGAATAATTATGAAAATCAGATTACATGCAGCTGCCCTCGTTACAGAAAACCATTTGATTTGCTTTTGAACTGTGGCTTCCAAAGGGTCCAGTTTTTTATCACCTTAATTAAGAATAAGGAACAAGCATTCTACGAGCACGTGCTGATTCCAGGCCCTGGGCGGGGCGCCGCACCGGGTGGTCTCAGGCAGCCTCAGTTCCAGGTTCTCTTGCCATTCTTTCCATCTTCCCCGCAGATGGACAGACACTGGGCACCACAGGAAGATGTAATTTGTTCTAACACTTCAGCTGAGGCAAACCAAGCAACCTTAAAGGTAATGAGACAGGAGAATGCATAAGCCTGTGGGTATATGCATACAATGGAATCCTAGCGAGCAATCAAAAAAGAGCAATGGTGCGACGTATCTCAAAAACGGACGTATCTCAAAAACACGTTCAGCAAAAGAAGCCAAGTGCGGGACTTCCTGGTGGCACAGTGGTTAAGAATCTGCCTGCCAACGCAGGGGACACGGGTTCGAGCTCTGGTCCGGGAAGATCCCACATGCCGCAGAGCAACTAAGCCCATGCGCCACAACTGCTGAGCCTGCGTGCCACAACTACTGAAGCCTGCGCGCCTAGAGCCCGTGCTCCGCAACAAGAGAAGCCACCGCAACGAGGAGACTGCCTACCACAACAAAGAGTAGCCCCCGCTCGCCGCAACTAGAGAAAGCCCGTGTGCGGCAACGAAGACCCAACGCCGTCAAAAATAAATTAATAATAATAAAGAAAAAGAAGCCCAAGTGCAAGGGTGCATACTGGGGGAATCCACTTATTTGAAGTTCAACAACAGGTGGCCTCTTTTCTACGTTGAGAGTGGTCACCTTCAGGGGGAGAGGGTCTTGCCTGGATATGGGCACCAGGAAACACTGGGTGATGCACATGGGCCGCAGGCTGGGGGGGTCACACAGTTTATACTTAAGTAAAAAGCCAACATCTGGTACACTGGAGAGCTGTGCCTTTCACCGTGTATCAATTATACCTCCATAAAGACTTGGGGAAAAGAAAATAAATGATACCCCTGAGCAGGATCATTTGAGCTCTCTACCTTACCTGCATTTGGGTTTCATTCCTTATCGAAGTGTCTCCTGTGATAATACAGCAGCTCAGGAAGCATTTAAAGGGAGCTTTATATAAAAGCTGCATGCCTTCCCTCATTTTGCTTCCGTGTAACTAAAAAGAAGAGATATCTTTTCAAAAAACGAAAAACAGCCTTTAGCTCTTTGGGAGAGAAAAGGGAGCTCATACGAGGAAGGATCGAGACTGTGAACTGTTTCCTCGTGTTGTTCATTTTCAAACCTCCTAGCAATTTCAGGAGAGTTAGAAGTGTGTAGGGAAGTGATGGAAATACTTAATTGATTCAGTGATGGAGAAAATGCCTTATTTCCCCCAGGTTATGCTTCTGATGCAATCTTCCTGCCCTTTGGGGCAGCATTTTCAAGCGTGCTGTCGTCATAGTATCCAAAGCAGTCTTTTGAATGGCGTGATTCAATCACTTTGCTAATTTAGTGACCTGGCAAGAGAGGAACCTGTGATTTTCACTTTAAATGCTAGGAGCATAAAAGATGACCATACTTGCCTGGAATCTTAAAACTGTGGCGGTAACACTTTTTCCTGAACCACATGTGAGCGAAACGCAAATCCCTGACTGCCTTTCACTCAAGTGATTTCGGAAACGTCAGCAAACTTTGAGACAAGGGAAGTTGGATTTTCATTATTGGCAAATTCTCTAGAGTTTTCTTTTTGCATAGTAGGCAAATTAAACTATGCATACACTTTGTTCTCGTAAATATTTTAGAGATGAGGAATGAATGAAAGATTGGCACCAACTGATTCATTCCTAGTCTTCCACGGAGGAGAAATTGGTAAAGCCCCCTAAAAGATTATGCCCCCTTCAAAAGAAGACTGACCCCTAGCTTTTAGAGAGCAAGTTCCTTATGTGGGTGGGAGAACAAAGGCCAGGCCTATTAGACATTCACACCATAGTCTAAATTTCTTTCAACATTCGCTTGCCATATGTGTCTATCACCTGCCTGCAAAGTAAAAGGCTTTGCTTTCCTCCTCCCACCTGACTGGGCGCAGTAAGGGAATGAGAGCTGTGCTTTGGATGGAGGGAAAAACGATGACGGGTGGGGGCACTTTGGGGCGGTGAGCTCGCTGCTGGGCGGAGCAGCAGACTCGGCCACCACCGCACGTTGTGAGAACATCACTAGGGCTGGGGAAGACAGCGGGCCAGGGCAGGGGTCTGTAAGGGGTCAGACAGGAAATATTTTCCACTCCTCGGGCCATACAGCCTGTTGCAACTACTCAACTTTGCTGTCGTAATCTGAAAGCAGCCGTAGACAATATATAAGCAAATGAGTGGCTACGTTCCAATGTAAGTGCACTCTGCACTCAGAACTTTGGATTTCATATCATTTTCACCTGTCACAAAATATTCTTCTTTTGATTTTTTTTTTTTTTCAAAACAGTTGAGACGTAAACCCATTCTTAGCCCACAGGCCGTACAAAAACAGGCCGGATTTGGAAGCAGAAGGTACCCAAACTGCATTTCACTTACTGCATATTTTCGCCTGAAAGTCCTAATAATGGTAACGACGATGTGCAGCTAAAAATCAATGTTTAAAAGGTGCCAGGGATTCAGAGCCTGTTGTTCTGAACTCCAAGGGAGTATACAAAGTCTTCCCTTGCATTAGAAATGCATTATTGGGCTGCCCTGGTGGCGCAGTGGTTAAGAATCCGCCTGCCAATGCAGGGGACATGGGTTCGAGCCCTGGGCCGGGAAGATCCCACATGCCGCGGAGCAACGAAGCCCGTGCGCCACAACTACTGAGCCTGTGCTCTAGAGCCCGCGAGCCACAACTACCGAGCCCACGTGCTGCAACTACTGAAACCCGCGCACCTAGAGTCCACGCTCCGCAGCAAGAGAAGCCACCGCAATGAGAAGCCTGCGCACCGCAATGAAGAGTAACCCCACTCGCTCCAACTAGAGAAAGCCCACACGCAGCAACAAAAAAACCTAACACAGCCAAAATTTTTAAAAATTAAAAAAAAAAGAAATGCATTATTAATACAACCCTTCCAAAGTGGATCAGTAACAGTTCCACTTCTGTCATTTATTCTATAAGACTCTTCACACTGTTATACGAAGGTAGGAGTATATTGCAATATGGCTTGTCTTTTTTGGAAAATGGGAACCACCTAAACGTGTATCTCTGATTATATATGTCAAAGCAGAGTCCAGCAGCACCAGGAAATATTACGTGGAGCAGGGCGGGGCTGTCTGACTGGTGTGCGACGCCACCCATGATGTGGGGTTAAACGGAAAAGCAAGTTGTGCTTCTACTTCATACGTTTACATCCTCACTCCTTCCACACACATTGAGTGTCAAGGTAGGTTCTGGGTGTGATTTCAGGCCTTAGGACACACCATGCACAAACCCAAGAAGGGCTGCCCCGTGGAACTTACATTCTCATGGCAGGAAAATTAAATTATACATTTTGAAAACCCATGTATGAGAGAAAGACAAATATCATATGATATAGCTTATATGTGGAATCTAAAAAAAATGATACAAATGAACTTATTTACAAAAGAGAAGACTCACAGACGTAGAAAACAAACTTATGGTTACCAAAGGGGAAGGAAGGGGGATAAATTAGGAGTTGGGATGAACATATACACACTACCGTGTAGAAAATAGATCACCCACAGGGACCTACTGTATAGCACAGGGAACTATACTCAGTATCTTATAATAACCTATAATGGAAAAGAATCTAAAAAAGAATATATATATATATATATGTGTGTAACTGAATCACTTTACTGTACATCTGAAACCAACACAACATTGTAAATCAACTGTATTTCAATAAAATATTTTTTAAAAGGAAGTTTTCAAAAACAAATAACCCATGTACATACATGTGTACGTTTTACATATATGTGTTATACATACATACATTTTACACATACATAAACCTTTATGGAAGTCCAACTTTCAATCCTCACTTTGTCAAGGGGCAACGGCTGGTTTGAACTCTGCCTTTCTATCTGGCAGTACAAACAATAACAAATGGAGGCTGATGCAGAGTGAATAGAACTGATTTCAGGACTAACCAGAATACATTTTGATTGAGACAGTGGATACTCAGACAGGAAGCACGTGATCGTCAGTGAAAAGCGCAGTCTCGTGCATAAGTGAGACAAATTTTCATTTGTTCAGGTTCACGACTCGTACATTAAAATATGTTCCGTGATTATCCACCTAGCACACCTACTGGAGTTCATCGTGAACAGAGACCCGAAGACTGAGCAGCTGTAAGCAAATTATCCTCTGGAATCAGGAGAGTATTAAACCGTAAAACTCAACTCTGTATGATAATTTATCTTAAGACTGTCAAAATTTCAAATTTGCAAGGAAATCAGAAAATGCAAGGCTTGACAAGGCTATTTGATCATCAGTGCTATTTATTTATTATGAAGAACTACTGAAATAGGGAGCTGATTGTCCTTTTTCAGAAGCACCGTGGCGGCAGCAGCCTAGGCCCTTGCCCTCCGGATGCCCGACCGTGCAGCTCTATCTGTATACAATTTTCAAAGGGTTATAAAGGACTGCAATTAAAAACACTTTTCTACAACTAAATGCTGTAGTTTTCTTGTAATCTGAAAGAAAAATGCAAAATGAGTCTTTTTTCCCTAGATGCATTATGCCTTCCACGTGGTAAATATTCAGTAAATATTTCCTGAATCAGAAAAGCCTGTCTCTAAAGGTAGAAACAACCTAATGTCCATCACAGACGAAGGGATAGACAATACGTGGTCTAACCATACACATATGCATGAGATCCTGACCCACGCAACAACGTGGATGCACCTTGAGGACATTATGCTCCGTGAAATAAGCCAGGCACAAAAGGACAAATTCCCCATGATTCCATGCACATGAGACACCGAAAGGAGTCACGTTCATAGAGACAGAAGGTAGACGGTGGTCATCAGGGGCTGGGGGGAGGGGAGACTGGGGAGCTAGTTTCACCGGGACAGAGTTTCAGCTTTGCAAGATGAAAAGAGTTCTGCAGATGTTGGGTAGTGATGGCTGTACGACTTAATGCCACTGAACTGTACATTTTAAATGGTTGAAAGAGTGACTTTTATCTTAGGTATATTTTACCACCATTTTTTAAGCCTGTGTCTAAGACCCAAAGTAAATCAGGCCCTGAAAGTAAAGGTAATGTACTAAACTGAAAAGGGCTGCCTTGGGGTGTGGGAAAAGGCAAGGACTTTCCGAGGGAGGAGAAGTAACAGGAAAGAGAGATGGATGAATAAGCCAACCAGCCGAAGACGGAAGAACAGAGAATAAATAGTCCCCTAGAGGCAGAAGAGGGTTAACCAGAGGGCCAGCGCTGGGGAAAGAGAGAGTGAAAGATTGCTGCACCAGCAGCCTGGATGGGAGGGTGGGGATGGGGGAGAAACGCACATAAATCCCGGCCTCCAGCGTGGGGTGCACGGCCCTGCAAGAAGGCCCCCAGCTGAACTGCAGAGTGAGCGCTGGAGGGAATCACCAGCTTCCCAGAAGGGGCTGCAGATGGTCCTGGCCCTCCCCAGCCTCTGTGGCATTCCAGCCTCCAGCTTCCCAGAGCTCCTCGCTGACCCCATCACGGCCCTTCCCCCACAGACAGGCAGCGTCGCCTCTGCCCCTGGACCCCACACAGAGCCTCGCACACACTCAGAGCTCAATCTGTGTTTGATGGATGGATGGATGGACGGATGGATGGATGGATGAATAGAAGGATGGATGGATGGATGGATGAATAGAAGGATGCATGGATGGACGGATGGATGGACGGATGGATGGATGGATGAATAGAAGCATGGATGGATGGATGGATGAATAGAAGGATGGATGGACGGATGGATGGATGGATGGATGGATGGATGATGGATGGATGGATGAATAGAAGGACGGATGGATGGATGGATGGATGGACGGATGGATGGATGGATGGATGGATGATGGATGGACGATGGATGGATGGATGGATGGGTGGATGAGTGTGTGGATGGATGGATGGATGGATGGATGAGTGGGTGGATGGATGGATGGATGGATGGATGAATAGAAGGATGGATGGATGGATGGACGGATGGATGGATGAATAGAAGGATGGATGGATGGATGAATAGAAGGATGGATGGACGGACGGACGGATGGATGGATGGCAAAAGATTGATGACAGGAGGTTGGTGGTAGTTGTTGCAGGAGATTACTCCTGCCACTTGGGACTACTGTGATGTTTGCATCCAAGCAGAAAAGGTTTCATCCATGGATGCAAATTATTTATGGCTCCTTCAAACACTCAGCCCCAGCGACAGATTTGGTGATGAGGAAATGAGAGAGTAAGGTGTGACATGGAAATGCAAGGAAATATTAGGAAGCAAAGCTTTACTGTCACTTGCTTTCCGGCTGCCTGTTCAGGAAGGAAACGGGGGGGCCGTGACAAAGCCTGTGCTGGTGGGAGACTTGGGGTCTAGTGTTTGAGGAGGGGCCGGAAAGGATCAAACTGCATTGACTCCAATCCTCCCAGGAGCTTCTCAATCATTAATGCACACCAGTCGCCTGGGGACCGTGAGAAACTGTAGGTCCTGGAGGAGAAGGGCTGGACCGGGCCTGAAACTCTGCATTTCTAATGCACCCCATGCCTCTGGCTTTTTAGTTCCTGTGTCACACTCTGAGTGGCAAGGCTATACCATACTCTTTTATTAAAGGGTCATCGTGGGCTTCTGGGATAAGACAGCTGCCCGCCAGAGACACCACTTGTTTTTGAAATTTCCAAGTGTATGATGCTAAGAAGACTCCCCTTTAAAGCATCAGCTGTATTAAAAAGACGCACAGCACCAGTCCTACCATGAAAAGAGCACAGTGGGAACCCAAGAGACCAGGCCTGGGCCCGGGAGCTTTCTGGCATTCCCAACGCATTTTTTTTTTTTTTTAATTTTTTTAATTTTTTGGCTGTGCCTCGTGGCATGGGGGATCTTAGTTCCCTGACCAGGGATCGAACCTGCGCCCCCTGCAGTGGAAGCACAGAGTCTTAACCACTGGACCTCCAGGGAAGTCCCTGAAACGTATTTTTAAATTATCCAACTACCTGTTTCAAATAATTACTGTTTAAAAATGTATGCCGGCGGCTCTGCTTTTTGTGAAAGGGAGACCTGGTGGGAGCCGGGCCGTGGGATGGGGAGGTGCAGACCCCTGTGAGCGAGGAGACGCCCGGGCCATCTGCGCGAGGAAAGGGCACAGAAGGCCATTGTGCGACTGGTTGGTCATCCCCCCACCAAAATGTAAAATTCCCTTTGAAGCCCAGCTCCTCGTTTTAGTAAAGGAGCCATTGTCACTGGAACCAGGCTCCAGAGGCCAGGCCGAGGGTCTCTCCCATCCTGACCCCCTTCGCCATCTGCCTCTCTTTTCCCTTCCTGACTCTCCTGCTGAAAGAACGTTCTGTTCTCCACCACCCCCTTCACTCCTCCATCCCTGGCTCCGTACTTCCCAAGGCATGTTACCTAGCGACCCGGTCATGGATTGAATTGTTTCCCCAAAACCCATTGAAGCCCGAACCCCCGTGCCCGGGACTGTGACCTTATCTGGCAATAAGGTCTTTGCAGATGTGATGGAGTTTAAGGTGAGTCATTAGCTGGGCCTTACTCCACAGAGCGGCAGAGCCCAGGTGAAGATGGAGACAGAGAGGGGAGGGCTGCGTCCACAAGCCAAGACACACCAAGGGTTCCCTGCGACACCAGAAGCTAGAGAAAGGCATGGAAGAGTTCTCCCAGCGCCTTCAGAGAGAGTGTGTGCCTGTGGATGTGGACCTTGATCTCGGACTTTCCGTCCACAGCCAGCCCCGAGGGAGCAGAGAGGTGCACCCCAGGGGACCACACGTACTTAGAGGACAGTCTGCCATACTTGGCGAAGTCAGCTGGCCCCCTGCTGGGAGATGGGGTCACAGGGGTTCCTCCCTCTCCCCGGTCTGTTGTCTTCACACCCTCTACCCAGTCCTCCTCTGTAAGAGCCCAAGCTCACAGCCCCGCATCTCTCGTCTGGACCAAGGAAAGGATCTGCTAACCAGTGAAACCCAAATCGAATCAAGACACCCCCTGATGGAATTTTTCAAAGGCTCCCCAAGGCTCACCAGTCTCGCTGGCCCGGCAGACGAGGCCCTCCATGGTCCCATCACCACCTAACTCTCCAACTTTGCGTCCAGTTCACAGTTGTCCTAAACAAGCCATCCTCGACCCCAAGGCTTTGCACACACGGTTTGCTCTCTTCCCACCTTGCTTCTCTGACCCGACTCCCTCCCAGGCCCAGCTGGTCATCTCTCCAGTCCCTGGACGCTTTTCTGGTGGAGTCTTCATGCTGGGTGGCAACGGGTGTTTGCGGCATTTACTTAATCTTTCATTTGCTTGTTCATTCATTCAACAAACGTATCGAGTGCCTGCTCGTATAGAGCTTCCATTCTAGGGGACAGAACCTCACACACACACACACACACACACACACTTAGAATAGTAGGTTGTCATAAGTGAAGGGCAGATATGGGTTTATGGGTTTATGGGAATTCCCTGGCGGTCCAGTGGCTTGGACTCCTCGCTTTCACTGCCTCACTGCCAAGGGTGTGGGTTTGATCCCTGGTCAGGGAATTAAGATCCCACAAGCCACATGGCATGCATGCATGCATGCATGCATGCATAAATAAATAAATAAATAAATAAGGGTTTAAACACCATGTTGATGCTAATGATTCTGACATTTCCCTCTCTGGTCCAAGAGCCGCTGGGTTCCAGATCCACGAACCTCAGAGGTCAGCGAACTACCAGCAAAACCATCCAGCCTGTGCCTGTTTTGTAAGGCCCGAGAGCTAGGGATGGTTTTTACGTTTTTAAATAGCGAAAAAATGTCAACAAAAGAATGTCTCCTGGCAACTTTTTGCTCTCTTAACGATCAGATTCTTTGCCACTATTGCAGATTTAATATAGGAATAGTCATTCTCCTTGGAGAGATGAACACATCTTTTAAATGCTTGATTTTTCTTTAATTCTGCTACCAATTATTTGGAAACATTAACCCAGAATATTTGAGAGAACTATGTTTTAAATAGAAGCTGAAACTCCATAGCAGGGGCCCTTAGACATTACTGGTGCTGGACGAGGTTTACATTCGTTGCTGGATTTTAAACTTGGGCACCTGTACAGAACTTGGAACATTCTTTATCCTGAAGCTTTTTTGCCTGTGTGTCTAGTGATGCCTTATTAATTTCAGAGATACATTATTCATTTCCCCATGAAGCAGTCAGGAACTTGCAAGAGAATCACTAACTTCAGCCCCCATCACTGTGGTCTTTCTGCATCATCCAGGCTCCAACGGCACCGGCAGCCCTGTTTGGGAACTGTCAAATCTAGAGGCAAACTTGTTGAAAGAGCCATTTTTATGCCTGGCCTTTACCAGTCCTCTGAGCTCTGTCTGCAGTTCAAATTGATTCCACTTGTTTTCCGGGCTTTCCCATCTCATTTACAAAGAAGGCAAGCTATAGATTTTCATGTATACGTCTTACGATAAACATCAAGATTGGATCAGACTCAAATCACTAAAGAATACACACCTTTCCTATCTCATCCATGTTTTTCTTTTAAAACAAGGTTTTTTATAGAACCTGCCTGACAAACACACCTCAGCCGGGGGATCAAGGCCAACGTCACAGCAATCGGTCACGGTGACAGCACGTGCCCTGATGTGATGGGATGAAAATGACAGCTTACCCCTATGGTCGTCTCCCTCAAGCCCGTAACTCCATCTAATCATGAGAAAAACACCAGACAAACTCCAGTTGGTTCTACACAACTGGCCCAGTGCTTTTCAAAGCTGTCAAGGTCATCAAAAACAAGGGAAGTCTGAGCAACTGTCACAGCCAGAGGAGCTAAGATGACGGGACGACTAAAGGTCATGTGGGATCCTGGACCAGAAAAGGACATCAGGGAAAAACTAAGGAAATCTGAGACTAGACTAGTTCATGAACACTTGTTCCTACTGGTTCATTAATTGTAACAAACGTAGCCGGACTAATGTAAGGTGTTCACACTCGGGAAAACCGGGTGAGAGGTGTTTGGGAACTCCCTGCCCTGTTTTCAAAATGTTTCTGTAAATATAAAACTGTAAAACGGAAAGTTTAGTTTTAAAAATATCATCATCAATTTTTAAAGAGCAGTGGTACTTTTTCCACCTTTATTGCAAAATAAAGATTTCCAGAGCTTTCAAAGCTCACAGGAGGTCAGCTGGGGAATCTGTTATGAGGAAGCAGCAGCGTCCTCCCAAGAACCTTTTCAAATCGATCAGGTATTTTTAAAATCCTGTTGGATCAATGGTTCTTAATTTCCCTTCAAATGGATTTCAGGTGTTAACCCTCCTGCCCGTTCTGGCTTAGTCAGCAGACAGGAGCAGTGCACGCGAACCGAGGGGAGGTCAAGGGGACCCCAGGAGAGCTGCCACGCGCAGACAGGGTCACCTCCACAGACACCACGCAGCCAACGCTAAGAGCCTGCTCACTTGTCACGGGCACCTGCGGCCGGCAGGGGGAATTCGAGTCACGAGAGGCATTTGCCCTTTCTGTGCCTTTGCCTCTGCTACCTGCTGATCGTCGTGGTCATCCACAGCAACTGCCTAGTTTGATTTTTTTTTTTTTTTGATTAGTTAAGCCCAGAAAAGGTGGGACTTATTTCCTTATGTTCTCTGACAAGAGAATGACATGCAGAGAAATACGCTCTTTTCTAGCTCTAGGGTCTTAGACCTCAAGGACTGGGAAGGACTGTGTATCAGTTGGGGTGTCCAGAGAAGCAGAACCAACAGGAGATGACATACACACGTATCAGGAGAGATAGATGGGTAGGTAGGTAGGTAGGTAGACAGATGATAGATATAGTCTTCTATATAAAGAGATAGAGAGAGACAGATCCCAATGTGGGCCTCATCCGACTCATTAAGGACCTGAATAAAACAAAGGTCAGAGGAAGAAGGAATTTGCCCACTTTTTCCTGCCTCACTGTTGAGCTGGGACATCTCATCTCTTCTCCTGCCCCCCAACTGCGATTTACACCATTGGCTCCCCTGGTTTTCAGGCCCTTGGACTTGGACTGAATTATACCACCAGCTTTCCTGAGTCTCTAGCTGGCAGAGAGAAGATTGGGACTTCTCAGTCTCTGTAATTAAATGAGCCAATTCCCTATATGAAATCTCCTTTTTTTTTTTTTCGCGGTACGCGGGCCTCTCACTGTTACGGCCTCTCCCGTCGCGGAGCACAGGCTCCGGACGCGCAGGCTCAGCGGCCATGGCTCACGGGCCCAGCCGCTCCGCGGCATGTGGGATCTTCCCGGACCGGGCCACGTACCCGTGTCCCCTGCGTCGGCAGGCGGACTCTCAACCACTGCGCCACCAGGGAAGCCCTGAAATCTCCTTTTATATGCATGTATCTCACATGGATTCTGTTTCTCTGGAGAACCCTGACCCTCTTTCAATTCCTGGAAAACCCCAGCCGCTTTCCATCTGAGGCCTTTGTATCGGCTATTCCCCTTCCTGGCTAGCTGTTCCCTTCACCTCACCTGCTGGCTTACTTCTCATTCTTCACATCTCAGCTTAAGTCCCCCGTCTTCAGAGAAGCCTCTTCTGACACCCCACACCAGGATCAACACATTCCCCCAGCACCTCGATGTATCTCTGAGACCCACTGCAGAGCCAGCCTGGGCTCCGCCCCCACCCCCCCCCACCCCCCGGCGGGGACCACTAGGCTGAGGGGGAGTGGCTCTGAAGGAGGGGGAGGGGCAGGCCCTGCAGAAACAAGGACCAACAGCTAAATGTCATTTGAAATGACTGGGGGGAAAGGGGGTACCTGGGGTGAGACGGGGGGATAAAGGGGTGAGCCGACACAAGATGCCGAGAGGCATCTGGGGATAAATAAGGAGGCCAGACGTTACTCTGAAATTGCAGGGAGGCGGCACCTGCACTGTGCCCGGCACATGTGTTGAGTGACTGAGCAAATGAGCAGAGGAAGTGGGGATTCAAGGCCGGCTCTGGCTCCTGATCATGCACTCTTCCTGTTTCCCACTCCCGGAAGGGCCAGCCGGGAGGAGGCTGTTTTCAGACAGACAGGAAATGATGCCCGGCCGGGCCCAGGGCTGAGGCTGTGGGGATGGGAAGGGTCAGATTCGAGGGAGATCAGTCCTGGCGCAGCCGCTGCAACTAGTTCCTCTGAGCGCTGAGGTAATGGCTCGGGACTAAAGCTTAGGGATGAATCCTGATTAACCTTCACTACAGAAACAGCTCAGGAAATTCCATCCCATTGGATTTCAACACTCCCTCTCAGTAAGGACAGCATGTCCATTTCTACCCCTACATGATCAACGTCAATCCCTACCATGGTCTCTTTATTATGTTCTAATATTTCTAGCCGTAGCTCTGCCCACTTAGCATTTCAGGGAAATTACGTTTAGATGAGCTGTAATTTCTGGGTATGATAAGAAGATCGAAGCAATTGTGTTTGGGTCTCTGACTCAATCTAGGGAGGTCACCTGTTTCACATGATGGATGGATCTAGGCTGGCTATTATCTCAACCATGAGAAGTTGGAATATTTTAATAGACCAGCACATCCATCTACTGACAAATAGAGTAGGAAATGCTTCCTTTGTTAGAAACTGATTGACTGAAAAGAGGTGGGTGGGTGGGAACTGGGTAGAGAGGCTGTAATTTTCGTAGTTGATCCAAATTCATAGGATGAACATTCTTCTCAAAAATGACTACTGTTTATTTTCCTAGCAAGATAAGGCTGAATCTCCTTTCACACAAACGTTCTTTGTTCTTTAAAGTTATCTAATGATTTGGCAAAGGAGTCCAGTAATTTACTTGTCAGGAAAACGCCACGTACAAAGTCACAACCAGACTCAGGGACAACGGGATGGCCGTTAGCCCCTCTGGCAAAGCACTGTTACTGCTTAAAGGCGGAGGGTTTGACCCCAGTAAAGCAGTGTTGAGACAGCTTCCCACAGTTCACTTTGCAAACCGAAACGTGTGAGTATAAATGTAAAACATGCCTATGTTTTATTCCAAATTTAAACCAATCTCTTCTCTCTGCGGCACTCCCAGGTGATAAAAATTCGGGAAGACTCAAATCTCTCCCCTGCTCACAGCATCCAAGGCAGAGCCCACCCGCCCCAGCTGTCAGGGACTGTGGCTCCCACGTGCCGGGCCCTCCACATACAGCTCCTGTTACACACAGGTCCCAGCAGCCCCATTTCACAGAAGAGAATGTGAGCTCAGGGACGGGAATATGGTTCACATCTGATGATAAAAGGAGGGTTTTTAATTCCCAGCTTGTCCCTCAGCGAAGACAGAGTCCCTCCTCATTCAGGTCCATACAGAGACCCTCACAATTACTCCAGTAATTACCATAGTCATCTTGCAATTGCTCTAGTGCAAATATCGGAACACCTTCTGGGGAGGACCTCCACAGGCTGAAATAACTTGCTTTGGGCTTTTTAATTTTATTTATTTATTTATTTATTTATTTATTTATATTTTTGGCTGCATTGGGTCTTCGTTGCTGTGCGCGGGCTTTCTCTAGTTACAGCGAGCGGGGACTACTCTTCGTTGCGGTACGCGGGCTTCTCATTGCGGTGGCTTCTCTTGTTGCGGAGCACGGGCTCTAGGTGCGTGGCCTTCAGTAGTTGTAGCACGCGGGCTCAGTAGTTGTGGCTCACGGGCTCTAGAGCGCAGGCTCAGTAGTTGTGGTGCATGGGCTTGGTTGCTCCGCGGCATGTGGGATCTTCCTGGACAAGGGCTCGAACCCGTGTCCCCTGCATTGGCAGGCGGAGTCGTAACCACTGTGCCACCAGGGGAAGTCCCTTGCTTTGGGTTTTTTTTGTTTGTTTTTTGTTTTTGGGGGGTTTTTTGGCCATGCCACACGGCATGCAGGATCTTAGTTCCCCGACTAGGGATCGAACCTTTGCCCCCTGCAGTGGAAGCACGGAGCCCTAACCACTGGACCGCCAGGGAAGACCCTGAAATAACTTGCTTTGGATGATGATAGATCAGGGGTTCTCAACGTGTGGTCCATGGGCCCCTGAGACTTTCACGGGATTTGCAAGGTCAAAACAATTTTTATAATAACACTAAGATGTTACTTGGTGACTCAGTTCACTGGGGTCACATTTGCACTTATGCAAAGGTGACAGTGGGTAAAAGTGCCAGGGCGTGAGTACGGGGTAGGGCGGAGCCCCAGCCCACATTTGTGGTCACGGTAACCTGCACCCAGGGACTGAAACGAAAATGCTAGGCTTGGACTTCTGTGGTGGTCCAGTGGCCAAGTCTCCATGCTCCCAATGCAGGGGGCCCAGGTTTTTGTTTTGGGGTTTTTTTTGGGGGTGGGGTGGGGCGTTCCGGGTTTGATCCCTGGTCAGGGAACTAGATCCCACACGCCGCAACTAAGAGTTCGCATGCCGCAACAAAGATCCACATGCGGCAACTAAGACCCGGTGCGGCCCAATAAATAAACATTAAAAAGAAAGAGAGAAAATGCCAGGCTCACCGGAGAACAGCCTCGAGGCAAAATGCTCAATTTCATTAAATCCCAGCCCTTTAACATTCTGCCTGCTGACACGGGGAGCACAGAGGGCACATCTGTCTCAGGGAAAAGCTGTGTGGCTGGGCTGCAGGGAACCAGCCGCTCTTCCCACGGAACATCAATCACTGTTACTTGAAGGAATGACTGACACGCTAGGGTTATTCCGACTTGGGTTATTTTCGCAGATGTTTCCTTGAAAATGAACGAAGTGAGCTTCAAGGAAAGCAACTAACAGTATTTGCTGCCAATGAGAACGTAGGAGCTTTCATGTGAAAACTGGAATTTGGAGAAACTTGTATCCACCGCCATGAGCTTGACAGCTTTCAGTACTTAAAAGATTTTTCTGATGAGATCAGTGGTGACATTAATGAACGTGATCTTTTAATTTTGCATCATCATGACGTGTCGGCATTTGGAAGATTTGCATAATTTGTGAACCAGTATTTCCCAAATGATCAATATATGATGCTACAAAATCATGCCTGGGTAACAGACCCAGTCGCAGTGCCAGATGGACCACTGGATTTGATGGAACTGAGCGTGAAAAGTCACTGATGTGGTTCCAGATTCCAAATTGCAACTAACCTTTGAAAAACCATCACTTGTTGAATTTTGGTGAAGTATCGAAGGACACTCACCGTCATCTGAAAAGGCTATTAAAACACTCTCCTCTTTTACAAATACCTATGTGAGGATGGATTTTCTTCTTAAACCACTTCAATTGCAAGAAACTGAATGCAGAAGTAGATGTGAAAATCCATGTGTTTTTGAAGACAGTACAGAGATTTGCAAAATTGCAAAACAATGCCACTCTTTTCACTGTATGTGTTTGGAAATACAGTTTTTTCATAAAGTGTTATTTATGTTAGCAAGCAATGAGTTTGTTATTTTTTAATGAATTACTATTTAAAAATTTTTGGTTTAATTTCCAATACGGTAAGTATTAGCATCGACCCACATAAACAAAAGCTCTTTGGGGGTCCTCCACAATTTTTGACAGTGCTAAGGGGTCCTGAGGCCAAAAAGTTTGAGAACTGCTGTTATACACAATCATCGAAGAAATCAGTAAAAAGGTAAAAAAAGGAGGCAAAGAAATTTATATTTAGTTATTGTTCCTGAGGTTAAATGTTGGATGCTGTAAACAAGCTTTTAAAAACCATCCAATAAGTGGTTATGCAGTGGAGATCATTGACTATGTAAATATTTTATGAATGGGTACTGATGGCTTGGGAGAGAATTTCTGGGAAAGCATCATAATTGGTTCAGAAAATGCTGCGTCTGGCTGGTGACGGCGCTGGGGTTCAAGTCCAGTCTGAATCACAAAGTACCCACTGCTCACTCCTTGTAGCTAATGTTCGAAAACAGGCAAAGCGATCTACAGTGTCACACATCAGCTCGCATTTACACGGGGGCACAAAGCCTCAGAAAACCCACAGGCGGCATCCCTGTGACTGTGGAATCCAGAACTGGAAGGTACCAAACCCTAATCCTCTCCTCTGACAGAAGACCGGCTGCGGCCCAGTGGGAAGAAGGGAGTGGGTTTGGTAAAGAGCCCACAGGGGGACTTCCCTGGCGGTCCAGTGGTTAAGACTCCATGCTTCCACTGCAGGGGGCCCAGGTTCCATCCCTGGTCAGGGAAGTTCTGCATGCCTCATGGTGTGGTGAAAAAAAAAAAAAAAGCCCACAGGACTACAGCCGGGATCATGACTGGGGCCACGACTCTACCTTCTGACGGCTGCCCCAGCCCCCTCGGCCCCCAACCTGCCTCCTCCTCCCTGGACATGTTCAGATGCTTCCCCTCCTGATGGGCCACAGGCAGGGACAATTTACATAACTGAAGCAGCCAGAGAGGGCCCACGGGCGCCCAGGCTGAAGGAACACCACTCCAGCTCCAGCCCAGTTCCCTGTAAGAATAAAGGTCTCATGTCGTCAGACCCAGTTCTTTAAGAGTAGCTAGAAATGTGAATTTTGAGTACAGCCACCTTATTTTAAACATTTCATTTCAAACGCAGTTCTCCGGTTTTTATCCTAGACTAAGGAATCCGCTCCTCTTTGATGATCTTTTTTTTAAAAATAAATTTATTTTATTTTTATTTATTTTTTTTGGCTGCGTTGGGTCTTCGTTGCAGTGCGCGGGCTTCTCATCGCAGTGGCTTCTCTTGTTGTGGAGCACAGGCTCTAGACGCGTGGGCTTCAGTAGTTGTGGCACACAGGCTCAGTAGTTGTGGCTCGCGGGCTCTAGAGTGCAGGCTCAGTAGTTGTGGCACACAGGCTTAGTTGCTCCATGGCATGTGGGATCTTCCCGGACCAGGGCTCGAACCCGTGTCCCTCGCATTGGCAGGCGGACTCTGAATCACTGTGCCACCAGGGAAGCCCCTGGTGATCTTTTTTTTATTTTTATTTTCTCTTCTTTTTTTTTTTTGCCGTGCTGCACGGCATGTGGGATCTTCATTCCCCGACCAGGGATCGAACCCACGTCCCCTGCAGTGGAAGCTCTTAACCACTGGACCACCAGGGGATTCTCCCTCTTGGGTGATCTTTAAACACAAAGGGCATTTGAGCACATCTAGTTATCCTAAAGGTAAATTTATCTGGTCTTATAAAAGAAAAAGCAAATGCACAAATTAAAGAGAATTCTTAGCCTCAGGAGCTGCAGGGTATGAGGAGGGTGTCGAAGTGCAGGGCCTTCGCAGGAATCAACCTAAGGGGAAGCGTGGGCTGATCTTCATCAGCGGGGCCTGCTTGACTGTCCTTTGTTCCAGTAACTGAGACACTTGGCAGTACAGCCTGTTTCCTCACTGGATCATAAAAGCCTTGCAGACAACAGACGGGGACACGAGTGGCTCATGGCACTGCTCGGAGAGCACTTGGCTGATAAAACTCTTGTAAAAGGTCAGAGTGTGTGTACACAGACCACCACAAGTTCATGATAACGGGTGACGAGACCCACCACAGAGGGTTTTCTTCCATGAGCTTTGTGACTCTTAGCTTCGCTGAAGTCAGCCTCTATTACAAGTGCAAGATGACTGACCCAGTAGGTTTCCAGCAAGGGAGACAGCAGCGTTCCCCTTCAGAATGAAGCCACGGAAGGCTTCGGGGCCCATTCCTTGCACAGTGGAGTGAAAGGCTGATTGAACAAGTATGGAACTCTGTTCTAATCCCAAACACTCAGGTATTTAGAGATAAATTAAGATGCAAAGGGAATTCCCTGGTGGTCCGGTGATTAGGACTCCGCACTTTCACCGCTGGGTCCTGGGTTCAATCCCTGGTTTGGGAACTAAGATCCCCCAAGCCACACAGTGTGGCCAAAAAAAAAAAAAAAAAAAGATGCAAAGCCCCACTGTCAGGGTGGTACTTTGGGGAGGAGTCTGTGATGCTCTTCATGCTTCTTTTCTATGACGCCAGATGCCCTAGAACAGCAGCTATGAAAAAAACAAACAAAGAAAACTGCAGCTATGAAGTTACCTCCCACAGTGAACTCGCCTGGGTTCTGGCCTTTCATGGAAAGCACTTTGTGAAGGGCTCCTGGCTTTCTGCTCCGATCTGCCCACTTAACAGCACTGAGAAGGAACAGAATCCTGATTTTTACCCAGTGTCTCCGCTGTTTGCACTTCACCTTGCAAAGGAGCAGCCTGGGGAGCGTGTTTGCCATTGAAACCCGGCTCCCGACACGGCAGACGGCCGGACCTGACGCGCTTTCATTATGGATCTGGGCCAGCGCCCTGGGGCAACCTGGCCCTGCTTGATTAAACATGTACCTTTTCAAAAACGACTTCTTTTTGGATACTCCACCGCAGCAGGAGATGAATTCACAAGGTCACGGTGTCTGAGAGGTTGTGTCATCTGGATTTTATTGTTCTTAACTTATAGTCTGAACATTACAGTGTTGTAACATGGGTTTCTTATTTTGCCAAATGCATAAATGTGAAACTGGAAACAATAAAACAACTCACGGGAAAAATGTGTATTTTCCCAGGTTCCCCACTCTTAGGAAAGGTAAACTGTTTCCCCTTACATGTTCTCTGCAAAATCCCTATAGTTCATGCAGGCAGTGAGGGTGAGACAGCCCTCGGAGGCCTGAGAGCAGGTGGGTCCTTGGACTCAGCTTGCTCCTGAAACGCCAAGCGCCTCGGCAGAGACATAAACCAGGTTATGGGAGGACGAAGGGGAAGCGGACTCAGTCCCAGCTGGGAGGGGGGGAAATATCCAACAGTAAGCTCTCTAGCTAAGGCCTACTGGGGCACCACGGGCACCCCTGGACATTTTTATATGGTACCTTTTTTAGAAGAATTCAAAGGAGGTTCAAATTTTTAAAACTCTTTTTCTAATGTGGCTAATACAGTATATCGTGAAATATTACTTTGAGAGACACTAGGTGTGTCAGACAGAATAACGGTCCCCCAAAGATGTCCACGTGCTAATTCCTGGAACCTGTGAATATGTTACGTAATACGGCAAGGGGGGGATTAAGACTGCAGATAGAATTGAGGTTGCTAATCATCTGATCTTAAAATAAGATCAGCCTGGAATGTCCAGGTGGGCCCAATATAGTCACAAGGGCCCATAAGACGGCACTGAGAGGCAAAGATCCGGAGGGAGACTGGAAGATGCTGAACTGCTGGCTCTGAGATACAGGAAGGGGCCACGAGCCAAGGAACGGGGTGCCTCCGGAAGCTGGGGCAGGCTGGGAAGCAGATCCTCCCCTAGAACCTCCAGAAGGAACGCAGCCCTGCTGACACCCTGGTTTCAGCCCAGTGAGACCCACTTTGGACTCCTGGCCTCCAGACTGCAAGGCGACTGCTCTGTGTCGAGTTACACCTCTAGGCCTGTGGTGCTTTGCTACAGCAGCGACAGGCGCTGATTCCCGCATCTTTATAAACGATGCGGCTGTTCCCTCCAGAGAACACTCTTCCTCTCTGCCTCCCCGTCCATGACGTTACACGCAGCTCCTTCTCGCAGGGCGCTCACACACACGGAGATGACCCTGCGACCGCAGCCCCCGCTGATGCGGGCCCCTCGGATCAGCCGCATGGAGCCAGAGCGCACGCACCCCCCAGCGGCGGGCCTGCGCCTCCTCCGAGCTCTCTGCCGATCGCTCTGACGCATGGGAACGAACCGAAGAGCGCGGGACGAGGAGGAATCGGGAGACATCTGATGTCCCTCCCCGCGGCGGGGCACACGCGAGAGAACGCACGGCGGGCGACTCGACCTGGTCCTCAGAAGAGCCGGCGTGGGCACACTGGCTGTGGAAAGCAAATCACACCCACAGTGCATCTGAGTATCTGTCTCTAAAATTTATTGACATGGTTTCCCACAAGGACTGCATTCAAAGAATCACATGAAACGTGTTTATTTGGAGACGAAGTGTGTGGCGCCGAGTGACTCACTGCTGCCCAAGTCCCAGAGCTGCTGCTGGAGGGGACAGAGGGTGCTCTGCGGCTACAGGAACCTTATCCCAGCTCCAAACTGGACGCCATCACAGATCCTAAAAAAAAAAAAAGTTTTTTGTTGTTTTTTTTAAGGCAGGAAATCAACACTGTGGTCCGCTCTGCTCACGCTGCCATTTGCACAATTCCAGAAACGTGCACGTCTCAGAAGCAATGCCAGGCTCTTCCTGCCCGCCTCTCACCTCTTTCCTCCCTCCCGGCTACCCGGCTTCACCAGCTGTCCCCAGGCACTCCCTCCTTTGCTGGTTTGAGAACCAGCCTTTGGAGGATGGAAAAGGGAACAAAATGGAGACACGAATCCCCCTTCCCTGCTCCCTCCCCTACTCCTCTCTGTTCCCCCCCAATCCTGACCCAACTGGCCCCTAGACAAGAGAAGGACCTGGGAGAGAAATATTCATGAAAACAAAACTCCTGGGGTGGGAAGAAAAGCTTCGTGTTTATTTCTGAGGCTACCAGAGAAGAGGCACCTTCTGCACAGCGCAGGGCAGAGGTGATCAGAGACGTGGCCGTGCAAGGGCCCCTGGCGAAACACAGGACACAGGCAGGCCCAGGAGGGGGCGGGGAGGACGGCAGAACCCACAGCCCCAAAGGGCTTAACCTGCCTCTTTAGAACCTGCTCCTTCCCCAGGAAAGGGAGGATGCAAAGAGGGCACGTGGGTTGCAACACCTGCTACCCGCTGACGCTGTGCAGGTTACATTCAGTGTGCTGCTCTTTCACCGGCAGACAGATCACTGAGCCCATTTTCAGATGAGCAAACGGGCTGGGCAGTGAGAAGATGGCTGCGGTCACGGCAGGAGCCTCAGAGCAGAACCCTGGACCCAAACGCAAGCGCGCCCGCGGGCCCTGCTGCCTCAGCTGCCTTGGAGGACGCCCTGCTGCAGGCCTTGCTGTTTCCATGACGTCCTGGTTCAAGCCCCGGCCGCACGCAGGGTGAGAATCACCGGCCGCAGCCCAGGCAGCTGTACTCCTGGGACTCCACAGTGATGCTGGTGCACCGCCAGGCCGAGAACCGCTCCCCCTGCAGCCCACACCGCGGAGGACGGACTCCCGTGCTGCCCACCTGCTGGCTGTGCTCGGGGCAGGGCCAGTACTGTACTCGGGACAGAGGACCTAACCCCGGGACCTGAACACCAGAAAGCATGAGCTTCCAGGGAAAAAACGTTCCGAATCCCAACCAGCAGCTGATGGAGTGTTTGCGGAACACAGCAGTTTTGCAAGTTCTGGAGAGTTTCCAGAAAAACTGGAAGAGAACAACCCCCTCATTCAGAGAAAAGCTAATGTTTCTACTGTCACAACACTTGTGCTGTCACCCAATCTCAGAACTTACAGCACCTGAAAACTGGCAGAAACTTTTTCTTTTTCAGCGTGGGAATGAAATATCTGATCAATTAAGGGACTCAAAAGAGAGAACCTTAACTGTTGTCGCTGACCTTCTGCAGGGTCAAGGGCGCTCACTAAACCATATCAGCAGAAGTCACCTGACCAGAAGGGACAGCTACAGTCCCCGTGTGACCCTGAGTAAACCTCACCACCGTCCTTAAAAGGCAAAGATCCAGTCAGAACCGTGGCTGTGTTTGTACAACTTCGTTCTGCTCAGATCTAAACGAGGTGTTTTTACCTTTTATATCATTAGGTCCATAAAAGTAGTCCTGCCTGCATTCGCTGTTTAGAAAAATGTCTGAAAATAGGCTTGAGCAAGATCAAAATAAGTCAAGCCCTGGGTTTACACGATTCAGAAACAAGCAGGCATTCCAATAAAGGCTCGTCTACGCCAACTGTAAACAGGTTAAACACCTTTACAAGCACAGGTTTACGTTCAGAGACCATATAAAGGTGTCACAGGAAAAATACCCACCACAAACATCCAGAACAGTGTCCCGGATGCCAGGTGCACGGAGACAGCCTCACCAAACGCCCGTCTTCCTGCTCTGTGTCCCGTGTGCCTATATGCCTATAATCCAGTAGGCGCCTCAGAAAAGGCCGAGTCTCGAGTCTCCCCCTCCCACTGGCAGTCTCAGGGCGGCCCAGCTGCGCCACTCCAGCACCACCCGGAGGCTCCCTGCCTGCACCCGGCCCGCCTCGGACTCGGCGCCAAGGGCTCGTTGAAGGCCACACCAGGGTCCCCCAGCGCCAGGCGCCCATCCTCCCCCAGCCAGCCCCCAGGAACGCCAGGCGCCCGTCTAGCACGGGGAATTCAGCAGGGAGCAGGCCGATGAGTGCCAGAACTCGGGGCGCTGGCGTGTGCCCTGGCGTGTGCCCTAAGGGAAAAGGCCAGAGAGGCTGGAGGGCAGAGACGGGTGGGGGACAAGAGTGACCGGATCTCAGGCCCCGCCTGCATCAAGGGCCACCCTGCACCTCACTTCTGCTCCTGCGAAGGGTAGAAGCTGGCGCCCACAGGCATTCCATGCGTGCACACCTTGGCTCCAGCTGCTCTGCAGCCTGGAGCTATCACCTCCCCCGGGAAGCCCTCCACGACTCCCTGCCTGGTCTTTCTCTGTTACTAACTGTGCGCTGCCCTCCCCGCCAGCTGCCTCAGTCACCAGCGCATTTCCAGGGACCACACTCGGTAAGACACAGAGCATTCGCCGTCAGAGCGCAGAGACAACGGTGTCACACGTCACCCCCGGTATAAAACTCGCCAAATATTTCAAAGCGATTTCCATTTCTGTAAAGATCTGAAATCCTAATTACAAAGCGACTGCACTCACTGGGCGGGGGACCTATGGATGTCTGGCACACATGTAACTCCCCATCCTGCTAGCTGCTTCATTTTAGAAATGAAGATTAAACCCTGGCAAGATCACTCGAACGTCACGAAATTCCAATTTTGATGACAAAACTTCAAACAGAGCCATACGCTGAGTGACGGCAAGCCCCCCTACTCAGGGACACTGCACACGAGAAGCATCTGCTGCAACCACCATGACCCCAAAACAGAGCAGCCTGGGGGGCAGAGGAGCGTCCTTATGTTCTGGTCTTTAAATAGCACTCGCACAGCATGCTTCCTCCTTTCAGAACCCACATTTGAAATTAATGGCTGCCACATATTTTTCAAATTTAACCTGAAGAGAGAGAGCAGAGTGGAGTGGTGAAGTACCCACTCCACCCCCTGCACAGATTCGGGGAGGCAGGTAGTGGAAGCCGGGCTCCCGAGAGCGGCACTCGGATTCCGGGAGCACAGCGACACCCAGTGGCCTCCGATGATGCTGCAGCCACACGACGGCAGCGCCTTCCAGTCTGAAGGACCGGAGGCCCAGAGCCAGCAGGGCTTGCCCAGGTCACACAGCCAGGGAAGGACAGGGCAGGGGCTGGCCGCGCAGCCCACCCGCAGTGCAGCCCACTCCAGACCCAAGCACATTACAGTTTGAGAAGCGCAGGCCTAGACGGCTCTATCTGACCTCATCCCGGTGTTGGTGCAGGCTCATCACCTGCACCTCTGCCGCTCCCTGCAAGGACTCACTTAGCACCTGGCTGTTACGCCAGGGAGCCCCACGCCCATGCCTGTGGTGGGAACAAGGTTTTCCAGAAAGCAACCTGCAACATTAGCTTCATTTCCTGAAGCTACGATGTTACCTAATACACAAAGCTTGCTCTAGGGAAGGTGCACATTTCCCCACATTTCACCATCCCTGAAATCAGGCCACATCATCCCATCTACGGCATGTCTCTAACACAGCCAGTCATGTGGCGCGCACAGTGCCACTGCGGATGGCGGGGGACACACACACACCGTTTGCTTCCTTTGTGAACAGCTGGCCAGGGCGAGTGCAGCAGTAGCAGCAACAACACGAGAAGTAACCAGCTTTGCTGACAACACGCTGGGTACCGCTCTACAAGCTGCGTGTGTGCTAATGCATTCAGTCCTCAAAACTGCAAAGTAATCACTATCATTAGCACCCATCCTACAGTTGTGAAAACGGAGACCCAGAGAGGTTAAGTAACTCACCCCGGGCCACACAGCCACGGGGCGGCCAGGCTGCACTCCGAGCCTGTGCAGCTGGGCTCCAGTGCACACTCAGCCTGAGCAACTAGACCTTTCTCAGCTTTTGCTCTGTGCCGAGAACAGGCAAGGCGTGGAGGGGAATTAACAGTCGTCAGAGCAGCAGACCCGAGAGGGTACGGGGAGGAAGGGCGGCACGGCGGCCCCGGGCCGAGCCAGCCTTCCAGGGAGAGCGGAGGAGGGCAGACTCTCCTGAAGCGATGGCCACAGAGGATCTGGATGACAGACACTGATGTGCACCTAAGAACAAAGCTTTGTTAAAAGCTTCCTAATGTGGTTTCCCTTCAAAACACCATCACCCACCACGCTGAAGCAGAAGACAGGGAGAGTAAGACTGGTACAGCACTTCCTTAAACGAGGACAAACTACAACTTCACGCTGGAAGCCTGGCTATGACGCAGCATCACAGCTGAATGTAGGCAGAACACCGAGAAGAAAAAAATACAGCCTAGAGTCCTGAAATGTAGAGAAACACTAGGTTACCGGCAGAATGTCCGTGTCCCCCAATCCTCACAGGCTGAAGCACTAAACGCCCACCCCCCAGCCCTGCCATGTGACAGTATTTGGAGGTGGGGCCTTGAGGAGGTAACTAAGTCACCTTAGATGAGGCAACTTAATTAAGATGGGGTCCTTGGTGGAACTGGTGTCCTTGTAAGAAGAGACACCAGAGAGCCTGCTCTCTGCCCCCTTCAGGTGAGAGCCCAGTGAGAAGGCGTCATCTGCAAGCCGGGTAGAGGGTCCTTGATCCGGAACCGAACCTGCCGGCACCCTGGTCCTGGACTTTGCAGCCTCCAGACGGTGAGAGATACAAGTCTGCTGTTTAAGCCCCCAGTCCATGGTATTATTTACATACTATCATGACAATACTTCTGGACTTCTTGAAATTTCTACAATGCATACCAAATACTTTAAGAAACAGAATTAATTTCTGTAGCTGTAATCGGCCTTATACCATATTCACCCATGAATATTCAGCAGATCTTGTTCAGTAAAATGACCGGTGGAGAAGGGCCAGAAAGCAGGTCCTCTGCGGCCCGAGCAGAGCTGTGCCCACCCAGCCTCCAGGCTCCCGGCCTGCAAAGTCCCCACCGGCAACACCTCATTCTGCTCAGCGCAGGACCCAAAACGGCGGCCACCACCTCCAGCCAGGCCGCCAGAGGAGCTCCCTCTACCTGATGACAAGTGCAAACAGCATAAGGTGGGGGGACGGGAACACATCACAGCCTTTCCTCCAAACTGTATGGAGAAGCCCATGGACAAAAATCCGTTTTCATTCTTTTGCTAACTATTCAATTTCTCCTGAAGTCTTGAATTTTAAAGGCCACTGGTGAAGTGATTAACTATGTCCAAAACAAAGTGACAAGACAGTGCCATGTACCTGTGGAGAGAACCTCCCAGCACGTACCTGTCCCCGCCCTGCACGCCCATGGGGACACAGTAGTTCAGCTCCAGCCGCGCGATGTTGCCCAGCCTGAGGACGATCCCTGCGCCATAAGACCAGCGGATGCACTCAGCCAGCTTTCGAATGTGAGCTCTGGGGCCCTCCCCTGAAGAGAGAGAAGAGGAGGTGTGACCAATAGCACGTGGTCCCCCGCACACGTCCTTGGACAGCCCTGGCTCTCCCCCTCTGTGTGGCCTCTGGTCATCTTTTAAGCCAGGCCTAGATACTTGAGGAGAATGCATGAAGTGAGATTAGGCCCAAACTCAAGACAGGGCTGGGGACCTGCCTTGGGTACTTGGGTACTTCTTCACCGTCCCAGAAGAACACAGGTCCTCTCAATTCTCTGGGCCTGGCACGTTCTGTTCCCTTTGGCTATAATGGCATTTGCCCACCGCTGACGGCCCAGGAAGCCCTACTCCAAGCCTTGGTTTCCAGACACCTCCCCAAGCCAGGACAACTGAGCCCGGCCCTGAGCTCCTAGGGGAGAGACCAGGTCTCACTCAGCTCTGTGGCCGTAATGACTGGCACAGAGTCACTGCTCGAGAAATGTCTGCTAAACAGACAGGTTTCTCTTTGCAAGGCAGCATTCGATGACGATGCGTTATGCATGCTCTAGCCATTCGACCAACAGCTTCACTCTGGGCACATCAGGCGTTGCAGGTGCCTCAGGTAGGCACAGTGCCTACTCTTAGAGACGACGCAATCTAAATGCGACACAGACACCCACTTGTGTCCTGTGCTTTTAAACATCAGGTCAGCTGTGCCGAACGGTTGGTAAATAGTCCAAATTTTACCATAGTTGAGGTTGCAGAGGTTTCCCGCGTTGAGGAAGAAGTGAGTTCTGAAGAGCTCTCCAAAGCCGCCCTGGCCCGGTCGGAAAGGTAACGGGGTGTACAGGTGCAGGCCACCGGCCCAGTACGCCTCTCCGCCCAGGTAGTCTCCTAGTCAAGGAAGGAGTGCGGATCAAAACAAGGTCACAGGTTCAAAACCACACTGACGTCCCACCACGTACATGAGCGAGGTGTGTGCTGTGAACACAACACACTCGGTGCCCGAGCTCTGTGAGCAGCTGCCCTTATAACTCCTGACGTTGTCGGCCTTTCTTAAATAATCTTTCTTCTTCTCCTGGTTTGTTTTATAATTTGCTTTAACTGGAAAAAAAAAAAAAAGCTAATGGGTAACTTAGGAAAGAATGAAGCCAGTAATTTACCATATCTGTAAAATGCTTGGAATAAAACAAGTAAACTCATGGGAATCACTTTTTCCACAACTGCAGGTGACCAGATCACTGTCACTTGGTACATGAAATGCATTATTCTGCAAAAATGTCAAGACCACAATATAGAGAGACAAAATGAAGAAAATGTCTCTGCAGTTTCTGGAAGTGGCCGGACATGCTATTAATCCAAAGGTACGCAGTGTCTGCTCCCTGCTGCACAAGGACACTGTCTCAGCTCAACATCTTCAGAGAAGAGGCTCGTTTTTAAAGGTTCATGACCACTTGGGTTTTTTTTTTTGGTTACTTTTGCCAAAATTCAAGACGATCCACTGAGAGTATAATTTGCATTATTTCTAGAACTGTCCCTACCATTTCATTTTACTATAAAGAGCCACAACATTAAACAAGCAACAAAAAACCCTGAAATGCTTGTACTTTGTTACAAAATACTAGTTGTAAAGTGCCTCAGTCCCTTTAATACAAAATGACAGACCGTGAAAAAGAAAAATATGGCTGTCTCCAAGATTAACCTCAAGGAATGAACTGCTTATTCACTTAAAGGCCCCAGCATCTCCTCAACCACTATTAATACTGAAGTTCTAGAGGAAACAAAGAACGGACTGGAAGTAGGAGGTCAGCTGGGTTTGCTTCTCGTTTCCCAGCAAATGTTCCTCTCTTTTCTTAAATAACCTATTTTATTCTAATCATAAAAAGTAATATACTCATTGTACAAAATGGGATAAATGTATGGAAGTAGAAAAAAAGGAAATCCTCCTTTAATTTCTACCATTAAGAGATAACCAGCTAACATCTGGTGTTCTTGCATCCAATGAATTATAATGAATAATTAAATAAGAAAACAAAATGTAAGTCATTTTATATTTATACATTTCAGTCCTGATTTTTTTTTTTTTTTTGGCGGTACACGGGCCTCTTACTGTTGTGGCCTCTCCCGTTGCGGAGCACAGGCTCCGGACGTGCAGGCTCAGCAGCCATGGCTCATGGGCCCAGCCGCTCCACAGCATGTGGGATCTTCCCGGACCCGGGCACGAACCCGTGTCCTCTGCATCGGCAGGCGGACTCTCAACCACTGCGCCACCAGGGAAGCCCCCTGATATTTTTTTTTAGTTTACTATATTACAAGCACTTTCCTTTTATACTTTATATTCTTTGAAAATGTGATTTTGATGCCTGAATAATCACATATATGTAACATAAATAATGATCTACCCCTTGACTACTGTCATGTTGGTGTTGAATTTCTTGATAGTGGACATTAACCCGTGATGGGCTTCCTTGCACACACAGGTATTTTAAACCACCCTGAAGTATAATATACACATAGAAAAGTATACACATCCTAAGTGTACAGCACAGTGAATTTCCAGGCACAGAACACACCAGACCAAGCAACAGATAAGTGCAGCCCCCCAGAAGGCCCTGTTCTCCTTTCTAATCACTACCCACCACCCACGCCAAGTACAGCACTTCCTGTCTACCTGTTCCCCCGACACTACAGATCACTTTACCCACTCTCTAAACTCTGCACAGATGGAATCATGCAGTATGCATCCTCTGGATCTGGGTTTGTTTTGGCATGTTTCTGAGGCCTGTTCATGCCACCCAGCCAGTGGCTCTAACTTGTTCATCCTCGTTGCTGTATAATATTCCACAGTGTGAAGACACCACTGTTTAGTTGCCTATTCTATTGTTGATGGGCATTTGGGCTTCCAGTTTTCAGTTTGCTTCTATTATCAATAGTCCTTGTATATATACACATATATATATATGTTTTAGGCTCTTGATAAATATTGTCAAATTTTTTCATGAAAAGTTACAGCAATTTATATTCTTGCTCATATAATCTTACCAATAGCCTTTTAATAGGTAATTAAATGAAATACCACTGTGTTTTAATTTTCAGGAAAATGGAAGACTCCAAAACTTGCATCTAGTCATTAAATAATACTTGTTATAGTGAAAAAGAAATTATGTTACTTTTCAAAAAAAAAAAAAGACACACTAATAAAGCACTCTAGGGGCTTCCCCGGTGGCGCAGTGGATGAGAGTCCGCCTGCCGATGCAGGGGACACGGGTTCGTGCCCCGGTCTGGGAAGATCCCACACGCCACGGAGCAGCTGGGCCCGTGAGCCATGGCTGCTGAGCCTGCACGTCCGGAGCCTGTGCTCCGCAACGGGAGAGGCCACAACAGTGAGAGGCCCGCGTACCGCAAAAAATTTAAAAATAAATAAATAAATAAAGCACTCTAAAAACAAATGAAGAGAAATAATTTATATTTTGTACAAAAATTTAGGCCCAGAGCAATCACTATTTATAATAATATAAAGTGGAAACAACAAAGATGTAAAGAAAAAGTTAAGAAAATCAGGATAGAATATTTTACAATGTCATAACACGAATCTACTTAAATGATGTTCTTGTAGTTTTTAATAACACGTGGAGATCCTCTGATATAATGTCAAGTACTGGAGAGAGTTCCAGAAACCAGAATTCTCACACATTGCTGGACAGAGTATGACTGAGACAAGCTTTCTTGAGACAATATAAAACCTTAAGGATGTTCAAGGATACTCAAAATCCTTTGACCTAGCAATTCCACACCTAGAACTTTATATTATAAAGTAAAACTTATAGATGAGCACAAAGATTCAGTTAGCTTATTCACTGATACACTGTTATATAAACGTAAGAAAAAAGAAAACAGACTAAGTGTCTAAAACTTGGATTTTTAAAAAGATCGCAGTAAGGCAAGAAGATGAAATATGCAGCCATTAAAAATGATAAGGCTTTTATCTTTCTGATTCATTGCTGGTGGGAATGCAAAACGTTAGCTATTTTGGAAGACAGTCTGGCAGTTTCTTACAAAGCTAAACATAGTTTTACCATACAATCCAGCAATTACACTCCCTGGTATTTACCCAAATGAGCTGAAACCTTATGTCCAGATAAAAAACTGCACATAGATGTTTATATCAGCTTTACTCATAATTGCAAAAAATTGGATGTCCTGCAAGTAAGATGTCCTTCAATAGGTGAATGGATAAACACCCTGTGGTACAGCCATACAATGGAATATTATTTGGTGATAAAAAGATATGAGCAATCAAGCTATAAAAAGACACGGAGGACTCAATCACTATATTGTACACCTGAAACTAATACAATATTGTAAATCAACTACACTTTAATTTAAAAAAAAATACATATATACACATAAACAAAAATTTAAGAAGTACACTGACCAAAAAAGAAAAAAAAAAAGACATGGAGGAAACTTAAATGCATATTATTTAGTCAAAAAGGCCAGTCTGAAAAGGGTACATACTGTATGATTCCAAGTATATGACATTTTGGAAAAAGCAAAACTATGGAGATAGTAAAGGTCAGTGGTTGCCAGTAACTGAGGAGGAGGAAGGGAGGGAGGAATGAATAGGTGGAACACAGTGAATTTTTAGGGTGGTGAAACTATTCTATAAAATACCGTAATCGTAGATACATGCTATTATGCAACTGTCAAAACCCATGAAACTTTACAACACAAAGAGTGAACCCCAATGTGAACTATGGAATTTAGTTAGTAGTAACACATCAGTGTTGGCTCATCGATTGTGATAAGTGTCCCACGCTAATGCGAGATGTTAATAATAAAGGATGCTACGGGCACGTACAGTGAACTCTGTACTTTGTGTCCAATTTTTCTGCTAACCTAAAAGTGTTCTCAAAAATAAAGTCCATTACCCAGGGAATATAGTCAATATTTTATGAATCACTATGTTGTACACCTGAAACTTATATAATATTGTAAATTGACTATACCTCAATAAATAAACAAACAAGCTTAATGTAAACTTGTGGAAAATTTGGAAAGTGCAGAAATGCATTTTAAAAGGCTTATTAAAATTATTCATAATTCCCATCACCCAGATAAAACCATAATTAATGTTTAGCTGTATTTTCTCTAAGTCTTTTAAAAACAATGCATGTTTATTGTTTACTATAATATTAAAGTTATTTTATATATATATTTAAAAAACTCTTTTTTAATAAAGTGCATTAGTTTAAAAAAATTATAGTTTGTCAGTAAGATGAAATAAGCCGCCATTAAAAATGATAAAGTACTTATTCCTATAAAAATCTATTCATACACTGTTACTGTTACTGTAGGAGAAACAGGTTAGAACTGTTATGTAAACAACACACGTGTGCACGGATGTGCATGTCTAAACAACAAAATGCTCACACACGTCATCTCTGGCCAATGGGATCACAAGCGACTGTTGTGTATCTTCTGCTTAGCTATCTTTTCTCATTTTCTACAGTTTCCTCAACAAACACCTTTCTGTTCCTGCTGTGTGGTGGATGCTGTTAGGTGCCAATTCCACTGGTGAAATACGAGTATCTATTATTGCGGTGATTTAAACCAATACATGCGCTCAAAAGTGAGAAGTAACCGTAATTTCGATTTTTTCAAGTTGGTGTGCTGTGGGGAACGACAGACCTTCGCTCTGTGGCCCAACGCTGTGCATGTTGAACCCTCGCACACTTGTGGGTCCCCCGAGGTAAAACCTGGAAGAGGATGCAGATGTCAGAGCAAAGCCGATGGAGAAAGTCTCCATCGCATGACAAAAGTGCAAAAGGCGCACACTTGCTACTGGGTCGTCCACATCTCCACGTGGTGGAACATTTCAGGATTAGGAACACGCACGGGAGGATGGTAAATTTCATAAAGACCCAAGCTTGTAATCTAACCTAAGACTATACATCTAAACAAACACGTCACACTTCTGGGGACACAGGTGAGATACAAGGCACAAATAGACACTTAGGTGGACTGTCTGTTATAAAGGAATTATCTGGAGTCTATGAGAATTCATCACGCAGCACCTTTTCAAAACAGCCTCCTACATGCTCACAATAATTAAGTTAAAAATTAATTAAGTTTTTTTAAAAAAGCAGGATACAAATTATATAATAGTAATGATCTGAATTTTACAAATAAGAGGAAAATAATACTAGAAGGAAATAGACCAAAATAGAATTATTGTTATCTTAATTTTTTTATGTTATTACAGTGATTTTTAATTAGAAAAAAAGTGTATGTTAAAATTTTTTTTAATGAATTCCTTGTGTTCCTTAATGGACTGGGTTATCATACTCTTTTAAACTGAAAACAATGAAATAAAAAAATATTAAAGGGACTTCCCTGGTGGCGCAGTGGTTGAGAATCCGCCTGCCAATGCAGGGGACACGGGTTTGATCCCTGGTCCAGGAAGATCCCACATGCCACAGAGCAACTAAGCCCATGCGCCACAACTACTGAGCCTGCGCTCTAGAGCCCGCGTGCCACAGCTAATGAGCCCGTGAGCCACAACTACTGAGCCCACATGCCTAGAGCCCGTGCTCTGCAACAAGAGAAGCCACCGCAATGAGAAGCCTGTGCACTGCAACGAAGAGTAGCCCCCGCTCGCCACAACTAGAGAAAAGTCCATGCACAGCAATGAAGACCCAACGCAGCCAAAAAAAAGAAAATTAGAAATCCCATCTATTTGCTATAAAATCTAACAGCTTCTTAGAACCCGATTTTAGACCATGGTAATTACTAGATAATGAATTAAAATGACCGGAGAAGCTGTGTATGGTCTTTCCAACACGACTGTCATGGAAGCCACCCCAGCTGACCTCTGGTCAGCTGACCACCCCCAGCCTCTCACTGACCTGTGGTGCCACAAACGTCCCACGTCTCAGCACAAAGGGAACAGGGCACTGTTTTTCTCATTGTCCCACTGGATAAAAGCCTTTATGAATTTATTCATTTGAACTTGAGTTTAAAAGTCTAAAAATGTGTCTTTACTATCTGGGATTTCTAAGCAAAGCCTTTCTGAATACCTCATTAACATTAATTATAGAAACAAAGAGCAAGGTCCCTTTATTATTTTTTTTAAATGATAAATCACACACATTCTTTTGAAAGAATTAAAATGATCCAGGAAACACAAAAAGTGAAAAGGCTCTTCCCCTCCCTACTGTCCACTGTGTTCCAATCTCCAGAAGTGACTACTGTCACTGGTTTGGTGGTTGACTTCCAGACCCCTGGTGCTACCTGCAAACACACACGTGCACACAGAAGCTTTGCCCCTGATCAGCGGGCAAGCAACTCAACATACTTCCATGCAAACTTTAACTTAGGGGCACCTACCTCATCCTTTCTAATGATTACACAGTCCCTTTAGAATGGCTGTGTTTGAATTTAATCACTTCCCTACGGGTAGTTTTAGAATTTCTGCTGGTCTCAATAATGCCCCCGATGGACACCCTTGTACATAAATCTCTGTACTCTTATGAATGCATTTCTGTACCTTAGATTCACGGAGGTGAAACTGTTAAGTCTCAGAGTTTAGAAATTAGAATTTTTTCTACCCCCAAACTGCCATCCAAGTAGACCGAACTAGGTTGAGCTAAAGCAGCAGTTTACCTAATGCGAGATTAAAGACAGAGCTCCTTGACCCCAAGACAATTGTGCTATTTCTACTAATAGCAACTAATAATAGCAACAATACAACTTCACCCTCTGCTGGCTGGAGCAGAAGCTACTCCTAAACAAGCAGGTTTTCGGAAAAGCAGGCTCCAGCGATATTCTTTGCGAGCCTTAAAAACATTCCTTTTCTTTTGAGACAGTAATTCCACACTGAGGAATCTGTCCTCAGAAAACAAAAAGGAACAAAAATTATTTACAAAGTTAGATTCTTCACGGTGCTACGTATATGCAAATAACGAAATATTAAAATGCTACTTACGAAAAATTTCCCATGACTTGGTGAACTGATTTACTGTATAATTTTTAAAAAGCAGGGAGGACACAAAATTGCATGCAAAATACAGTATCTCAACACTTTAATACAGATGTGTACGTGAATTTATATGTATACACGCTCACACAAATACACACCCGCAAAAATACTGGCTAACAGGAAATACAGCTGACTCTTGAACAACGTGGGTTTGATCACGTGGGTCCACCTACGGGTGGACACCCTTCAACAGCAGATGCTACAGCTACACCACCAGTGGCTGGCTGACGCTGGCTGTGGAGGGAGCGTGGATACGGAGGGCCGACTACAAGCGTCACTGGGATTAGCCCTCAGGTTGTTCAAGAGTCGACCGCAGTCCCAAATGTTAACTCCGCTTATCAATGAGCAGGACTCTTTCACTTCCTTAAATGTTTCTCTGTTTTTATATTTCTGTAACATGTATGAACTGTATTCTTTCATACTCAAAGAGAATACAAAATTGTTAGTATAATAAAGTATCTCTCTGCTCCAAAAGCGAAAAATATTAAGTATGAGGTATACTGGGTATTCTGAAATCAGCTTAAACATAAAACTAAATTAAAATTTGAAATATCTGCTTTCCTAAATAGTTAAACTTCTCTAAAATATCTTCTAATAAACCAAGCAGGAAGATCCAAAGGAAACCATGTGCAAACCACCCATTCATTTATTACTTACCGATCAGCAATACTTGACGGTTTATCACCAATGGGTACCAACATTCCACCCCAGAGAGATGCTGAAAAAACCTATCGAAATATAAACAAACAACCGTTTTCTTCCACTGTTTCTTTCCTTCCAACGAGCATTAGCAGACAGAAAACACCCTGAGATCTGGTCGTGCCCAGTGCCTGCAGCGTGCAGAGCTCTGGGTCGGGGCACAAGGGCTGCGGAAGGGGAACACCTGGCTCCTGCAGGGGAAGAACTACAGCTCGAAGTGTTTTGTGGATACTTTTATAACTGGCAACTTCAAATTTCGAATAAAGACATACTATACATAAGCCCACAGCCTAAGCAGGGCCTGGATTCCGTGCCGACACAGGGCAGCTCCCTCCTCTCCGAGAAGCCAAACCCAGTGGGACAAGCCATGGCCCGAAGGGGGAGACCAGGGCCCTGGACAAGGGATTCTGCATCCACCCAGGCCTCTTTGGCTCGGCCTCAAAACCTGAGAGGACTGAGGGCGCACGGCATCTCAGGAGAAGGAAGGTAGCGGGTGCAAGACTGCTACGTTTAAGAAATGCAAAGAGACATACTTCCAATCCAACCCTCGGGGACGGAGCCCTGCCTCTAACAGGTCAGGGGCAGTGACCTAACCCTAGGTCAGGGATCCAATCTCCACACCCACGTAATCCATGCACAGAACTGACCCAGGGATGCCTTAAACGACAACGATGCTCTCTGGGCTCCCGACCCCAGGCCTCCGCCGTGGCCCCCACCTACCCACCTCTCCTGAACATCTCCACACCTCTGCCCACCTTGTCCTCTCTCGGACATGCAAAGTCCCACGTCCTTCAAAGCTGCTCAGATGTCTCCTTTTTAGAAGCTTCCGTAGGAAGGATTACAGACGAAAACTGGGACAGAGTGGGCAGAGCAGGCCAAGCGAACGCTCTATTCTGAGAAATTCAAGTCTTTGTTCGACAGCGTGACAGATGCCGCGGAACACAGCGAGGCGCCAGAGCCGCGCGCGCTCTCGAGCAGCTCCCCTGACGACGGGGCGCTCCCGGCACACTGTCCTCCTCCCCCCGCCTAATGGTCCCAACCTAAGGAGGGGCAACAAGGAGGACTGATTCTCCACCTGAGACAAGCCCACCAGGCCTCGTGTCCCGCTGACCTCGGCGACCACGAGGGCCCAAGGCCCCCAGGCCCCCCCAGCACCTAGACCTCTCCAGCTGCTCCCTCTAGCACCAGCCCCCCAAGCCTTCAGTGCCAGCAGGACCTGCGGACCGGCCCCCTCGCTCTCTCCTGCCCTTCCCCCGCTCCTCACCCAGCTGAAACTCCACGGCCGGTCACTAGGACTCATCGACCTGTCTTCAGCTCAGCGGGCAGCACCCTGGGCCTGGTCAGCCCGCCCTGCTCCCTCAGCTGTTTCTGGGCGACCAGCTGTTGGGGAGACGCCACTGAGGGTCTCACCTTAAGTCGCTCTAAGTGCTACGGGCCTCATCCAAGACGCCTCCCCTGGCCCTCGAAGATAAGGCAGCACCCCCTTGGCGGCATTCTGTCCCTTAACTCTGCTGGATCGCTCTTCACGTCACCTGTGAACCCCTGCCGCACTGTATATACATCTATCTGCGTGCAGGTCTTCCTTCACTAGCATGCAAGAACGGGAACTGTGTTTATTTACTGAGGTATTCTTAGCGCCCCGACAGTGCCTGGGAGCCAGTATATGTGGGAAGGAGGGAGGGGCGGGTGGGTGCATGGATGGGGGGAAAGGAGGCTGAGAAAGAGAAAACGAGGCGTGGAAGGAGAAGCAGTCGTAATGGAGTCAACAATGGCTGACAGCGCGCCATGGAGGGAGCACAGAAGGGGACCAGAAAGAGCTCGCCGAACTGAGCGAGAAGCCCCTGGCCGCCTCCAGAAGAGCAGTGGCAGGGGAAAGGCAGGAACCAAATCTGAAGTGCACTGAGTCCAGGACTGACCGGCAGCAGTGATAAATGATTCTAAAACAAAAGCATGTCCCACTTCATTAAAACTCACTCCTGGTCCCCAGGGTCTAAGGAGGCGGTGGGGGTGTGGAGAGCCGTCCCTCAGTCGCCCGGGCGCTGGGAAGACTGGAGAATAAGCATGGTGTCTCCCAGCCTGGGGCTCCACTGCCTCGGTCTGAATCCAGTCACTTACTCCTAAGGTCCTGAGGGAATCAGGAGGAACTAAACCAAACTGGCTAACACAGAAACTCCTGGAGGCACCCAGAGCCCTGACAACCTAGCAAAACAAGGTGAAGACACAGAATTTCTCTGGAAGTAACAGCAGGAGACGAAGAAAGCGGCAGCCCTGTCCTCCAGACACACGTGCTTGACAGCCCTGAGCGGATAAGTGGGGAAGGGGCTCTTTTACGTACAATGACTGACAGATGAGTTTTAAAGGGACTGCTCATCGCTTCTCCCCAAGGTAGCTTCAAGTCTGGCTAAACTGAAAAGATTAAGCGCTTGACTTTCAAGCATCAGTGTTCTGACCTCTTTACTGTTTTAGATATTTGGGAACTGAGATCTTCTAATAAGATTCCAAAAACAAGAGATAAAAACACAGGTGACAATGTTCTGACGAGATACTCACTGAATCAAGTATGAGTTGCTTATTCAACTGAAGCTCAAAATCTTCTTTTATGAAGCTCACATCCCCTCCGGTGTAGCCTGCCAGCTCCTGTGGGCGAGGGTCCTCAGGTCAAAGGGAGCCAACAGACCTGTTACAGAGGGTTCTAAACAGCGCCACTGCGGTTAAGTCTGCTGTTCTGTATGCTTAGAAAGGCAACACGCCACTTCTGTCTCCTAGAAGCTACGTCCTAGTTGTTCTGGACGGTACCAGGGGCCTGACAGAGGTACACAATCACTAAACACACTGAGTAACCGCAGAGAACGGCATTCCTTACGTGTGAGAGCAAAACACTGGCGACATCAACACTTCATTACAGAGCTTGCTAAGGACGATACGGCTTGTTTGGCCTAATCAGTGTTTGTGGGGAAAAAAAAAATCAGCCTACCTTTTACAATTTGGCACATTTCCTATGAAAATCTGATTTCTAGCTGCTCCTCTGACACTGAGATCAGGCAAACAGAGTGTCGGAGCCCCGCTTCTCCCCGAGGTCACCTGTCAGGCCCTCCCGGCATGTGAGTTACAGGGTCACCAGGGAAGTCACTCCCATCAAATCACAACTTTCCTCCTGGCCTAGTAACTGACACCACCAAAGAGACTGGAACCTTATCCTGACTCTGTGCTCTGTGAAGGTGAAGCCTGAGCTACAGGGAGCAAATCCAGGGCTAGGAACCCCGACGGGGACGGACACCCTTGCAAGCCATTCTAGAAAGCCTTTCACAATGAGAGGAAAATGTCAGTATTAAAAACATGACTACCCTTGCATGATGCCCTATCCCTCCAGGGTCACGGAGCCTGCAGAGGTCACAGGGGAAGGAATACTACCTGGTTAACCTTCAGCAAAGCACCTCTTCTCGGTAAGATGGAAGGGTTCCGAGAGTCGATGACCATCGCGTGCTGAAAGAAACACGGATCGGGGGCGTCTGCACTTCAAACAGGCCTCTGACACGACACCACACACTCACTGGGCACTAATTGTATGCCAGGCACTGTGCTAAGCATTCCATAACTCTTCTGACACTTAATCTTTACGGAAACCCCATGTTACATGTGAGGGACCTGGGAGAGTCGGGGAAACAAGTCACATCCACTGGGTGGGCCATTCCGACCCCATTGCCGGCTCTGTTCTCTCAGGGAGCTCGACACCCTGACCAGTCAACTCAGCCAGCTCCCGACTAAGATGCCACAGTCAGCTCTTACGCACGCCACTGCCCGTTACCTCTGATGTTACTTAGAAAAAATGACATGCGGTTGTGTCCAGAAATTCAAGTGACCAGGAGGCACCATTTTAGTCTCCCAAACTGTGACGCTTCTCAATCCCTCCCGATGCAGGCGAAGGCTATTCCCCCAACTTAAGGCACGGCTGCGTCAAAGTATCTACACATCTGCCCTTACCGAGAGAGATGACTTCAGCGAGTGCCCGCTCTCTTTTCGGACCGCAAAAGACACTGTCCTGGCAAGGCAGCCCAGCTCTCGCCACACGCCCTCCCACTTCACAGTGTGGCTGGTCTTCCAAATGGGAAACTGCAGGCAAACACGGGAAACCGTCAGCCCTCCGTGCTGCGCGGACAGGGGGCCGCCCCAAGTCAGGTCCTGGGATGAGGCGGCACTAAATGGACGGACGAAAAGCTAAGACACAATGTTTTTAATGATGGATGGGAGACAGGAAGAGACGAAGGGAAGCTGGGGAAGGAGGGAACAGAGCAGGCAGGCAGGAGGGAGGAGGGGAGAAAGCCATGGCCACGATCAAAGGGAAAAACTGCACGAGGGGCAGGGCTGTGCTTTGGGTGCGGAGACGGGGTGGCTCGTCTGAAAGCTGCATACAGCTTTGTAACTGACTGCTTCCTTTTCCAGTCTAAGACCATCGGACACACACCCCGCCGGCTGTCTGCAGCCAGGAGAGGTGACCCAGATGACCCACATCAGCCCCTGGAGAAGAGCCAGGGGACAAGGTTACACATGAGTGAAGAGCTTCCTCCCTGCGGCCAGAGAGGCCTGAGCCAAGTGAACGCTGGGGCCCGGGCAAGTGGGACCCGCCTCTTGGCCTGACCCTCTTCCCTCGAAGCCAAGCCAGCCTGTCTTAGACTTCCGTCTTAGAGAAATGCCCAGGTTGGTTTTGAAGAGCGAATGACGTAGTTTGGTGGCCTTGGGAAGGACAACAGTGATGCAACCCTTCCAAGGGAGCCAGGCCACATCAGTCCCCAGAGGGAGTCCCACGCTGGGCATTCTCGTGGCACTCAGGCCCAGACAGCCCACGTGGCTTCCAGGGTGACAACGTGGGGCCACCACCTCAGCACGATTCCTCGTGAAGCCGCCACGAGGCACCGGGCCAGGCCCTGGGGAGGCAGACAGTGGGAGGGCAGGCCTGCCCAGATGCCTTTTCTGCAATGAGGGTCCCAAGATTCAGCTACTTTCCCAATGCCTGTGGGAGGGGGAGAGCTGACGTAAAGCCTTCCTCCCTCCCTTATGAGGCAGCTCTTAACGGGAGAAACACTACTGCTCAGAGGAGACACATCTGTGTCTCTGGATTCCCAGCAGGAGGACGAGGCAGGGCCCAGATGATGCCTCTGGGCTTGCGTAGCAAGCACCTACTTGGTGCAGACCCCGAGGACACACGAGGAGGATGCGGTTCTCTCCTCGGCAGCCTCTGCTCTCCAACGGCAGGGCTGCAGCTGCAGGAGCTCCAGCCCTTGCGTCCCTTTGCCTGCCCTCCCTCGCGGCCTATTCCAACACTCTGACGTCCTGCATCTCTATCCCGTGTGGACAAACAAGGTGTTTCTACTCTCCTGAGGATTTGCTCTTTCAAAAAGGCTTAAAAGAAAGAGATAAAAGGGGACTCGGGAGAGAAAGGTGGGGAGAAACCTCCCACCCTGTCGGTAGCCTCCGCGTCCTGCGGGAGGGCAGGGCTGGAGAGAAGAGTGTCTGCCAGGGTGTCGGCTGCCGCGTCCCCAGCACTGGGCAGGAGGGTCTGAGGGCAATCCCCTGCACATGGAGTAGGGCGGCCACACCGAGGTGAGAATGGACATGCGTCTCCACCCTGAGCTGCGCCCTCCTGGCTACCTCGGAGCACTCAGTTTTCATGACTTTGGGCTGCAAGGGTAAGAAGCATGAGTGGCTGATGCGTCTCGAGTGCCCACAGGGGGCTGAGCGCACAGCAGGAGGCAAGCCTGGGCAGGGACTGGGGACTCTCAGACCACAGTCACGGGGCAGGGGCGACGAGGGGCAGTTTCCTGGGCCCCATTCCTGGTGATGCTCACTCAGCAGGTCACTCGGGACCATGAATTTGCAGGTGAGCCCGAGGCTGCTGGTCTGAAGACTTGGGGAACTATTTTTATACGGGATTGTGTCTCAAGGTCTTTCCTCGTTAACTAAAGCCTAGAACAGGACGGGAGGAATAAGGATGAGCTAGAAAGGAAGGAAAGAAAGAGCAGCGTTCATCGTAAAGCCAAGAAATGGTCAAACGATAGTAACTCCACGCGCTGCATCCTGCTAGACGTCAACTGACTGTAAACCAATGATGAAAGCTTCCAGAAACCTGAAGTGACTTTCACTGGCTGTCAGGTTTCGATCTTAGCAGGTACAGGAAGGACAAACAGATGGTGTCCCAGGAAGTCAGGAGCAGGGAAGAAATCTGACCAGGTCAAAGGAGCTGCCACCATGGAGATTAGCCACTCTCTGGCCCCGGCACGTGCACTCGGCTAGTGAAGAGGTGCCCGGCCGGCAGGGCAGAGAACAGAGGGCGACCCCAGCAGCAGTGCCTGAGGCTCCGAGCATCGGACCACACAGTGGCTGTGCGCGCCCGGCCCCGCCCCCACTTGCTGTCTTTGGGAATCAATCAATCAACAGACTCTTTGGTCCCAGTGTCCGAACGGAAGGACTGAAAGGCTACTTACACTGTACTCGGCTGACACTCCTCTGTCTGTCTCGCGCAGTGAGCTCCAAGGGAACTGTCCCGTAACCTTATATACGTTTACAGAGAAACTAGGAGACAATGGGACAGAGCTTTAAAAGCTGAAACAGTGATTATAACTTGTACACATTTAAATCAACAGATTTAAAAATATACTTCAGGGGTTCATCTTCATGGGGAAATCTACGGGCTTGTTGTAACACTGCAGAAGGGTCAGCTGATTCTGCAGAGTTTCTTTTCACAAACAAGCCACCTATTTTAACTTTTAAACAAGGCCACTGAACTCAATGATCTGTTTGGCTTCCTACTTTCTTTCGAAGTGTCCAGGCTGTGGTTTGAAGAAGGACAGGCCATACGAAGTTTCTTTTGTTCCATAGGAAAACTGAAAAGTCACCTTTTCTGCACGGCCTAGAAGATTAGGGAGTTTGAGGCCAAGTACCTAGGAGGAAAAAAAATAGCAGGGGTTTAAATGGAAGGAATGATAACTGTTTAGAAAGACTGCGTGAGCTAAGGGACTCACTCAAACAGAACAAAACTGCAGATGCGGGTCTGCCCTTCATTTGTGGTCGCTCTTCATCCTTCAAGCGTGCCTCCGCTGAGCGCACACACCTGGTGAATTCAAGAAGGCTAAACCTTCTGACTGAAGCTCAGAGAAGTCAACTCTACGGGTTTGGAGTCTAGGGGAATTTCAACAGGAAACTAGTAATATGAACATGTGATATGCCCACATCACTCCCAAACAATCCACACTTATAACAAAGCATGTTATAATCAACTCTAAGATGAATGAGGACCATGGGATAGTTTACAAATAAAGGTTGAGGGGCGTGAAAGAGTTCCCAAACTACCATCAGTCATGTTTTCAAAGCTCACGATTGAAAGTTCCACTGTTAGGAAGGGAAAAACCTGTATCTCACCATGCTGCCTTCGTTGTTCCCAACCATGGTGTTATAACTGCCCGTTAATCTCCTTAATTCAGTTACTTCAAAGGTAACATCTAACCCGTTGGGAAGAGCATTGTCACCTAATAAGTGAAAAAGATGAAACAATTCAGACAGCTCCAGTATGCAGTTTTATGTTTGGTCCCACTGCTGTAAACGACAAAACGCTTGGGTTTGAAGCCCAAGAACACGCACACACAAAATCCCATTACACCTCGACGCCAAACGGAAGATATCAAAAACGGACTTTGCTGCAAGGAATCAGCAGCAGCAGCATACTTAAACACACGTGATTTACATTATTTGCCAAACGTACTTGTTCCCCTACTAGTGAGGCCCTTGAGAATACCTGGGGCCTCAATTCAGCTGACATTACAACGTGGAATTCTTGTGACAAGAGGGGCCCTAGGAACCCTGGCGGAGAAGCAACACGTCGACACAGATGGAGGAGGTGGATCTTCCTGTCCTTCCTCAAGCGGGGGGCGTGGTGCCTGAGCTCAGTGCAGCTACCCCTTAGCCACTGTGGGCCCCGGGGGCAGGGGAGCAGGGCTGAGCGCCGCAGGAGCCTGGGCGCCCCTCAGAAAGGTCGGGGCTGACCCTGCGGCCCTGGCTGGACACCAGCCGCATCTGGGAGCTGTCAGACTCACAGACGCCCAGGCACTGGCTCGCAAACACTCAGATTCAGCTGGTCTAGGGTGGGGCCCTGACACCACTTTTCTTTTTGATTAGCAGACTTTACTGTTCAGAGCGGGTTTGGGTTTATAGAGAAACTGAGCATAAAGTTCTCACCCCCTCACACACATTTCCCCTCTCATTCAGTCTGCACTAGTGTGGTGCGTCTGTTACAACTGATGAACTAACAGTGAGACGTTACTATGAACTAAAGTGTGACTTGCACTAAGCTTCATTCTCGGCGTTATACATTCTAGGTGTTCGACAAATGGATGGCGTCCATTCTTTTTTAAAAGCTCCCGGGTAATTCTAAAGGCAGCCAGGGAGGAGAACCACTGACAGAAGTGGACCAGCTGACCACATACACGTCACATTTACGACAGACAGGAGAGCGCTGAAACTAAATGCCACCCACAAGGCTTGCCACGAAGCAAGCCCTCCGGAGCAGCGGCAAGGGCCACTCTGTCACGCATTTGTTCAACCGGGGCAAGTCACTTAAACCTCTCTGAGCCTGTTTCCTTAGCTGAAAAATGTTTTTTTCTAGAAGAATAACCATGACACTTCACCAGGTTTTTGTAAGGCCCCAACTGGGTCGTGTACAGAAACCCTCCCCACGGAGCCCAGCACAGACACTTCTGTTATTACTACCGCGACTCCAAGGGGCAGAGACAGCCGGTGGTGTCCCAGCACCCCTTCTCGCTGCGTACCAGTCCAGCGGGTCTCATGCTTCAGCACGCATCAGTCACCTGCAGGGCCCGCCGTGCCGGACGGCTTCAGTGGGATGTGCCTTTCTGCCAGGTCCCCAGGAGAGCAGAGCTGCTGGTTGGGGGTGCACTTTGAGAACCACGGTTCTCATCGTAATTGAATCCTCGCGTGTTGGCTGGGTCCGTGGCCACACAGACTTGACTTCCCAGTCTGCCCTATAGCTCCATGTGGCCGTGGGATGAGAGGGGAGAACCGTGTACAACACGTGGGACAGGCGCTCGTGGAGAGTGGTGTGCCCTTTCACCCCTCCTTCCTCCTTCCTGAGGCTGGAACGGTGCTCAGCCATCGCAGGGACCAGGGGACCCTAGAGACGGTGAAGTGACAAGCACCAGGAGAAAACCACACCAGCCCCAGGTCGTGACCTCAGGGAGCAGAGCTATGACGACACCAGCCCCAGATGGTGGTCTCCCACCTGTCATGGAAAGAGATCTCTTTTGCCTAAGCCACTGGTATTTGGCGTCTCAGTCACAGATGAATCTTTTTTTTTTTTCCCGGTAGGCGGGCCTCTCTTGTGGCCTCTCCCGTTGCGGAGCACAGGCTCCGGACGCGCAGGCTCAGCGGCCATGGCTCACGGGCCCAGCCGCTCCGTGGCATGTGGGATCTTCCCGGACCAGGGCAGGAACCCGCGTCCCCTGCATCGGCAGGCGGACTCTCAGCCACTGCGCCACCAGGGAAGCCCTACTGTTTCATTTTTATCTTCTCAAAACTATCTTCCACTCAATCCTGAAGAGTTCACTTGTTCCTTGATTCATTCCACATGTGCATTTTTCAGCAGATGTCTACTCAACTCAGAACGAAGTCTGCAGCCACGCAGTGAGTCCTTCACGATGCAGTCTCCTGATCAGTTTCCTGCCTTATCTTTCATCACTCTCCTTCCCCACATCTGCACTCTGGCTCTACGGAGCCCTGTGGTCCACCCAATGACCCTTTCTCTCTCTGGCCCCTGGGCCTATTAAACACTCTCTCTCTCCCTGGAACACTCCTCAAACGAACACTCCTCAAACGAACTCACACACATCTTTTAGGTCTGAGCTTATGTATCACCCCTTCCGGGAAATCTCTGATCCGTCTTTCCCTCCGCCCCACCAGGAGAGGCAAAGTTTCCTCCTCCAGCATCCCCCGCTTATAGCACGACTTACCAGCTGAACTGTCCTCACTTCTCTGTCCCCGACACTCTCCCACTTGACCAGAAGCTCCTTCAGGAGACTATGCCTTGTCTGCTACTGTCTTCCCCCATGGCAGGGACTCATTAACGAAAGAATAAACACTGACCAAGTGGACAGAATTGCCCAATATCACACAGCAAACGAGCAAATGAACAAAAACCAAAAGTGAAATCTGACTCCTACTGCCCTCCTCTATAACACACATTTAGGTGGAGTCTGCTAGGAGCCCATCCGGACACCTGCTGGGGTGGGCTATTCAGAAAACCCTGGCTCTCTCCTTCTCGGAAGGATATCCTTCTCGGAGCCCTGGTACCATCCAGGGGCTCAGACAACAGCATCTTCAAAGTCACCCATCCTCCCTTGGCCTGACGTAAAGATCCAGTTACTCCCTTGAGGCCACAGGCGCTCTCTGCCTGGACACAAGGTGTCTGTGATCCTGGAGGACGGAGGGAATCAAACAGAAACCGCACCATAATATGCACCTTGACATGTATCGATCAAGACATCCACCTGTCTAAATATTCCCAGACGAAGCAATTTCTCACGGGCTTCGTGAGATTTCCTCATTACCTGTAAGAGAAAAAAAAATAATAATAAAAATAGAGACTGTATTCCTCTGAGATCCGGGAATGTAAATGGTGGCTGTAGCATTTAGGCCGGCGGCTTAGCATGTGGTGTGAAGTACTGATCCCTGAGAAGAGCGCCCCACTAAGACCAGACAAGTGAGCCGTTACTTGAGTAAAAAGATTACTTAGTAAAAAGTTACTTTAAGCTTAAAAAAAAAAATACAGTTTTTTAAAGTGGGAATGGCCGAACACTGCTGAAAGGTCAAGTGAAACGGGGACCGGGAGAAGGCAGCTGGGCGTGGCCTCAGGAGGCTGCTGGCGACTCTGCCCAGGCTGGGAGATGTGGTGCCGAGGGCAGAAGGACAGAAGGAAGCCATGGAGGAGAAGACGACAGTGCAACCCGGGAAAGACCCCAATGGATAAACAGAGTAAAGGCCCGAGGAGACGGCGAGGGTGGGAGCCCACGCCCCCGGTCGCTGAGGGCCCTCAAGGGGAAGCACACTGAGTGCTAACGGGGTGCGGGAAGGGTCAACACCTACTGCCACCAGCTCTACGGCAGCGCTGGGACGGCTGTGAGGAACACAGAGAGGGGCCAGCCGTGGACGGGCGGACAGACACCTCTTCTCCGGGATAAGGGCGAAGGCAAACGCACGTCAGTATGTGGGAGGCTTCTGGGAACTGAGGGGGCTCAGCCCCCTTCAGCGTAGGTGGCAAGGTCATCCATGGAGGCTGGGGCGGGGTACTCAGTGTGTGAGCACACAGAGCTTCATGGGATCTTCAGAAGGGAATGGACAAGAAGGCCAAGCAGAGGGAATACTTGCCTCGATAAGGTTTTTAGCCTTAAAAACATCTCCAATTTCACACATGATGATGTCATCTTTAGTCCTTCCAAGCCCATCAAAATGAACGTGTTGGACGACCACCTAGACGTGACAAGGGGACGCAGATTACTGAGTACCAGACAGGGCAAGAGACCAGGCATCGAGGCTAAAGACAAATGTCTGAAATTAGTTTCAAAGACTTTTTTTTTTTTAATTTAATGATCCACGCTTCTTAATTCCTCACCTTTTCAAAAACCTGGTCACTTGAACTGACTAGGTCTTTACTTCCTGTGAATGAGATCAGCAAGGTCTCTGCAGCCAGGTGACCAAGGTCCAGGTCAGTCTTAAACCCAGGCACGGTGCAGAGGTCCCCTACACATCCTTCCCCAAATGTTCCCCGAGCACTGGCCTCTGGATGACGCTGACTGTGACCTGGTGTAGTAACGGCATGTATTTTACCAGAGATCTTGTGTGGATTTCAATATAGCCTGATAAATGCTGGCTCAGAGCCTCTCACCTGTCTATAAATGCTCACTTCATTCATAAAAATGCACTGATTACCTATGAACCAAGTATCATTCTGAACACTGAGAATATAGCAGTGAGCAAAACATAAAAATTCCTGCCTCTATGGAGGTTATATTCTAAAGGGGAGAGAAACAGGCAACATACACAGTACAGTAGATGGTAGTGAGCAACAGAGACAAATCAAGAAGGGATAATGGGCAGTGGTAGGGAAATGCATGACTTACAGGTGATCAGAAGACTACACTAAGATCTTAAGCAAAGAATTAATGGGGGCTTCCCTGGTGGCGCAGTGCTTGAGAATCTGCCTGCTAATGCAGGGGACGTGGGTTCGAGCCCTGGCCTGGGAGGATCCCACATGCCGCGGAGCAACTAGGCCTGTGAGCCACAACTACTGAGCCTGCGCGTCTGGAGCCTGTGCTCTGCAACAAGAGAGGCCGCGATAGTGAGAGGCCCGCGCACCACGATGAAGAGTTAGCCCCCGCTTGCCACAACTAGAGAAAGCCCTCGCACAGAAACGAAGACCCAACACAGCAAAAACAAATTAATTAATAAACTCCTACCCCCAACATCTAAAAAAAAAAAGAATTAATGAAAAATGTGCTTACATTTCTCCCACCGTATTTAATTTCAAAGGCAACCAAGTTTAGAAAAACTTTTATTCAAGACCCAAGGTCTGTTTTCTGGGAGCAGGGAACAAAGAATAACCTTAAGCATAATTTGAGTTTCTCTTTGAAATACTTCTGGGTTTTTTTTTTGGTAACATAAATTCAAAAATGTGTTTGTTTACACTTGCCACGTAAATAATCACCAAGGAAAAACGATTCCTTTAAAACCAGAAACTATTTCTCCAAGTGTCCAGTCTTTCTGAAATGTAGTTGGCTGCAAACTCTCCTTTGATAAAGGTGTTGACCCAGGTTAATCCCTTTATGTTTCCCCAGCGGCTTGTGGAAGCGAGTGTTTCTAGTAACAACTCTATCCAGCCCTCAACAGGATACTCACATCCTTGTTCTCAAGAATCTCCTGTTTAGCTTCAGGTTCAACTTCAACAAATTCAGCTTCTTCTCCTAATGCTCCAAAATCAGGTCCACTGGCTGGAAGAGGCTCCAAACTCTGAAAGGGAGGGAGGAACCACAGATAAATGAACTCATATTAAAAAACAAAAGCTTGGGGGCTTCCCTGGTGGCGCAGTGGTTGAGAGTCCGCCTGCCAATGCAGGGGACGCGGGTTCGTGCCCCGGTCCGGGAAGATCCCACATGCCGCGGAGCGGCTGGGCCCGTGAGCCATGGCCGCTGGGCCTGCGCATCCGGAGCTGGTGGCACAGTGGTTAAGAATCTCCCTGCCAATGCAGGGGACACAAGTTCGAGCCCTGGTCCGGGAAGATCCCATATGCCGTGGAGCAACTAAGCCCGTGCACCACAACTACTGAGCCTGCGCTCTAGAGCCCACATGCCACAACTACTGAAGCCCGCGTGCCACAACTACTGAAGCCTGCGCTCTAGAGCCCGTGCTCCGCAACAAGAGAAGCCACCGCAATGAGAAGCCCGCACGTCGCAACAAAGAGTAGCCCCCGCTCGCCTCAACTAGAGAAAGCCCGCGCGCAGCAATGCAGACCCAACACAGCCAAAAAAAAAAAAGCTTTTAGTTTTGTCTTTAGACGGTGCCCCAGAAAACTCAGGACCGCGGTGCCCTCTGGGGCTGAAGGCAGCAGGGTGGGGGGCACACGGGCAGCATAAGTGCCTGTCGACGCACAGGTGTTAGGCTGGCGCTGACCCCTCGCTGTCCAGAGTATTGTTAATTCATAAAGCAAAGACGAAACTTCATCAGCAAAAGGGTCAGGCACAAACCTACGATAGTTGTGCCATGAACCGAGGACTATACCGCACCTAGTTCTGTACACCTGATGCCCATTTGAAGACCAAAAAAAAAAAAATTTTTTTTTTGCTTTCCCGTCATAGAAAGTATCCTAATTTTTTAAATCAAAACTGGATACATTCTAGGATAATTATATTAACCAGCCAAATTAGTAAAAAATATGTTTCTGGACTCATAATTCGTTTTGGTTCAGAAAGTCTCACACACTAAGGGGAACTGCATATGCTCATAAAACGGGCCAGCCAGAAAGCAGTCCCTTCCTTCAGTCTGAACTGACATTGTCTCAAAAGCATTCTAGCATCTTCTGAATAAGGATTCTATAATAATAATTATGGAGACATGATAATATAATAGTATGTATAATAATGAACACATAACAGTGTGTATTTATTACATATATACGGGGATTGCCAGACACTCGTGGAAATGGATTCAGAAGGTCTAGTGTGGCACCAGGTGATGGGAGAAACAGGCAACTCTGGGGAAAACTATGGGAACTAGTATCCGGCTGCTTCCTCACTCCACCAGTTCTCTACAGATAAGCACTTCTGAAGCGCAAAGGAGTGTCTGACATCTGCAGAATGAAGAGCAGTGGGGACTCGGGGCCCCTCTCACCTTCTCCCTGGAATGTTCACGGCCTCTTGTCAGCACATCCTCCATCATGCCACTGGTCCTCTGGAAAGGTAATGGCCTGACAGCGCCATGTCCTCTCTCCCATCCTTGCCCTAAAAGACTCCAAGAGTCCTCAAAGGTGCCCTCAGGGGCACATGCAACTAGATTCCTTAGCAGGGCACGTGAGGACCTCCACCATGCGGCCCCCACCTGCTACTCCAGATTCAATCCCCACCACCCCCGACCCTCACCTTTGTGTCTGTGCACACCTGGTTCTCTCCGCCCAGGTTAACTACCTGCCTCCCCCGAAAGAGCTGAAAGAACCACTTTCAGTGCCATCTCCTCTGTGAGCCATCCCTGGCTTCTTCAGGGAGAATCAGTCCCTCCTTCACACGGCACCTCTTGGAGGAAATTTATGACCCTTACAGGTACTGCTTTTTCTTATTTTTATCTGCCCTGCTATATCAGAAATACTCAAATATTTATGGAATGGGTGAGTGAATGATTTTTTCTTTTGTTCTCACATTTCATAAACATCTGAGTGCCTACTGTCCCCTAAAGAGCAGGGAATGCAGCCGTGCATAAGACAGAACCAGTCCTTCCCTCAGCGGCAAAAGTGGATTATCTACAGAAGTAAAAAGGGAAGATAATGCTGGGCAAAGAAACAGAATTTATTTCACATAATTATCCTTTCGTTTTTGTTGTGTAAATTTTTTTTTTTTTTTTTTTGGTACGTGAACCTCTCACTGTTGTGACCTCTCCCGTTGCGGAGCACAGGCTCTGGACGCGCAGGCTCAGCAGCCATGGCTCACGGGCCCAGCCGCTCCGCGGCATGTGGGATCTTCCCGGACCGGGGCACGAACCCGCGTCCCCTGCATCGGCAGGCGGACTCTCAACCACTGCGCCACCAGGGGAGCCCAATAGTAACTTTTTAATGCAACATTTCATGAATATGCTTTCTGTATTTAAGTTTATGTAGTGCAAAAAAGTATATTATAGATGCGCAGATTGTCTATGCAGAGCATATACTATGGTTAGGAATATACGCACATATTCATTCTTCTGAATCTGAATGCTTGACAAAAAGACTTTGGGCATAAAGTCTATGCTAAAAAATTTCCATTACGGTTCCTAAAACCTCAAAAGCATGAAACACACCTCACCAAAGACATGCTAGACCCATCTGTATTCTTAAATCTGAAATTTAGCCTTTAATTCAAAAGGTGATGTCTTTACAGTTTCACCACTGCACCAAAGCCTGATGTCCTAAATGAACTGTTTCACTACTAGAGATTCATTCATTCTCCAATATCCACCCACTATGTGACAAGCGCTTACAAGGTCCTCACGCTCACAGAATTTACATTCCAGTGTCCGGGTACGCATTTAGTGAAATGAATTAAAATAAATATTTGGATCTAGCCTCTAACCTTTAAGCAGATCGGTCTACTAGTGAGTCGACAAATTTTATCGAACGCCACGTGCCAGGCACTAGGCAAGGCAGTGGTAGCTGGAGAAACAGGACATGAAATAAATCTAATGAGTTATGAGCAGCATCCTTAGAGTGCTATAGACTAGAATCAGAGAGAAAATACAAGAAAAAATAAGAGGTATCAAGGTAAATACTGTTTCAGAAAACTTTTGTTTCACATATGCATGAAGGTACCAGACAGCAAATATGGGATGTTTTCTTACTGTGAGTCCTGACCAAAATTCAAACAACGCTGGCTAGTGAAATGTAAAGGCCAAATTAAAGAACTGAAATTATTTCTTGTCAATACATTCATCAAAGGAGCAGCAGTTTTAGTGTCAAAGGAGCTTAATAAAAGCAGAGACCTTTTTTTCCTGTACTCCTAGCACCTACAAGAGCACCATGCACAGAGTTGACCATCGGTAGATATTAGCTGAATAAACGAATGAATGCTTACTCTGCGAAGATGCTACAAGGGATGCAAGGCAAGTAAAATGCAGCTCCTACCGTCATCTAGAAACTTAGACTTTAAAAGGATAAGTCAAAAATGCAGAGCTAAGACAGGGCACCAGAGTAGAAATGTCAAGGAGGTTGGCAACACATCCCAAATGAGGAGAGATAAGGAGGTTCATATAGGAAGTGACTTGAACTGAGTTCTAAAAGATGGGACTATTTTGCCAGCTGAAGATGGGAGTGGGGGTGAGTGATGAGAGAGGAAGCTCCGCCCAACAGCACGGTCCAAAGAGTGTGTCGAAAGAGGAACGGTGTTTCATTTGCAGGAAGTATCTGGAAATGGAAGTTAAGTCCATTCCCGCACACCAGGCTGAGAAGTCTGTGCTAAACTCTTTTGGGAAACTCCTGACAACTTCTCAGCAGGGCAACTCAAACAATCAACGTCGTAGAAGAGAAGTTGTGTTGAGGGCTGGGACTCAGGAGGTCTGAGTTTTAGCATATTCTGAGGCTCTAACGGTGTGACCTTGGACAAACAGTCACTCTCTGGGTCTCAGTTAAGATTACGATAAAGAGCAGCTGGGCAGCTAGGGTGCCACGCTAAGCACCCGAGCAAGTGCTTTACGTGTATTGTCTTTCAATTCTCCTAACAGCCCGGCAGTACTATCACTGCCTCCACTTTAAAAGGAGGTACTAAAGCTCAGCGAGGTTCCGTCTTTGCACGGTAACCAAGAGACACGAGGACTCCTAGCTGGGTCTGGGTTGGAAGACACTACTTCGTGCTCTAAGAGTCTAGCAAGACCCCAGGAGCGGCTAGGAGAGTTCGGAAAAGGTGACGGGTAAGGAACTAAGACGCCCGAAACCGCTAAGGACAGAAAGAACTTATTCCTCCGCTGTAGGACATCACGCAAAGCCCGAGAGTTCTTTCCGGGCCACTGCCTCGCTAAGTGACCTTGGGCAAGTCACGCCCCTCCTCTGAGTATCCGTTTTCTGCTCGAAAGCCTGCGGTACCTGCTGGCGGCATCTCTGCGGCCTCCTCCACCCGGCCCGCGGCGGCCCAGCGCTGGGGCGCTACAGGCAGAGATCCCCGGCCCAGTTCCGCACCGGCCTCGGAGCCCTGCAGTTCCCTCACTAGGGCAACCCTGGCCGCAGCCGCGACGGCGTCCCCCGCGGCGCCCACCCAGAGGTCACGCAGCCCGCGGGTCTCTGGGCCTCTTACCCTGGCGTGCACTGTCCCCATGGCTCCCCTTCTGGCCGCCGCCTCCCAGAGCTGCCCTGGCCCGACGAAGTCTCGGCGGGTGAGGCAGAGAGCGAGTCCCCAGTGGCGGAGCTACCGGTTGGTGCAACACCCACAAGCCCCCGGACGCGGCTGACTGGGGGCGGCCATCATGTCCCGCCTTCGCCCCGCCTCCTGGCTCACGGTTCCTCCACTCATTGGTCCTTAAGAATCTATGACCCGGATGTTCACGCCTACCCCGGGAAGCTCTGCGACTTGGAGACCGTCCGAGCGCCGAGCGTTCTGTGGCGCCCGGGAAGCTGCTGGCGCGTGGTGGGGGCCTTGCGTGAGGGTCCTGCTGGGAGTGCCGGAGCTGCCCTGGGGGAGACCAGACCAGCTGGTGGGCGCGCCGGGACTTCACTCACGTGTCTCCCTTAACCCTCCTGGCACCTCGGCCCAATGGTGCAGCGCTTGTCCCCGCGCTCTGGCCGAGGCTCGGCACACGCGGCTGCAACAGTGGCCTCACCCGGCGTCTGGAGCCGCACAAATCCGGATCGGCGCCCTGCTCCTCTCCTGCTGGCCGCACGGAGCTTTCAAGTCACTGAACCCCCACAGGGTTCAGCCTCCTCATTGGCAAAATGAAGTGTGACGGCCTTATCTGCTTCGCAGGGATGGATTACAAGGCTCGCATGAGAGTGTTATTAACGCCTGGCGCAGGGCAGGGCACTTAGTGAGCAGCGAATAAATGACCATTATTCTTTCAACTGCAGTAAATGTCAGTGCGTGTCATCGGGGGTTCGCATGGGGGCCACTCACATCGGAGAACAGGACAGCCCTGGGGCTTCGTTTGGGTGGTGGAAACAGCTTTCCCCCGCTCAGAAGACAGTATATAGTAAGTAATAGTCACGTGGCGATAAATGCAATGAGAGAAACAAGTAAGAGACAAAATGAGAGAAGGATTTTCAGTATCATGTGCACTAATGTTTCCACCCCTTCCCAGAGACCCTGACACTCTCTTCTGTTTGATTAGCAGCACCGGAAGTCCTCCAGCATCCCTGGGGTAAATATTAAGTCCACATTCCCCTTCTTGCCTCCCAGGCCCTTCTCCTTCCCACACTGCATCCCTTGCCAGGTGACCTATCCATCTGTCTTCGCAGCTGGGCTATCAGTCCCCAGAGGTGGGGACCAGTCTGTCTGGTTCCCTCCACGAGCCCAGAGGCTAGCAGAGTGCTTGGCGTGATGCAGGGACCTGGTGAATATTTGCTGAATTACTGCTCCCCTGCCGTAGGCTAGGGCAAACCGACACACCCTGCTCATTGAAATTGCACATTCCTGGGCCTCAGCCCTGACCTACTGAACCAACTTCTGGAAAGCAGAACCTGGAGATCTGAATATTTTTAAAGCGTGCCAGGTAATTCTTTTGACAACTAGGTTTAAGAACCCCTCATTTTAAAAAACTCTTTAGGGCTTCCCTGGTGGCGCAGTGGTTGAGAGTACGCCTGCCGATGCAGGGAACACGGGTTCGTGCCCCGGTCCAGGAAGATCCCACATGCCGCAGAGCGGCTGGGCCCGTGAGCCATGGCCGCTGAGCCTGCGCAACAGGAGAGGCCACAACAGTGAGAGGCCCACGTACCACCAAAAAAAAACCCTCTATGTCCATGTCTGACTTCATTACTAGTTTCTAACGTCTTTGAAGACATGGGGCCGCGAACCTGCTTATAAGGAACTTGGCCAGAAATGGGTGGAAGAGGAGCTCAGCAGGAGGGGAGGCAGAGGCGGCAGCAGGGCATCCGCGGGAGATGGGGGACAAGGATGCAGGGCCGTGATACAGGCAGGCAGGACGGCCTTGCACGAGAAGGGGAAAGGTGTGCAGGGCCAGGCCTGCGGCGAGAGACGTCTGGGCCTGGGCATGTGTTCAGGAGGCTGCAAGCTGATGAAAGAACTGGGCTATAAGTTAGCTGTTGACCCCAGGCAAGTCACACCCGTTTTAAGGGTCACTTTTCTCCACCATAAAATAATGAGATTGCTAAGGACCCTGCCAGTTGTACAAAAGATTTTTTTTTTTAATTGGCTTGCATTTCACACTAGGAGGTAATAGGTCCTGGGCTTTTGCAGGCTTTTAAGCCATTTTGGATCACCACTTGCCAGGGAATCACAACCAGATTAGCTCCCGTTTAGTGGTTATGACGCTGGCTTTATGGACAGAGCCGCTGGCTGGGGTTCAGCCGTGATTCCACCACTGCTAAGCTGTGTGGCTGTAAGCAGGGCCCCTACCTCTCTGGGTCAGTTTCCTCTTTTGTAAAGTGAGGGTAGTAATGGCATCCACCTCACAGGATCGCTTTGAGGATTCAGTGAGTTAACAGATGTAAAGCTGTGCTTGGCCCAGGGAGAGTGCCCCCCCCCCCAAGGATTAGCTGTCCCTATACCCATGTGCCAGGCCAGGTGCCAAGCGCTTTTCGTAAATGGTCTTATCTAACCAACACAGTAAGGTAGGTTTTTGTAGAAGATGAAACTTAGGGCCAGAGAGACTAAGTGACTTACCCTAAATCCAGGTGGGACCCAAACAAAAGAGAGTGTGACATGGTCCCACCTCTGGCTCTTAGCCACCTCTGAATGATACCCACATGTCCCAGGGTCTCGAGGGGGTGGGGGGCGTGGGCTGGAGTAGATGGTGGCTCAGAAGCCTCCCGACCCTGGATTCCCCTCTTCTGGCAATTTTTAAAGGGGGGGTGGTGGGTGGGGCATACATAACAGGCTGCAGCCACCAGGTGTCTGAGCGGGAGAAGCTCAAAACACTGCCCAGTTGTTACCCAGTAAGTCTCCGAGTGCCCAGGGCTCAGGGCCCACCAAAGTGGGGCTTCACGGGTCTCACTGACCCCCAGCTCAAACTCAAAAGACTTTTAGGTGTGAAAACTTGGACAGAGATCTCCAAAGATAATCTAGGAGACCAAACAAATTATAAGCACAAGTCACAGAGGCTGGACACTTATTCAAAAATTCATGCCCCTGGTTCCCTGAAGCTCAGTTTTCTCATCTGTAAAATGGGGATAGTAGTTCTTAAAGCATAATGGTATAGTGAGGATTTAATGAACTAAAGCATGGGGCCTGGCACACTGTAAACACTGAATAAACTAGACTTTTCTTCCTGCATTTCCTTGTTATTCTCTTAAATAAGCCTCCTCTCAAGGAGAAGCCATGACTTTGGCCTGCATATTACAGCAAGAGCCCTGAGCCAAACATAGCATTTGAGAGCCCTATTGTGTACAAGGGCCAGGGTGGCAGAGGACACGGTAGGAGCGCAGCGACACAGCTCTACCCTCTCTGACAGTCACAACGTACATTCACTTTTTTTTTGGCCTCGCTGCACAGTGTGCGGGGTCTTAGTTCCAACAACCAGGAACCACCCCGTGCTGTGGCCCCTGCAGTGGAAGCTCGGAGTCCTAACCATTGGACTGCCAGGGAATTCCTTGTCCATTAACATTTTAAAGGCTCTCAGAAATCCTGCATTTCGCTTTCTTTAACTCGGTATTTCCTGGGTTATTTATTCTGTCTTAAAGACTTTTGGGGTTTTGAGGTTTTCTGTGGCTGCCAGTGGCACTGTTCACCAGAATCTCTGCTGTTCCTCTTTTGGGCAAAAGGTAGACTTACTTGCATTTCCCCCGTCCATGTGACTTGCTTTGGTCCACTAGCTATAGGCAGAAGGGAGAGGTGTCACTCTGGATGGAGACCTTTAAGCACCGTGTTCCTCCCCCACCGTCCACCCCGACCCTCGAGGGCCTGGGACAGGCTCAGCCTGGGTCAGCCAAGTCCGATGGGCGTGTAGTCTGAGGAGTGAACCTTTTGGGAGTCTGGGAGTCTTTGTTAAACACAGCATAACCCCGTCTATCCTAACTGATAAAATCCCTAGCGCCATCTGCAAGGACACAACATTCCAGAAGATGTGGTTTATGAAGTGCTGATCTGGTCCCGTCACTCAGAGGAATGAAGATTAGTGACTACACTGGTCCCCTGGATAAAGTCAAACCCCAAATCTCAGAGGCCACGAGGAAGGGATGCTGGGTCTTCACAGATCGCTGCAGAGGTCACCCCTACTCTTAGTTTGGGGCACTCTGTGGTATGGACTCCCTGGGGCTGCAGCCTGGGTCTCCTTATTCCTTTCCCAGAGGGCGGGCACCCTGAGTGGGGGCTCGCCTCCATCTCCCATGTCCCCAGCACCTGTTGCCTGAGGAGTGAAGGTGAGCCGGTGAGAGGAAAGGGCACGGGCACTGGCATGAGGCAGAAGCCCGGGGTGAGCAGGCAGGTGCTGGAGGACCAGGCTCCGAGCTGCCTGGGGGCACCGAGGGAGGGATGCCCAGGAGGAAGGCGGCTTCTCCGTGTGGGGAGGTGGGGGTGACTTGTCCGGGTTTGAGGCGGGGTGCAGGCCACGGGAGCCCGCCAGGAAGTTGTTGCAGCAGCCCAAGGCAGGGGCGGGCTGGAGGAGAGGGTGGGGGGACTCAGTGCGTCCCCAGTTCCTGGCTCAGGTGACTCGGCTGTTGATAGAACCAGGGCAGCTGATGAGGGAGCTGAGGGGCTCTGCACTGGAGGGAGGATGTTGGGGAGCCGATGGGGGGGTAGGTAGGGGGGGTAGGTGGGCCCTCACCTGAGCCAGAGACCGGAGGGGGGAGGGGGTTCCTCGGAGTGAGCGAGGCCTCCCCAGGCGTGCTTGTGTGCACGCCCCAGCCCTGGGGAAGAGCCCGGTAGCCAGGATGGCATCGGGGAGTCTGCAGTCCCAGAGGAAGGAGAGGCATCTGGGAAGGAGTGTCTGGCCCTCCGTGTCCAGGACAGAGCATGTGGAGGCCACCTGGCCCGGCAGGGCCGTCTGGGGCAGCAGGACCATAAACCTTGGGGTGGGGAGGTCGCAGGGGACTTTAAAGGAGCCTGGCTGTGAGGCAAGGACAGCAGCGCTGTGGCTCCTCACGGAAGACGCAGGGACGAGGGAAAGCACTTTCACCATCACGTTTATTATAAATGATTTTCCGATGAAGGGAATACTTGGAAATTTAATATACAATGCAATTACAGATAATGGCGTATTGCTAACCACCGTCGGTGTCCTGGCATACATCCTTTCAGTCTCTGTCCGACACATACACGCCCACACATGTCTTCATTTTTAACAGGACTGGGTTCATGCTTTGCACCAAGTTCTGCTGTTTACCAGATAGACTGTTGCTCCCTGGCATTAAACAGACTGCACTGATGATTCCCCAGGGCGTAAATGGACCATAAATAGAGGCAGGCTTTTATTTAACAAGGTGAGAGGAACGTGAGCATGTTTTGCATGCTGATGAGAAACCAGCCGTGCTGGAGAGGTGAGGGCCTTGGTCGGGGGATTGGTGAGGATGTGGGGTGAGTGACTTCTGGGGGCACAAAGACGAGGAGATGGGGTAGCATTTAAGGCACAGGTGGGAGGGCAGCCTTGGCTGTTTCTAAGAAAGTAATACACTTCCTTGACTCACTGTCCATTTTTTAAAAATTATAAAACATATGCTCATCATAAGAAGGTTGAATAATTACAAAAAGTAGCAAGAAATAAGTCCCATGTAATCCTATCTTAACATATTTCTTGCCTTATAATGATCACAGAACTGGTGTATAGAATACTATCTACATGGAAGTATCCTGGCTACCATAAAACACTGCTGAAGTGCGGTTGTATCTGCTTAGACCTATGCTGTGGTTCTGACGGAAAAGGCCACTGCGAACCCTGACAGTCGGGCTCGGGGAAGGTATGAGGGTGTGTCACCAGGAGTCCAGGTGGGTGTCAGGCAGGCGACACCTCCCTCACTCCAGGCCAGCTCAGCATAGGGGATAGTGCTTTGTTCTGGGGCCCAGGTGGCCGGGGAAGCCCACCACTCACAGCCTTGCCTCACTCAGGGAGGGAGCGCTACCAGCACGGGAGCCCCTGCAAACTCGAGGAGCTCAGCTCGGCATCGCGTGACGACCCCGTATTTTCACGAGCAGCCAGCCGCTGCCTTCTCGGTGCTCATGAACATATCAAGTCTCGAGCAGGCTTTGCCCCCAGAACCACACTCTCCTCCAAAGTGTACGTCCTCGCAGTGGAGTGCTGGGTTTGACCTTGCTGGTTCTGCAACTCCAGGACACATACACAGTGTGGGTGAGAGTTGCAACTTTTTGGGCCAACATTTACGATTTTGAGCTTACCATTGTTTCTTTTCTTTTTGTTATACTCAAATGCATAAATAAGAAAAACAGACACACACATTTCACCTTGGGTCATATTGCACTGTGCTTGCCAACAAATTACCACCCTGGAGAGAAGGTGGGTACCTGCCTCTCGCTCATCTCCATTAGGGCTCTGCAAGTGGAGAGGACAGGTGAGGACCTGGGGGTGCCAGGGTGAACGTCTCGTGCACTGGAGTTTTTTTCTTTTTTTTTCTGGCCACACTGCACAGCATGCAGAACCTTAGTTCCCCGACCAGGGATCGAACCTGCGCCCCCTGCGGTGGAAGCGCGGAGTCTTAACCACTGGACCGCCAGGGAAGTCCCTGAACTGGATTTTTTTTTTAAGGCTTCTTCTATTAATATCTCGCTGATTCCCATAATATATAATTCAACAGGAAATACGAAGATTCCCTTATAATTAATATAAAACTTTCAAATATTTAGAGTAGGTCAAAAAGATGTACCAGAATGTAAATAAGTAACCATCTTTTAATGCCCCCCTAACCGGGGTGTCCTTGGAGGATGGCATCCCCCTCGCCCCACAATGACTGCTTCCTGTACGCAAAGATGGGACCCTACTCCTTTCTTCCTTCGAACCCCCAAGACTGCACAAAGGGCAGCCCAGCCCCCAGCCACAGGGTTCCCTCTACCCACCCCACACCCCCTCCAAACACCAGTCATTCTAGGACCTTCCACCAGGACAGCTGAGTGGGCAGCGAGTCCACTTGCGGGTGGTCGGCCTCCTCCACGTGGCCACTACCGTCACTTCCCAGAGCAAACCGGATCCCTCCGCTCCCTGCTTCAAACACTTCCGTGTCTGCTAATAGCGAAAACAACCGTGGGCTCCTCTCCCGAGTGCCCACCACGTGGCCGGGACTGTGCTAGGGGCTCCCCGAAGCCTCACAGAAACCCAATGAGAGGAGGGTCACCCCCATGGTACACGTGAGGAAGCCTAGGCCCACGATCTTCAGGATAAGATCCCACCCTGGTAACTGACACCAGGCCCTTCTTCCTCCGAATTAGTTTTCATAATTCAGAAAGCAGGAGCAGCATCTGGGCCACGTTAACGACGCCGATTGCCGGGTTCCATGTGGAGAGACCGTGATTCAGACGGGAATCTGCATTAACAGCACCTCATCCCACCCTCCGCCCCCCAACACACACACACTCTGAGAGGCCCTGCCTGTCTTTCCGTACTCCACCCCTCCCTGTGCTCCCAGCACACAGAGCTGCTTCCTTTAGGCAAACCAATGCTACCTGACCCTCCCTGACCTGCACCTGTCCCTCTGCCCTGCCCCAGCTCCATCGGCCGGCTCTCTTCCCCTCTGCCGTCAGTTAGGCCCAGTGGACGCGCTTCCCCGCCCCCTCCCTGGGCTTCACCGCATCCTGTGCAGCTAAGTCTTGGTTATTAGCTTTCAGCAGGTGCTCTGAGACCTCTGATTTGCTCAGCCGCCTCCCATAAGACAGGACCTCCTGCGCCAGAGGGTAAGCTCCTTGCCACCTATCCGGGGCCCGACGACGTTTCTAGAATGGCACATGAGGCCTGAGCAGATGAGAGGGTGCCTGTCGGACTCACAGCCCCACAGCCAAATCATCTGCGTGGAAGCGGGGAGTGTTGCGTCCGCGCGCGCGGGTTGGAAGAAGAATTTCCAGACACGAAGTATCTTAGGAAAGAGTGAGTTTACTGAGAACGAAGTGCAGAGTTAGTGAGGGGCGCTGCAGATACAGCGGGCCACTTCCTGACAGACCGCGGAGAGCCGCCCCCCTCTGTGGGCTAGTGGCCAACTTTTATAGCCTGAAGACAAAGAAAATTCCTGCTGGCAGGATGGCATCAGGCGATTGGTCAGGGTGCTTCGAGGCTGCTACGTGGTGAATACTATACCTACTGTGGCGTCGTGGGGCTGTGCGGTTAGATTAGGAGCGCCCATGGCAACCGTTGCTATGCGGGCTTGGTTAATTCAGGAGTTTTTGCCCCTTGTCCTTGACGTAGGGCTCCACATTCCCCCCTCTTTTTATATATGGGCCAAATCTTTGGCCCCTTAACACCCTGCTCATGACTGACTATCTGCCTATCCCCATCTCGGGCCATAGGAACCCAGGTCACTGGGGAAAGGGGCGATGACCGTTCCTAGCTTCTTCCTGCTGGACAGGGGCGTCGTGGCGCCCTGGGTCCCAATGCCCGCTCTCTGTCAGGGTGTGTTTATGGAGGGAGATGAGGGCCCGTGGAATGATAAGGCAGCTTGTTCCGACGCAGTCCATGTGCCAGCTGGCTGGTACCCTTGTTGCACCATCTGGAATTGAATCTTTTGAACCTGTCAGGAAATGAACTTAGATAATGCGTTAATAATGCAGGGACCAAACAACGAAACAAGGGCTATCAGGATAAATGGTCCCAGCAAGGGCAATAGCCGTGTCCATATCTGGATCCCCAGAGAGGAGAGGAGGCTGGAAAGCCAGCTGGGGCCCTGTCCTGCTCTCTCTTTTAAATCTCCTATTAATTTGATGTTTTTCTTTAGAATCTGGAGGTCTTCTTCAGCCTGGCCGGAGGTATTAATATAGAAGCAGCCTGTCTCATTTAGCTGGGCACAGACACACCCGCCTCAGCTGTTATAACATTAAGGGCCCTCCTAGTTTGTAAAACCACCTTGGCCAGAGAGCCTACGGCTGACTGCTGTTCCTCAGTGGCTGCTACCGTAGCCTTCCAAGGTTCCTGGAGCTTAATGGTGAGATGGAGAACGCTCCTCTCTAAGGGGAGGAGCTCTCCTGCCCGCAAACCAGGAGCGCCCTCTGAAGACACTATGCATTAATTCGGGGCAATCAAAAATTGGGTTATCGTAAGCATGTCCCCCCCAATCAGCGGTTCGTTTTTTTTGTCTCCAGGACAGGTCTTAAGGCCTCCTGGAGGAAGGACCCAAGGTTGGGAATGTCTCCTAAGGAAGCTAAATCCTTTGCAGTCATAATGGTCGCCTTGGGACCACAGCAATTATCATGCAGGAGCTCCTCCAAAGTGTGGGAAGATCCAGATTGACCCCGTTACCGCACAGAAATGAAAATCCGGTGCCCCTCAAGGATACCCCCATTGTGGGTCCCCAGAGCCAGGCCCTGACCTTTTGGGAGTTTTCCTCTGGAAACAGACTGGGGTCCTATGGCCTAGGATTATATTGGGAAGGCCAAACTCCGAGGAAGTAATCATCTATACATAAAGGGGAGAATCTGGGCTCTGACTGACTATGAGTGTGACAGGGGCATCGGCATAACAAATTTCTGAATATTAGCTGAATTATGTTATATTTTGGAGGAGAATCTTGCTGGGAGGTTAAACTAAGTAAGTGTCTGGTGGTCACACCGATCCCCACATATTTAGTTCCCCAGACCGAGCTGTTTATGGGGATATGGTCTTCATTAATATATTTCTTAGTCGCATTTTTTCTTGAATTTCCCCAAAATAAACTGAAATTACCTTCATGTAATACATCATATTCATCCTCCTCTGACCAGGGACCCCACTCCAGGCTAGTCTGATTAAAACTGAGGGTGTAGTTACAAAGAGAGTCATTTAGCCAGCCCCCAATGGGTCCCCATCCATCCAGCTCGCAGACAGTCCTTTAAATTATGTCTTTTCCAGTATGCATAATCCCCTGATTGTAGGTCGTGGGGCCCCTGGTCTTCATACGAAAAGAGATTACTGAGATAAGCTTTAGAAACAAACTTAAGAGTGTCCTTTAATAATTCAATTAAACTTTTTAGCAATATGACAGCAAGGAACTAACTGGGAAGTGAGTCTTGGTAACACAGACCTTAATTAACAAAACTAGAATTTAATATTCAGTGAAATGTAATTTTTTTTTTTCATTGTGAGGGAATTAACCCTGCAGCCAGGGAAGGCTTTATCCCATCAAATAAAAACATGAGCTTTGTCAGGGAGCTGGAAAAAGCCAAGCAGCCCTCTTGGATTTTCCACAGCCCCGACTGTTTGACTGACAGCTATTGTTTACCCAGTTTAAATTCCCTGACTTAGGAGTAGACTGTTGTCATGTTTTAAGGACATCAGGATGGCAAAAGTCTGGCAATGAGGGGTTAATTTTTGTAGAAGCAGAATGAACTTTATCTATGCGTGCCGCGATCTTCATAGATGATTGTGAAATAATATTTATTTACTTTACTAAAGTAACAAAAGATTTTAAAAGTAAATACAGGGCTTCCCTGGTGGCGCAGTGGTTGAGAGTCCGCCTGCCGATGCGGGGGACGCGGGTTCGTGCCCCGGTCTGGGAAGATCCCACGTGCCGCGCACGGGCCACTGAGCCTGCGCGTCCGGAGCCTGTGCTCTGCAATGGGAGAGGCCACAACAGTGAGAGGCCTGCGTACGGCACACACACACACAAAAAAAGTAACTACAAATCACTTAAAGACAAAGGAACTTACATAGTTTGTTATTAAAAGCAGCATTCCAAGAAAACTTCGTTCTCAATAGAGAGAGAACCAAATTTCAGCCTGGTCTCAATAAACTTTTTTATTTTTAAGTTTATTATCATATAGGCTTTTTGCTTGGGGAAATTTTCATAAGGAGTCTCAGACTGAACTTTTAAACGCCCTCTCAGGGCTAGGAAAGTCACACCAAGGGCTTGTAACAGATTTCGCTTACCAGATCTAGGTGAATTCCTCCCTTTTCAAGGTTCCCAAAATACCTTGAGATTTCTGTACCTGTTAGTGAGGTAGCCTTCCTAATTTACCTGATAAAGCTGCTGGGAACCTAAGAGTTTCCCATCTCTGGAGTGAGCAGACAGACGAAAAATGTAAATGTTTCAATTTTGCTTACAAAGGTATAATTTACCAAATTACTGTAAGTCAGAATTAGTTTGAGGGGAAGGTTTTCCTTACACCTGGAAAACACAGATTCAAACCAGTAATGTTTCAGATAGAACCCATAAAATTATAACCATATTTACCGGTTCATTCAGTCATTTGTAATTAATCCTTTCTGTTAACATTTTTATGAAGCCATCAGGTTTTTCATTAGAATTCTTCAATTTCTTACCTAGTTATCATTATAGTCTGAAAGTCAGAAATTTGTATTTATCCAAAAGTCCTTTTTATAAATCTTCTTGAAGAGGAAGCATTTTGCAAAGGCATTAGAGTGAAACTGTTAGTGTCTATAATGACAAAAGACTTTTACCGAAAAAAAAAAAGTTTCTTCACATTGAGTTGTTTTCATTGCTGACAAATTTGTGACAGTTATAGTAACATCTTATTTAGTTTATATTAAACCTAGGCACAATAAAAGTATTATACTTAATCTTGATCACTCTAAAGACATGTCTATATTAATTAGATCAATAAACTTAAACATTAATACCAGGTATTAATTTAATATTGAATATTCCCCAGTTCACGTGAATCTGAAATTTATTTAGCTTAATTTTTCTTGTATTTAGAATTGTTTGATTTGTTGTTTTTGTTTTTTTTTGGTACGCGGGCCTCTCACTGTTGTAGCCTCTCCCGTTGCGGAGCAACAGGCTCCGGACGCGCAGGCTCAGCGGCCATGGCTCACGGGCGCAGCCGCTCCGCGGCATGTGGGATCTTCCCGGACCGGGGCACGAACCCATGTCCCCTGCATCGGCCGGCGGACTCTCAACCACTGCGCCACCAGGGAAGCCCCTGCCTCTTTTTTTTTTTTTTTTCTTTTCTTGGCTTGAAGTTCTACTAATTAACCCAAGGCTGAAGTCTCAGGCAAAGTGGGCTTTGCTTGTAGTTCAAGGACATGATAAGAGTTAACTTCAAGCTTTCTCCTAGGCATATTTTTTGTTCTCTCAGGGTCAGAATTCTGAAAAAGATATTTCAACAAGCTAGCTTTCCCTAATTGCATATGCATAAAGAACTGGTTTTGCAATTTCAACAAATTTTTATCTTAACCAATTTTCTCCGGAGTCTAAAGAATACTGTGGCCACCCTGACTGAAGGAACCTAACTTGTTTTTGAATTTGGGAAATGTCAGACACGGGAAAGGGAACATGGACTCTGATAGTGCCCATGTCTCCATTTGCCACTTCCCTTAAGGGAAGCATATTAGAATCTGTTTCCTGGCGTTGGGCAGTCCTGGATCTTGTGTGGGGAGGGGAGGGGGGCTTTCGCCCTGATAAGGGGGTACCTACTGGGGAGCTGTGCTGAGGTGGGTGCAGGGGCTGAAGCAATGAGGGTTCATGAAGTGGGGGACAGGAAAGGTCGAGTGGAGGGCCGCCTAGGAGATCTGCTGGAGAGGGAGGCAGAGGGGGTCGGGGGGATGAGGTGGCAACAGAAAGACACGTGCGGCATGAGTCCCTCAGCTCCGGATTCTGACTAAGGGCCATAAAGGTCTGGACGTAAGGAACCTCTGAGTCCTTTCCTTGTTTCCGGCAAAAGAGATTAAGTTGGAGGATCGTGTTATAATTTAGTGTCCCATTAAGAAGCCATTGTTCGCGGTCCCCCAGTTTATACTGGGTCCAAGCCGTGTTATGAAAGAAAATGAGCCTCTTCTTTTTGAGATTTTCAGGGTCAAATTTTCCCAGTTCCTGAGGATACAGCCGAGGGGTGAGTCCGAGGGAGGCTCCCGAGACATCACAGAACCCATTCTTAGCCTGTACGCCGTAGAACGGGGGTACTGAGAGTCACCGGCTGACAGAGAGGCGTCCCCTTTGTCCCAGTGATCTCTCCGTGCGACTAAGGCACAAAATGGGCCGACCGTCCCAACAATCGCGTCCGACCGTGAGAGGTGACCCCTGAGCGTGCGACTGAGGCACCATGCGACTCAGGCAGGGAAAGAAAGGAAGGAGAGGAGATTCCCGGGATCCACCAGGTGACTCACCGTTTGGAGATTCCCTGAAACGTGAAAGGCACTCCGGGGATGGCTCCGAGGCAATGCCTAGGCTCCTGTAAGTCAATCCGGACTGAGAAAAAGGTGAAAGTAACAGAGAAGACAGGCTGAGGAATCGGCCTTGTAGTCCTGCCGGGAAGGCGGCGGCCAGGGGGCGGGGGCTCAGTGTTCTGCTTGAACCAGTGTGTGCCTCGCATTGCACGGAAGTTGTCTTGCTGGGGGCAGACGCTCTAACAGCCTGGTCTGTTCCGTGACCCCCTTATCCTTTCACGGGTGTCTTCAAGCGGCAGGCGCCCTAACGGCTTTTAAATGCCTGACCCGTGCCTGCACGATGCCAATCGGCCTAGTCCTCAGTCGGGAGAAAGACAGAGGGATCCTCAGCCGTCTGGGCGGCAGTTACTGGGGCGAAGCGAGCCGTGGAGCCTTCGGAACACGCCAGGGTGTGGCCCTGGCCAGAGTCCTCCGTTGCTTCCACGGCAGCTTGCCTGTTCACAGAGAGTCCCAAGGAATGAGGAGAGGAGGTGGGGGCGGAGATCCCGCCAGGAGATATCCCCGTACAGGCCACCAAAATGTCGTGGTCCGCACGTGGGCTGGAAGAAGAATTTCCAGACACGAAGTATCTTAGGAAAGAGTGAGTTTACTGAGAACAAAGTGCAGAGTTAGTGAGGGGCGCTGCAGATACAGCGGGCCACTTCCTGACAGACCACGGAGAGCCGCCCCCTCTGTGGGCTAGGGGCCAACTTTTATAGCCTGAAGACAAAGAGAATTCCTGCTGGCAGGATGGCATCAGGCGGTTGGTCAGGGTGCTTCGAGGCTGCTACGTGGCGAATACTTTACCTACTGTGGAGTGGTGGGGCTGTGCGGTTAGATTAGGAGCGCCCATGGCAACCGTTGCTATGCGGGCTTGGTTAATTCAGGAGTTTTTGTCCTGTGTCCTTGATGCAGGGCTCCACAGGGAGCAAACGCGTCATCACTCGAGAACAAATCTGGGAGGTTGTCCACCACAGCCACTGGATGTCCCTGGGCATGTCCGGAAGCCACATCACCAGTCTGCAGGCATAAAACAGAGAGACGCCCACGTCGTATGAGCAGGAAGAGAAATCAACCAAAAAGAACAAAACCAAGCCCTAACCAAAGGCAGACATCTTACAACGACATCATGGTCCAGGGAAGCTGCTGGGGTCACTTCTAACCCCGACGTGATAAATTCCCAAAGACAAGCCAACCTAAAAGCCCAAAGGAAAATGAGCCCATATTTTGATTTGGGAACGCTCAAGGGACTTACGTGGAAATAAAAGGAAAAGACCTTGGTTTTCCAGGATCCTACTCCTCTGTGGCAACATGGCCACCGACGCAGAGCATCTTGCGGTCGAGAACCGCCCCCTGCGCCCAGGTCTTCTGGGCTTGGCCACGTGCGAGCGCAGCAGAGGGAGCCCCCAAGGAGGCCTGACCGCTGCCCTCCAGACTCCCAGCACCCAGGACATGAAAAGGACCCCACATCTCGGGCCTTGGGAAATGCCAGAGCAGCCCTCAACCCAGGGCAAGGCTGTGCGGGAATGGGTGGCTGAGTTGGCACATGGAGAGGGGCTCCGGGGAGGATGGCCAAAGCTGGAGGACTGAGCTGGATTTTGAAGGACGGTCGGGACTTTGAAAGATGGACTGAGGGACATGTTGACTAACTCGCTAAAAAGAAAGTAAACACCAAAGTACATCAGAAGAAAACTGAGGGGAAACAAACGCTCAGGAATCCAGTAGGCATCCCAGTGTTGGCCTCAGATCCCTCCAACATACCAGGAATAAAATCCCCAAATAGGGGCTTCCCTGGTGGCGCAGTGGTTGGGAGTCCGCCTCCCGATGCAGGGGACACGGGTTCGTGCCCCGGTCCAGGAGGATCCCACATGCCGCAGAGCGGCTGCGCCCACGAGCCATGGCCGCTGGGCCTGCGCGTCCAGAGCCTGTGCCCCCAACAGGAGAGCCCACAGCAGTGAGAGGCCCGCGTACCGCAAAAAAAAAAAAAAAATCCCAAAATAGAAGTGCAGACCTACAAGAAGTGACAGACACGTAACAGCAGTGGGAAAGGAGGAGGGGTGGGCAGGGGCTTGCCAACGAGGCACCTTTCCAAGGTGTTCCACGCTGACAGTGAACTCCACCCCAATGTATAAGGAGCCAGGCCCCAGGCCGAGGGCCTTCCACTGCTTCTCTCACTGAATCCTCGCCCCACTTCCATGAGGATGCCACAAAGCCACGTGAAGCGCTCACCTCTGGACCACAGCAATCGCAGACTCCACGGGCAGCGTGCAGGGCAGCACCAGGTAGGACATGACCTTAATTGGTAAGAAGTTGCACATCTTGTTTATGTACCCATCTTGGTTTCCAATTGCTTCCCTCAGGGCTGAAAAATACAATTGGGAGGTCTGTCTCTCACCAGTGTAAAAACCAAACCAGCTTCCCCGGGGGGTGCTTGGAATGTCTGTGAAACATACAAATCCTGGCAGCCCAAGAAGCCGAAGCTCCACAGATGAGATCAGGTGGGGAACGTGCCCAAGTAGCCCTTGGATCCTCTACAGGGTACAGGGTCCCTTTTAGAGACTCTCTTTTAAACTGGCTACTTTTGGAGGCATACACAAACTTCTCAAAGTGCCCCTGGCCCCAGTTTTATGAGCTCTTCTTTGCACCTGCAGCTGGATTCCATCTCTTCTGCCTGGAACCCCCTAGCCTTCTATTTCCCCTTTGTAATGACCTCCCGGTGCCTCAAATGGCAGGAATCTGAGCAGCTGCTGGTTAGTGCAACTCCTGGGGTGTCCGTGCCTCAGGGGCAAGAACCGGGCATCCCATTCGTCTTTGATTTATTCTATTCTATCTGGCCACATCCTGCGGTGTGTGGGATCTCAGTCCCCCGACCAGGGATTGAACCCTAACCCCCTGCATTGGAAGCTCGGAGTCTTAACCATTGGACCTCCAGGGAAATCCCTGTGCCGTTCATCTTTGAATTTCCCCAAATGCCCAGCTGGAAGCTGGACGGTGCATTCGTCTATCCATTATATAATCGATGACATGATAAAATAACCGGATTCAGTGAAGGTTCAAAACTGTGATTTTGCGGGGAGGGAGAAATTAGGAGGGGCTCCTCGAGAGAGAAAAGGCTTTGAGATGGGAGGACAGGCGGAGAACGGCGTTCTCAAAGAACAGGCCACCTCCGGGGGTCCCCCCCACAATATCCAGCGTGCCTGGACTTTAGGAGCAGAGAGCACAGCCAGTTAACACAAAACTCAGCTGGAGGTTGTTTTCCTCTGGCCAGGCCCCATGGGAAGGGAGACTGGGCAAGGACCCAGGGGGATGGGAGGCCCGTGCTGGGCGGTGCGGGTCCCAACGGGCCTGCCCTGGTCGGTCCACCCCATCTCTTCCCACGCAGCGGCATGACCTTCCTCCACAACACACAGGGAAGCCACCCTTTCTGCCTCATAAAGGGTCACAGAGAGCCTCTGCCGTCCCGCCCCCAGAGCCGGCACCTATGGTGAGCCTGGGCGACAGGGTCTCCAGGGTGCTGTCTTCCCAGGGCAGGATGCTGAGGTGTGGGTGATCCAGCAGCGTGGCTTCCTCAGGCTTCGCCTCCCCGGCGGCCATGCTCGGGGAAGACTGCAGGCTCCCGTGCTCCCGGGGGGCCTCAAGGACTTCCGACTCTGCTGGGGATGCACTCAGGCACAGAGGGGGCCTGTCACAGATGCCTGCGAAGGGCACAGGAACAAACCCGTCAGGTAATTTCGGGCGGCAGGGTCATTACTCACTCACACACACCTGCCCACCAAATTAGAGGGAAGCTGCAGGCCTGTTATTAGTACAAGGCGGAGATCAGTCCCCGACCAGGGATTGAACCCTAACCCCCTGCATTGGGGCAGGCAGTCCTAGCTGGGAGAAAGGAGTGCGGGGCTTTGACGCCGGGTGGGTGTGACGAGGGCGCCTGGCTCCATCACTCACCAGCTGTGTGGGCCCTGGAGCCACGTGTAGATTCTTGATGTTCAAAGCTAAGGGTTATAACTAATTTATAGTAACGGAACCACTGGTTAAGCCAGCGGTCCAGGCCCCGCAGCAGCCATTCAACTGCTACCACGACCATCATCTCCGCTTTTCAGCTGAGGAATCAGAAGCACAGAGAGGTTAAGAGATTTGTCCAAAGCCACACAGCCAATGCGTGGCACAGCCAGAATCGAACCGAGATGTGATGTCAGAGACGGCACCCTTCCGTCACACGGCCTCGAAGGAAGCATTAGGTCGGGGGTTTGTGCAGGCCCTGCCCTAGGTGCCGGGGCTCAGGAGCCAATGCCAGTGGGTGGTTCCTGCTCGCACACTGGGTGGGGGCAGTGGGACAGGTAGTTTCGGATGCCCACGCCTGCCTCGGCTCACCTCTTGCTTCCAACCTCAGATTAAAAGACCTGGGGCTGGACCTCCCTGGTGGTGCAGTGGTTAAGAATCCGCCTGCCAAGGCAGGGGACGCGGGTTCGAGCCCTGGTCTGGGAAGATCCCACATGCCGCGGAGCCACGAAGCCTGTGCACCACAACTACTGAGCCTGAGCTCTGGAGCCCGTGAGCCACAACTACTGAGCAAGCGTGCTGCAACTACTGAAGCCCACGCTCCTAGAGCCCGTGGAGAAGCCCGCGCACCGCAACGAGGAGTAGCCCCTGCTCGCCGCAAGTAGAGAAAGCCCATGCGCAGCAACAAACACCCAATGCAGCCAAAAATTAATTAATTAATTAAAAAAAAATAAAAGAGGATGCAAGAAGAAGAATTCACCAAAAAAAAGACCAGGGGCTGCCCCTGGATGCCCACACCTTGCTCCCAAGTTACAGCTCCCAGTTACGCTCCCCTGGATCTTTCTGGCCTCTTTTAGACACACAGCTCACACCCTGGGACTTACTTTCCCTTAGGCATGTTTCAGAGAATCTGTTCCCAGAGGACACCTGGCCCAGCCCCACGCATCCTCTGCAGGACCCCGAGGCGGCCAGCCTGGCAGAGGGAGGACCTCTCTTAGATCATTAAACCCAAACCCAGCACCGATGCCACAAACACCCAGCCGCATGCCAGTCTTTAGAATTACTAAGAAGCACCTGGCGTCATTTAATCCAAATGTCTTCTGCTGGAGATGTGGAAACGGAGGCCCAGAGAGGGGAGGTGGCTTGCCCAAAGTCACCTAGTAACTTCCACAGGGTCCATCACTGTGCTTTATTCCCATGTTGCTTCCAAATTTCATCCCCAGTCCAGACTGCTTTCCAGAACCTCGGACTCTGACATCACTGTGCTTCCTGCACAACCACCCAAATGTGCCCCCGGGGCACGGCACACGGGGCCTGAGCTTCCCTGCAGAACCCTCGCCCTCCTGAGGGCCCGAACCCTGAGCAGAGCCCCTCTCCCCCAGTGCCAGCTGCAGAAGCCAGAGGCCAGGTCTTCATCCCTAAGTCTTCCTCCTCCCGAATCTCTGGTTGGTTGCCTCCAAGTCCTGTCCCCTTGGGCCCCTTCCACCACCCTTGCTGCCGTGACCCCGGCCAAGCCCACGGCGGCCTCCTTGACCTCCTGGATGCTGCCGTCACACTCTCTGCACTGTGGCCGGGGGCGGGGCTTCCAAAGCTCCCTCTGACCACCCTCACTCCCACTCCGGCAGCCCTCCGTGGCTCCCTATTGCTGTGGGATGCAGACCCTTTCACCCCATCCGTGAGGCCCAACCTTGTCCCTCAACTTTTCACTTACTGCCATTCCCGCCCCTCTCCTTTCTGTCCATCTCTCTGGGTGCCCCACTCCCGCCACTCCAGTTACACACGCCTTCTTTGCACCTCATGTTCATGTCCCCCACGCCTAGAATGCTCCTGTTCGCCCTCAGAGTGTCAACACGGATTCACACCCTCCTGAAGCCCTGCTTTCCCCCTGCCTTGCAGATCCCCTCGCTCCCTGTGTGATCCTACAGCATCCTGTATCTTCCTGCCAGGGCAACCGAGCACACCGTCAGTCTTCTCTTGACATATCTGTCCCCGACCATGTTGCAGCAAAAATAGAAATGAAGTTTTCCCTCTCCTGAGAACAAGGAAAATAAAGGGAACAGTGAAACAGACTAGAGAAAGAGAAGAATCATAACGTGGCCTGAAAGAGTTCATCACTCCTAGTCGTGTTTCTTAACTGTTACTAACCCGTAGTTTCTGTAACTAGATCTGTACTTCACAAAGCTAACCTACTACTCTTTAACATTACGTGAATTACATCCTGCACTCCCTTGTAGCAGATCACCCCTTGCAGCATCTGCATTTCAGAAAAAAGGTCACAGGCCGATAACCCAGAGACAAACGGACCCAATTACCCGGCTGCCTGACATGAGGCCAGCTGTGACTATTTTGAAATGATGCAGGAAGAAGAAGAATGCAAGACCTTCACTACTTTGATCCTTATCATATACCCCAGACTGCGAGCCCCACATATAAAATCTTCTCCGATTCCTGAAGGAGGGGGACACAGTTCTTGAGGCCCTAGGCTGCCGTGTCTTCCCTTCTGCCTGGCAGAAAAATAAAGCAATCTCTGTCTTCCTCCAAAATCTCTGTCTCTGTATTTCTGTTCGGCATTGGTGCACCGGGAAGCCGATATTTCGGCAACAACCCCGGGACTAAGCTCCAGGAGGGCAGGGGCCACATCCGTCTGTTCGCTGTGGAGTCGTCAATTGCTTGGCACCTAGACGGTATGCAGTAAACATTTTCTGAGTAGATAAATACATGTATGTCCCGTGAACCACACCACCTCCTTGGTCTTGGCCAAAGGCTAATTCAGAGGATTAATGCATGAACCAACCTTTAGTATCGAAGAAAAATAGCCCCAAACGTATTTGGTTCCACTCTAACATTTCCAGAACCCAAGTCCCCCAGCCTGGACGAGCCAGGATGAGTCAAAGGCAGGAACCTTCCCCAGAACACAGCTGGGCTAGTGGGCGTGGCCCACACCTGCCTCGAGGGAGCGGGAGCTATTCTGTCACCTGCGGCCCAGAAACTGTTTATCTTCCTTCTTTATCAAACTAAAGGTTCACAATTGTCCAAAAGCAGAAAAGAAAAACAAAGGAACTGCCTTCAGCACACAGACAGGTGACACTGCAGAGGGAGAGCTAATAGCCCTAGGGCTGTGACATCCAGGTTCAGGTAGGTCCCAGCTCTGCTCCCCAGTGAGTGGAGTGCGGACCTGGGCTGCCTCTCCAAGCCTGTTTCCCCATCTGTAAAACGGGGCAAATATTTCCTATCTCGCGGGACTCATGAGAGGGCCGAGCGAGACGGTGGGTGAAGGTGCTGAGCGCTGAGTGATGGAGTCAGGACTGTGGACCAAGACTGTGAACAGAAAGCTTGTTAAAGGGGCACTTCAGTTGCCCTACCATACATACCATTCTCTTCCAAGAACCTGACCGTGTCTAAATATCCTTGACAGCACAGCTCTCCAAGCACCTGTGGACAAATCAATTAAATTAACTGCAGGGGGCAGTCGCTCGGCACCATTCCTTTCAACAGCACCCGAAGCCGGCAGACCCGAAGCCGAGAATCCCCCAAGCTCCAAGCCGCTGCCGCGTGCCCAGCGCAGCCGCCGCGGGGTGGGACAGGGCTCTGCTTTCCTGCGGGACTCAGCTCGAATGACACCTCCTCCGTGCAGCTGGTACCCCAGCATGACGGGTGCTGGTTTCTCTGGTCTCCCTGGGTCCCTGGACGAGCCTCCACCCTAACAAACACCAGGGCCTGATCTACTTGTCGTGGGACAGTAAGAGCTGCCTCCTTTGCTCCTCGGTGTACAAACCGCATGGGCAGACCAATCCCGCCGTCCAGCCTTCCCTCTCCCCGCAAGCACACGCTGACGTATACGTCGCGTGGCACAGCCTTCCTTCTCCCCAGAGAACTGGCACCGTGCAGATTCTACCCACTTTCTTACTACGTTAGGGTGATGAGGTCCACCACGCTACAACGACAGTCAAAAAAAAGATTCAACTGGGAATTCCCCAGCGGTCCAGTGGTTAGGACTCCAAGCTTTCACTGCCAAGGGCCCAGGTTCAATCTCTGAAGATCTCACAAGCCAAAAAAAAAAAAAAAAAAAAAAAAATTAAACCACCAAGTGCAGTGTAGTTCTTTTTTTTTTTGGCTGCACTGAGTCTTCATTGCTACGCGCAGGCTTTCTCTAGTTGTGGCGAGCGGGGGCTACTCTTCATTGCACAGGCTTCTCATTGCAGTGGCTTCTCTTGTTGCGGAGCACGGGCTCTAGGCACACCGGCTCCAGTAGTTGCAGCACATGGGCTCAGTAGTTGTGGCTCATGGGCTTAGTTGCTCAGCAGGCAGATTCTTAACCACTGTGCCACCAGGGAAGTCCCGCAGTGTAGTTCTTGACCATGGATGCAAATAAGAATCATTGGTGTAATTAAAAAAAAAAAATCCTACTATCCAGGCTGCCCATACTTAAGCTATAGCCCCTGGAGGTGGGATCTGAACAGCAGCGCTGCTTAAATGCCCCCAGGCCCCCTCACCTTGAGATCCGAAGGGAATAGCACCCGGGTTAATAGGTAGAGGTTCTCGGAGCAGAGGCGTACACTGAGCTTGGTGACGTTCACGTGAAGAAAGTTCGTGGACTTGACTTTGGGGCAGATGTCACTCTCCCCATAGAAGGGGGAAACAGTGATGGTCGTTTTGGTATCAAAGAAGGGTATGATGTTACTCACTGCTCCATCTACGTATCGCTTTTAAGGGAGAAAAAAAAAAAGTACATACTGTCAGAAGCTCTGGGCTGGGGTTTTCTGTGTGTTTCAGATCATGGCCAGAGGCTTCTCAGAGCCGCAGGCAGATACGGTGAGGGGCTCTGGGATCACTCTTTCAGCAAATCCCTACTGAGCATTTCTGTGCCAGGCCAGGCTGTAGGCTGGCGCTCAGGGTTGCCACATGCTGCTGTGTAGTTTGCACACTGCACAAAAAAGTGCCTGGCCAAGAGGCAGACGGAGGCTGGCGTCTGGCCCACGTTGTGACGGCCAAGTCCCGAGCCCAGGTGGGCATCCCTAGGCATACCCATGTCATTTGCTTAGACCAGGGACGCTGTGTGCACTGGGGACAGAGTGTGATGTAGACCTGGCCCTAAGGGAGACAGACGGTCATGGGTTCAATTCCAGAGGCCTTGCTGCTTTAGGAATCTCGGACAAGACACTTAACCCGTGAGCCCGTCCACACCTGGGAAATGAGAAGCTGCACTGGAGACTTAAATGACGCAGTGAACCTGGGACTCGAGCTCTCTGAAAATGGCATCTTATCCCACAACAAAGGTGCATTTGGGGTAAGTACTGTGAGAATCAGTTTTCCTGTAGCCATATCCTTGAACAACCTTAGTGCCCACGGCCAGGCTGGGGCAGGCAGGTTTTGGTACAATTTGGACTGAGTCTACACCTATGAAACCAATGTCTAGAATGATTCCCAAACCCACGACCATCATAGCCCAGCTGTTGGTGCCCACAGACAGGGGGGGGCCTTCAAATATCACAACTGGGAGAATTTCCCCAGCCAATCCTTCCAAAGGGAGAAATCTCAGGGCACACCTTGGCCTAAAACAAGTCGAAAAAAGAATCAGGCACGTTCAGCCATGGCTTAGCTATCAAGAGATTCTTGCCTTGAGTCCAAAAATGATTAGATGTGCACGCACAGCAGTAGTTTCTAAATTGTCGCCATGTGATTTCTACGGAAGATACAGGAAGGCATCAAAACCCTCACTGGCAGAAAGGGACACAGGACCAAATGTCGGGAATCTTTAGTTAAGACTGAGGAGGGAGGAAGGAGCTGACTATTTTTTAATTATTATTTATTTTTTAAAATTAGTTTTTATTGGAGTCTAGTCGATTTACAATGTTGTGTTAGTTTCTACTGTACAGCAAAGTCAATCAGTTACACATATACATATATCCATATATCCACTCTTTTTTCACTCAAGGGATAAAGTCCAATGACTCCTCTGTCCTGTATAATTTTCCCTCCACCCTGAACTTTTCTACAGGAACATTCTGAGTTCGCTCAGTGGAAGCTCAACGTTTTGCTCTAATTATCGGCAGGTTTCATCTGAGTACACTGAGGGGGTTGACTGTGTGTGCACCACAGCTGGAGCAGCCTGGGGGAAATGGAAAGATAACAACAATGACAAAACCACCCATATTTACCGGATACTTACCTGTGCCAGGCTCTATGCCGCATCTTCACTGCATTACCGCATGTAATTCCCACAACAATGCTACACCTGTGCGCTACTGTTAACCCTCATTATTATTAACCCTCCTTTGCCAATTCAAGCTCAGAGAGGTTAAGAAATGTGTCCAAAGTAGTCCAGCTAACGTGGGCTAGAGCAGACATGTGATTCTAGGTTTGTCTGCCAGGCTGGCGCTGTTAGAATTGCTCCAGGCCTCAGTTTTCTCATCTGTAAATAGGGGCAAGTATGTGTCTGTCCCGGCGATGCTCTGGGGCATGAGCGAGGCTACGTGTAACCTGCCTTTGCAACTTGCTTTGCCAATTGAGAACCGTGCTGCTGTTAAAGCATGAACCAGGAGGGTTTCTAAAGTGCCTTCCTGCTGACACACTGGGATGTTGTGTCTTCTCTCCCACAGCTGTAACAACCTAAACTGTCTCCAGACATCGCCAGATGTTCCCGGGTGGGAGGACAGAATCATCTGATAACTGCTGCCCTAGAAGGAGGCTGCCAGGTGGTCCAGCACAGCCCAGCATCCAGTCCAGAGCCTGCAGGACAAACACCTCAACTTCTGTTTTTCCACCAGAGGCAGGGCTCGGGACTAGCCACGTGTGTTTACATATTTGTCGAATGGAACCAAATTGCAGCCCTGTTGGCAGCTTCTGCCCGAAGCCACGGGCTGAAAAGGATAGAGTCAGACCCAGAGAGGGTTATAACCCTCAACCCCTATGAATAAAGCCTTATTACCGGTTTTCCCTGGCGGTGTAGCGGTTAAGAATCCTCCTGCCGATGCAAGGGACACAGGTTCAAGCCCTAGTCTGGGAAGATCCCACATGCCGCAGAGCAACTAAGCCCGTGCACCACAACTACTGAGCCTGCTTTCTAGAGCCCACGAGCCACAACTACTGAGCCTGCGTGCCACAACTACTGAAGCCCGTGCTCCAAAACAAAAGAAGCCACCGCAATGAGAAGCCCGCGCACGGCAACGAAGAGTAGCCCCCACTTGCTGCAATTAAAGAAAGCCCACATGCCCCAACGAGGACCCAATGCAGCTAAGAAAAAAAAAAAACAACTTATTACCTTAAGTGAGTAACTGACTCTTAAGCATCTTATACCTTAATAGGCCACTGGGCACCTGTTTCAGTGCTCATGTGAAGATTAAGTGAATTGTGAAAATGACTATACTACCCAAAGCAATCTACAGATTCAAAGCAATCCCTATAAAACTACCAATGGCATTTTTCACAGAACTAGAACAAAAAAATTCACAATTGTTATGGAAACACAAAAGACCCCGAATAGCCAAAGCAATCTTGAGAAAGAAAAATGGAGCTGGAGGAATCAGGCTCCCGGACTTAAGACTATACTACAAAGCTACAAAATATGGTACTGGCACAAAAACAGAACTACAGATCAACGGAACAGGATAGAAGGCCCAAAGATAAACCCACGCACATATGGTCACCTTATTTTTGATAAAGGAGACAAGAATATACAATGGAGAAAAGACAGCCTCTTCAATAAGTGGTGCTGGGAAAACTGGACAGCTACATGTAAAAGAATGAAATTAGAACACTCCCTAACACCATACACAGAAATAAACTCAAAATGGATTAAAGACCTAAATGTAAGGCCAGACACTTAAAACTCTTAGAGGAAAACATAGGCAGAACACTCTATGACATAAATCACAGCAAGATCCTTTTTGATCCACCTCCTAGAGAAATGGAAATAAAAACAAAAATAAACAAATGGGACCTAATGAAACTTCAAAGCTTTTGCACAGCAAAGGAAACCATAAACAAGACAAAAAGGTAACCCTCAGATGGGAGAAAATATTTGCAAACGAAGCAACTGACAAAGGATTAATCTCCAAAGTACACAAGCAGCTCACGCAGCTCAGTATCAAAATAACAAACAACCCAATCCATAAACGGGCAGAAGACCTAAATAGACATTTCTCCAAAGAAGGTATACAGACTGCCAACAAACACATGAAAGGATGCTCAACATCACTAATCATTAGAGAAATGCAGATCAAAACCGCAATGAGGTGTCACCTCACACCGGTCAGAAAGGCCATCATCAAAAAATCTACAAACAATAAATGCTGGAGAGGGTGTGGAGAAAAGGGAACCCTCTTGCACTGTTGGTGGGAATGTAAATTGATATAGCCATCATGGAGAACAGTACGGAGGTTCCTTAAAAAACTAAAAATAGAACTACCATATGACCCAGCAATCCTACTACTGGGCATATACCCTGAGCAAACCATAATTCAAAAAGCGTCATGTACCAAAAAGTTCATTGCAGCTCTATTTACAACAGCCGGGACATGGAAGCAACCTAAGTGTCCACTGACAGATGAATGGATAAAGAAGATGTGGCACATATATACAATGGAATGTTACTCAGCCATAAAAAGAAATGAAATTGAGTTATCCGTAGTGAGGTGGATGGACCTGGAGTCTGTCATACAGAGTGAAGTAAGTCAGAAAGAGAAAAATACTGCATGCTAACACATATATATGGAATCAAAAAAAAATGCTTATGATGAACCTAGGGGTGGGACAGGAATAAAGATGCAGACATAGAGAATGGACATGAGGACATGGGGAGGGGGAAGGGTAAGCTGGGACAAAGTGAGAGAGTAATACTGACATATATACACTACCAAATGTAAAATAGGTAGCTAGTGGGAAGCAGCCGCATAGCACAGGGAGATCAGCTCCGTGCTTTGTGACCGCCTGGAGGGGTGGGATAGGGAGGGTGGGAGGGAGATGCAGGAAGGAGGGGATATGGGATATATGTATACATACAGCCGATTCACTTTGTTATACAGCAGAAACTAACACAACACTGTAAAGCAATTTTACTCCAATAAAGATGTTAAAAAAAAATTCCCAAAATAAAAAGAAAAAAAAGATTAACTGAAGAGCTTACCTTACAGATAACCAGCTAATTATTCTACACGAAGTTGGTTTTGCTGCCCACAGAGCCCGGAAGGGGGCCAGCTATGGAATCTCTGTCTGAAGGCTGAGAGGCAAAAAGCCTCCGCGTCTGGGGACAGGTCTCAGGGGCCCAGGGTACCTGAGCCCAGTGCCTCTTTTCTTTTTTCGACACTTGGCTTCCTGGATCTTAGTTCCCCGACCAGGGATCGAACCCGGGCCCTTGGCAGTGAAAGTGAGGTGTCCTAACCACTGGACCACCAGGGAATTCCCTCAAACACAGTTTAAAAGCGGACTTACCACGCCTCTGAAGGAGGGGGGGATCAAGCCACTGAAGAAAGGCACGAAGGAGGAACAAGACAAGGCCTGTGGAGACAAAAGGGAGTGAAACCACAGCCCAGAGCAGGCTGCCTTTTGTTCCCCTGGGTCTTTATAATTCTCCTCCAAGCTAGGAGAGCAACAAGCCTGAAAACACTCCTGGCACAGAGGAGGTGCTTTAATAAATGGTTGAACGAACATGAACCAACCTACACACTTATTATTTCAGGCCCAAGTACCAATTCTCTAACGACACCATCTGCAGACTGTAGCTTCTTGCCCCTGCTCCCCACGAGGGTCACACTGGGCCATCAGAGACAGAACCAAGAGTTGGTGACTAGCTGATTGACAGGGAAGGGGCTAGATCAGGGCTTTGCAAACGCTGAGGTTCATCAGAATCGCCTGGAGAGCGTGGCGAACCACAGACTCGGTGCCCCACCCCTAAGGTTCTGATGCTGCAGCTTGGAGGCGGGGCCTGGGAGCCTGCAATTCTAACAAGCTCCCAGGCGATGCCGCTGCTGCGACTGCTGGTCCGGGGCCCACGCTTCGAGTCGCGCCACGCTAGCGAGCATCAGGCAGGATGTAACACTGATGCAGTGAGAGAGAGGGCTCACGTGGGAACGCACAGGTGCTGGCTGCCTAGAGGAAGCCTCCACAAACAAGGTTAAGTGGAAGATGACACTGGCTGCTGAGAAGCTGCTGGTTCTACGTGCCAGGCTGCGTGCTCGTAGGGACCTGTGTTAAGTGAAATGATATCCAAGCAATTCTCATAAAAGGCCTCGGCCAAACTAAGTGGTAGTTTCATATTGCCAGTGAGCTTCTCTGCTAGAGGCAAACAAGACACACTCCCACCCTTGTGGGACTTCACTGCAGGGGTCCTCATGAAGGAACAGGCATCGATGGGAGGAGGGACACATGTGGGAGGAGGTCCCTGGAGCAAAAGGTCATAAGCCAAGCCTTGAAGGATGGGGAGGGGTTATTTGAAACTGAAAGTGTCCTGGAACACTCCAGTTTTGCATATGCTCTGGACCAGACCGCTGGATGCCCTCAGTTCATATCACCCTGGTACAGGAAGCTACAGCCAGCATCGTGCGCAACCAGGTTCTTTTGCATCTTAAGAAAAGAACGGGTCAGGTGGCTTACGACAGCCCTCTCTTTGTTGCTTCTGAAATGAAACGGTCTTTATGACTTGACAACACCCAGATAAGCAAACTGCTTACGTCCACGACTTCGTCTTTGGACCGAAAATCAGACACCAGCACATTTTCTCCATCGGCCACTCTGGTGAGCGAGATGACAATTTTGCCCGAGACGAGCTGGTGGACGTTGTCTGGGAGGTGTTTCTGGAGACCATCTCGGACCTCCCTGTTCAAACTGAAGGTCGGGTGGAGGACGCCAATGTTCCGGCTCCTGGCGCTCCGGACAAGGTCCACGAGGGCCTGCAATGTCTGCTCTGGACGGAGAGAGACAAGTATACAAAGGAATGTACCACCCTGGAGATGGGAATGCTTTGTGGCAGGACCAGAAACCTGGCAGCAGGGAAGCTGCTGACCTTTCCCTTTCTCTAGGCCTGGGCTGTCCGATCCGGCAGCCACGTGTGGCTCCCGGGCCTGAGATGTGGCTAGCCCAAACTGAGCTGGGTAAAAGACACGCTGGATCTCAAAGGCTTAGAGCAACAAGAACAACAACAAAATGTAAAGTATCTCATGAATAATGTTTTATATTGATTAGATGTGAAAATGATAAGATTCTGGCTGGACTGGGATAAATAAAATTAATTTCACTTATGCCTTTTACGTTTTCCATGCGGCTACTAGGAAAGGTAAGATAGGCCTATTTCTGTTAGTTAGTGCTCTAGGCCCTCCCCGGCCACAGGAACGAGCCTCCAGAGGCCCCGTGAACCCTCTCCTCACCTCCAGCCCTCCATCAAGGCCAGAAGCTAGGCACTCACAGCGTCGGACCTTGAGCACGAATGGGCCTAACACTGAAGGGAGCAGACAGCAAGCGCAGCCTTGGACCTGAGTTTGGATCCTGCCTCCACCTCTTACTAGCTGAGCCGCTAAACTAAGCCACTTCACTGCCTCTCTGAGTCTCAGACTGCATGTTTTTAACGTGGGACCACACTCAACTACCTTTTGGAAATAGAGAAGATTAGATACACTACAATCTACAGGTGCTCAACCTAGACGAAGCACCTACTAAACAACTAGACTTCACTCTTAACCTCTAATGTCACAATTACCAGACCATCCAGTGGGCACAGGGCACGTGCATGCTCCAACTGACCTCACTCACTGGCCTGGCCCCCTCTGGCTGGTCTGCACTGCCCTGGACAGAGTACCTGTCCCAGCCCGAGCCCTAGTCATCCAGAGATCCTGGGATGCAGAAGGCCGGACACACATCAGCAGGTCCTGACCCGCTTCCGACCTCCACTCAGCTCTCCCTGCACATGTGGCCCCACTGAGCCCCGACAGAAGGCACAAAATTGCACACAGCTGGCTGGTTCTGCCAGTCTCTCCTGCCAAGTCAGCCTGGGTTTGGAGGCGCTCTCAGGAGCCATGCCCAAGTCACAGGCCCTGGGAAATGCTCCCCGGCGGTCCCCAAGTGAGACAGGCAGTTAAAGCAGGAAGCTGGGGCTCCCAGAACCTCCGGAGCCGTTCTTGCCAGGACCTCTAGATCCACCTTCCAGGGACTTGGTGGTCCCGAGCCAGCCCCTGCAGGACACAACCCCAGGCTGCACCTGTCCTCTGCCTGTCAGGAACGCCCTCTACGCTGGAGTCAGGGCACTTCACGTGCTGGCGTCTGTGCATTTGAATCTGGTCCCAATTAAACATTTGACCATGTGGCTGTCTCCAGGTCACAACTCTGGGACACAAGGGCTGGCTCAAGCCCAAGGTGGCCAGTCTGGTCCTCCTTGAGGTCACATTTCCTGCCCTTTGCTCCTCTCCCCCTCGATGGGGAAGGCGGCCACGGTGGCCTCTCCTAATCTCCACCTCTCCATCAGCCCAGGGTCTGCTCCCTGATCCTATCCAATGGCAGGGCTGTGCTTACTAAAGGGATTCCTGCTGCCAGCGTCCGACACAGCAGTCCCTGGGTAGAGTAAAGAGTAAACCGTTAAGGAAGCCCAGACAAACAGGGGCTAATGAAAAGGTGCATTATCTTCCTGTCTGGGGGCCTCTGGATGCCAACAGCTCCATGCTGCCACTTGCTCCAGGCCCTGCTCCCTGGCTAGGATCCCAGGCCAAGGATGTCATACCCTAGTAATTTAGGCCAGCTGGCCACAAGCCCCAGTCCGCCCCTCCCACTGGTACCCACGATTACAGAGATGCTTCACTAGAACAAGATTTAAATGCACAGGACCTCGTTTCCAGGGCACTGAGCAGGGGTGTGGTGGCGAGAAGAGGAGGGGATGTGGGATGTCCAGCCCCCAAAAAGGGTCTCAAACACCGGAAAAGGAAGAGACAACTTTCCTACCTCCCCTCACCCCCGTCTCCCCCCCTCCACAAAACACCTCTCCCCAACCCTCTTTCAATCCAAACCAGCAAGTTGCCCTCTACCTGAGAGGCACCCAGCCGCCCCCAGAGCTCCCACGAGAGCTGGGCAGAGATCAAAGGTGCCCGGGGCCGGGGGTCTCCAGTCCCTCTGGTCCCCAGAGAGAAGAAGGAAGCCACCCTGGGCCACAGGCCAAAACCTCCTTCCTGGCCTGGCCGGAAGCAGGGCAAATCGGGCCTCCGACCCCCCCTCCCCGCCCCCCGCCCCCCCACCCCAGGCGTCGCGCTCCCTCCTCCCCGTCGCTCTGAGACAACCTGGCTCTCAGTCCCAGGCTGTGTCTGGGGGCGCTTTCTTCAAGCCCCAAAAGGGTGTCGAGGCGAGGAGGCGCTCCGGGTTCCCACACCCAGAAAAGCCGCTCACCCGGCGCGCCCCCCTCCCAGGCCCGGCAACAGAGCTCCCCGGTGCAGGGCAAAAAGATGCACTGGAGGAGGCATCTGTCTGGGGAGACCCCGGGTGTACCCCGCAGTTTCCATTTCCAATCACGGCTCCACCGCGCGCCCCCTCCCCGCGCGGAGCCCCGCGGCGGCCCGGACCTACCCATGGGGATCCCAGAGAGGAGGAAGGCGCAGTGCAGCGCCCCGGCCGAGGCCCCGAAGAACGTGCGCGCGTCGCGCAGGAGGTGCGGGGCGCGCTCGCTCAGGCAGCTGGTCACCCCGATGTGGTAGATGCCCAGGAAGCCGCAGCCGGCGAAGGACAGGCTCCAGCCGCGCTCGGGGTCGTACATAGCGGCGGCGGGTCGGGCGTCCGGGGTCCGAGAGCGCTGCGTCTCCGCCCGGCGCCCACTCTGGCTCTCAGCCGGCCCGGGTGCACTCACCCCAGGCATTCCCGGCGTGACGTCACCCGGCCGGCCCCGCCCCCGCTCGGACCAGGCGAGGTAGCCGGTGGGCCGCCCAATGCTGGGGCAGCACGCGGGCGGCGGAGGGCTGGGAGGGCCTGGACCCGGGCAGAGGAGAGGGGAGGACCCGTGCCCGCGTGAGGGTGGAGAGAGGTTTCCGACGCTCCAATAACAGTGGGTGTCGTGGAGAGAAACACCTCCCTTTCCGATCCTTTTCATCCCTTAAACCAGGGAGAAACTAACAGCGGCCCACTTAGGTTGTTAATATCTTTTTGACGCTTTATCATTTCCCTTTTTACGAGTCAGCAAGCCTTCAGCAGACACCAGCATCTAAATAGAATTTCATGTCTGATTTCCTGCAGGGTTTTGTATGATGCCTTCAGTTCACGGCAAGCGGTAGAGATTTTTCATTTAATGATAATGACACGAAGCTTACCTTTCAAAGTTTCACTTCTAAGAAAAATCTGTGAATAACAGGTGCTTGGTGCTGGGAGGTGGGGTGGGCAGTGCAGGACCATGGGAGTTCAGGAGGCTCAGGCCTGGGTGATTCCTGGTGCCCTTAGGAAGTGTCTAGGGTCCGCTTGACCACTGTGTCCACACTGCACAGAGCATTTCCAGAGCAGCCCACACAGGGAGCTTAGGCCTTTGCCCAGAGTTGTACAGCCAGCAACCCAGGCTACTGGGCCATCCTACCCCCTGTTTTGTGGACAGAGAAGCCCCCTCCCCTCTCCACCAAGGCCCACATGGAGCGCAGAGTGTGGACTTTGGGATCAGGCCCCCCCCCACCGTGTCCTCTGTAAAACGACGGGTGGAGATGCTGCCAGGATTCAAAATGTCACCTGTGAGGCCCCTGGACACAGGGGTTATGCATGACCCTCCCACCCACACAGCTTCCCAAGTCTGAGGCATCCCCTGCTTGGGCTGAACCTGTGCCTGGAGGTGTCAGGGGGCCGAGGATCAGGGCAGAGGCTGAGGCTGGGCTGCCTCAGGGACTGCACACCCCCAGGGTAGGTCATTCTGTCTCCCATCTATGGACCGGAATCCCAGGGCGTGGATGCTGCAGGCCCTAGTGACCACCTGAGCCAACAGCGACATCACACAGACACTTCATAGATTGAGGCCCAGAGCAAGGAAAGGGCTGGTCCCTCTGTCTGTCCCTGACCATGCTGGCTTTGCTGGGCAGCGGGGGGGCAGCACCCACAGGGCTGTCTCGGCTGACTGCCCTCCACACCCACCCTACACTCAGGGCTGGGACAGAAATGAGATTTCTGGGTGGGAAAACTGAGCCTGTTGTCAGGGTCAGCTGGGGCCACAATCTCGCACCTCCTCCCCTTACCTGGGACCCCTTCATCCTGCACCTGCCAGCCCTCCTGCGTTGCATGACTACCCTTAGGACTAATGACAGGAAGGCCAGGCTCGGGGCGGGAATTAGAGGCTGTGCTCGCAGGCCCCGGATGAGTCATCCTGCCGCCAGCCACTGGCATTTGTATTCTCTTCCTATCCACAGACACACATTCATGGCAGGCCGCCTGGGAAATCTGTCTTCCCTGGCGTGACCCAGATGTAGGTGAGAAAGGATCAGGGCTGAGGAGTGACCTCCTCTTCGTGGCTGCATGTTGACAGCAAGTGGACTCGCCCTTTGCCCAAACAAAGAGAAGAAAGGACTGGGCAGGGGTTCCATGTCCCAGTGCTCCCTCGGGGCAGGCTGTGGCTGGGTCTGTGAGCTTTGACATTAGACGGCTGAACACAAATGCTGGCTTCTCCACTCACTAGCAGAGTGAGTTAGGCCTTGCAGGCATCATTTACCTCGTAGCTTAGCTTCCTTATCTGGTCCATTGGGAGAAAGTAACCGTGTGAGGGTAAGCTGTTTTTTTGCGGAGGCCATGCTGTACGGCATGCAGGATATTAGTTCCCCGACCAGGGATCAAACCGGCACCTCCTGCAGTGGGAGCGCGGAGTCTTAACCACTGGACCGCCAGGGAAGTCCCCAGGGTAAGCTGTTTTTTTTTTGTTTTTTTTGTTTTTTTTTTTGCGGTACGCGGGCCTCTCACTGTTGGGGCCTCTCCCATTGCGGAGCACAGGCTCCGGACGCGCAGGCTCGGCGGCCATGGCTCACGGGCCCAGCCGCTCCGCGGCATGTGGGATCTTCCCGAACCGGGGCACGAACCCGTGTCCCCCGCAATGGCAGGCGGACTCTCAACCACTACACCACCAGGGAAGCCCAGGGTAAGCTGTTTTTACCCACCATGCTTCTGACACCCATTATGTCAATAACTTTTCCAACACCACTTCTACGACTCTCAGAAACACCAGCTGGGTGTCCAACGTTCTGTTCAGTTCTGACACTTGCTACCCAGAGTTAGCACAGACCCCACGGGTGAAGGCCTTGGTCCCGCAAGACTGGCCCCGCTTCAGACGCCAGGGGCAAATCGGGTCCCCGGGGTACCCACACTTCTGTCTGAGTCGATGCCAACGTCGGGGGACCCCACGACTCCCCCCTTATGATTTGCTAGAACAGCTCACAGGACTCAGAACTTTACTGGCAGCCCAAGCATTTAGGAATGAAGGATCAAATTTCCATCTGATAGCCTGGAGGCAATTAGGTCGCAGGACACAGGGTGGCGTTACCCAGAAATAGCAAGTGTCCATTTTCTTGCTGCCCTTCATGTTCTAATTCATGGTACTTGTGATATAACAAGGGATGTTTTGGCCATAGCTGTACCCGAAGACTGAGGAATACTTTGCAGTATTAAGCAGTTCATGTTGCTATTAAGCTGGTATATTCACAGGCCTGGCCGTAACGCATGAAACTTGATACATTTTTACTTTGGCAGCTAGGTGGGTATGGGACAGGAGAATTGCAACTGATTTTATCTTGATAAAAATATTTAATAAGGTTTCAACTTTCAGCCATATTAAATAATTGAGATTTCAAACTTTTAGATCATTTTCACATACAGATAGTGTCCAAGTCGGCTCAGTTTGCCAGGGACTCTTCTGGTTTGGGCATTGAAAGTCCTACATCCTGGGAAAACTTTTGGTCCCAGACAAACTGGGACCACGGGTCAACCCCACAACACTTGGAAATATCAGGGGTGGGTCTGCCTGGCCTGTAAGTCTTCAAGAGGATGGTCCTAGGATTATTCATCTTATTGAATAAGAAATGGCCAGACCCCTGGCCAGGAGACCAATGAGAAGGTGCCGAGCATGAGAGACCAGCTCGGAATATAAACAAATGCTCAGAGCGTCTCATTGTTTATGGGTTGTCTATTTGCAAACTCGCCTACTCGCTGAAGCATATTTGTAACTCCAGGTTAATACTCACAGCTCGTTTTCGGCCATTCATGGACGTCTGCAGAGCAGCCAAAAAATCGGAGTTGCCCAATACGCACATTCCCAGCCGTTGTCAAACGAGGCCACTTGTTTCGGTCCCTGCTGTAAACAAGGGTCCTTCTCGTGGCTGGTTTATTTGTTTGTTTCACATTTTGGTGCTTTTTCGTGGTGACTTTGCTGTTTAAAATGGGCCCCCCCGAAAATAAAGGGGGCTTCCCTGGTGGTGCAGTGGTTGGGAATCCGCCTGCCAATGCAGAGGACGTGGGTTCGAGCCCTGGTCCAGGAAGATCCCACGTGCCGCGGAGCAGCTGAGCCAGTGTGCAACAACGACTGAGCCCACGTGCCACAACTGCTGAGGCCCGTGTACCTAGGGCCTGTGCTGAGCGGCAGGAGAGGCCACTGCTGTGAGAAGCCTGCGCACCGCCATGAAGAGTGGCCCCCGCTCACCGCAGCTAGAGAGAGCCCGCGTGCAGCAACGAAGACCCAACGCAGTCAAAAAAAAAAAAAAAAAGGGCCCCAAGCCTAGGGCTAAGAACCATCTGGTGTTGCCAAGCTCAAGAGGTTGTGACAGCCTTACGGAGAAAATGCGTGTGTCAGGTGAGCTTCGTTCCGGCACGAGTAATAGTGCTGGTGGCCGTGAGTTCAGTGTTAATGAATTATCAGTGTATATCACACAAGGTTTCTTTAAACAGAAACACCCATCACACAAGGTTGTACGTTGATCGCTTGATGAAAATGTTGTGACCGGAAGCTCACAGGAACCCCACCTTGTATTTCCCCTAGGAGCAGCGATTTGGAATTCACTGATGAACTGGTGAATTTCTAGAACATAACGGCTGTGAAGAAGGAAGGGAGTGGGAGGTGCCGGGAACTCTGGGGTTTGTTTCCTCCATGGGACTGGACATCCAGAGAGCCTCCCCACGCCCCCACCTCTGCCCTGGCTGTGCTGGCTCCAGTCACCCCTTCCTACAGTGCAGGGCAGGATGGCGAAAGGCCTCCTTCACCCGGTTACCAACCCCCAGTGCCTGAGGATGAGCCTGTGGGAGGCCGGATGCCTTGACCCTGCCACCATCCTGCCCTCCGTGGCCCTTCCACCCCCATACACCTGGCCTGCCATTTCCTAGCCACGCTACCAGCCCCGTGTGCCCCTCACTTCACCCCTCAGCCCCGCCCCTCACCCAGCTTCCCAGCTCTGGCTCTAAGTCACTTTTTTTTTCAGTCATGATAAAATATACAGAACATAAAATTTACCATTTTAACCATTTTTGAGTGTATTTGGCTTTCTTCAGTACTAAGTTGGAAGCAGGGACAAAAATGAGGGAAGCTGTCCATGATTAATCAGATCCTGGTCCTTTGAGGTCGATGGTTATGGGGTTATTGTTTGACTTTCTGGGCTGGTTCCTGGAGATAGTGGTCTGACTTCCTACAAGTCTAACTTACCCAGCAGGTGTCCCGGGCTGGCTACCGAACATGATAGATTGGTGTCCTGGGCTGGTTGTTGCAGGTTGTGGGTCAGATTTCTCTTTTTATATATGACCTGGCTATTGTCCATTTCTATATGGAAGCAGACAGAAACTGTGCATACGCAAGACGTGGAAACAACCTAAATTCAGATGAATGGATAAAGAGGATGTGGTTGTTATATGCAATGGAATATTACTGAGCCATAAAAAAGAATGAAATAATGCCATTGGCAGCAACATGGATGGACCTAGAGATGGTCATACTATAAGTGAAGTAAATCAGAGAAAGACAAATGTCATATGCTATCACTTATATGTGGAATCTAAAATATGACACAAATGAACTTATCTACGAAATACAAACAGACTCACAGACATGGAAAACAAACTCATGGTTACCAGAGGGGAAAGGGGGCGGGGGGATGATCAACTCAGAGTTTGGGATTAGCAGATACAAACTACTATATATAAAACAGGTAAGCAACAAGGTCCTACTGTAGAGCACAGGGAACTATATTCAATATCCTGTGATAAACCATAATGGAAAAGAATATGAAAAAGAATATATACATATGTATAACTAAATCACTTGGCTTTACAGCAGAAATTAACACAACATTGTAAATCAACTATGTCAATAAAATAAATTTTTTTAAAAAGAAAAGAAGCAGTGATCACAATAAATAAACTACACAGTGTCAGGGGAAGTCAGTTACTGGGGTGACCAGAGAAAACTTCTCGGAATGCCAGTGCCCCAAAAACATGCGGGGTACGAGGGATGAGCCTTATGAAAAATGAGGGGGAGGGGGGAGCCAGAAGGAGACACAGCTGAGCTGGATTAATAAATCTCAAGTCTGGGCAAAGCTCCTCGAGGCTGGAAGATGGAGAAGGGGACAGGGGAGGGAGTTGCTGGCAGTGGGGCTGTGTTGGGCGACCAGGGGCCTGGGAGGGCCCAGTATGGAGTCTAGATCTGATTCTTGTGGCAGTAGGAAGCCCTCAAGGGCTCAGGCAGGGGAGGGACACAGTCTTATTTACAAATTGGGAAGATCTGCCTGGAGTCCAAACCTCAGTGGATAGGATTCATTAGGCTTGTAAACTTGGGTGGGAAAGAGGTATTAATACATCTTCATTTGCAGAACCTCCACCTGAAATGTGGGATTTCCTTCAGACACAGATATGGGAAACAAACGACAGTAATGCTCTTACGAGGACCTGTGACTTTGTTCCCAATAGAAATCACAGATCTTTCTACATCATATGATGGTTGTGAATTTCAAGATAATATTTACGCTTATTACTTTGAAAGTATGGTGTCTGAAAAGACCCCCGCTAGATCTTTTTTTTAAAGTAAGTATTTATTAATTAATTTATTATTTATTTATTTATTTTTGGCCACACCACACCGCTTGCCGGATCTTAGTTCCCCTACCAGCGACTGAACCTGTGTCCCATACAATGGAAGTACGGAGTCCTAACTACTGGACTGCCAGGGAATTCCCTAGATCTTATTTAATGTATGAACAAAGGAGCACATCGATTATGCTATCACAATTAAAATGTACTTTTATAATTGTAGCTGAAAATAAGTGGTGTCCTTTGTGAGTCTATGAATTTTATTTCACATGTTTAAAAACAATCTTCTAAGAAGGGGCCATTGGCTCCAGGAGAAGCAGGTTGGGGGCGGCTTGCGGAGAAGGGGCTCTGAGGGGAGGAGGAACTGGGGGTGGGCAGGTCGCTTAGGGGCCATGCAGGCACCCAGGAGAGGGGGGCAGCTCGGACTAGTGGGGTAGAGATGGCAACGGAGAGAAGCGGATGCAGTTGAGGAGTACCCTGGAGGTAGAGAAAAGTGGACTTACTGGTGGATTGGAGATGAGTGTGAAGGGAAAGAGGGGACAGGGAAGGATTTGGAGAGACAGCTGGGGATCCTGCCTTGGCCACGTTGAGCTGGAGAGGCTGCTGGACCAGCAGGTGAGATGTCAAGTCGACAGTTGGATGTGCGGGTCCGGAGGCCAGGGCAGAAGCCAGAGCACACGATTTGAGGGTTGCTGGGGTAGAGGTGACATTTAAAGTCACGAGACTAGAGGAGAACGTCCAGGATGGGTAAACGGAGAAACAGGGAAGACAGAGCCTGCAGTGGTCCCTCATGGAGGTCTGGGAGGAAGGAGAGAGCAGGTGTCCTAGACACCTTGAAACGAACAGTGAGAGCAGGTAACTGCCCACAGGCTTTGGCAACGCAGACAAGACCATCTCGAAGGTGGCCGTGGGACTCGGGGTGTCGGGGAGGGACAAAAATCTCAGGGGGTTTGGGTGGGGGAAAGCATGGGGTCTGCCAGGGGCGTCAGCTCTCTGAAGAAGGTGGAGGGAGAGGTGGGGGTCAGTCGAGGGAGGGCCTTTTAGAAGAGGCTGGTTTTAACGTGTGTTTGCGTGCAGCAGGTGTGGGTCGAGGAGAGAGGCGCGGATGGTATGGAAGATGAAGCGGAGGTCGATGGAGCCAGTGCTTAGAGAAGAGGACCCGGTGGGAGGAGGAGGGTGCCGAGGGAGCAACTGCCTCTGGACGCGCTGGGGAGCCATCAGCCACTGTGATGGGGACAGGCGCCGTGGGGACGGGCGTGAGTGTTGTCAGCAGGGAAGGGATTGCCTGCTTTCTGGAAAGAACCAGGTCACTGATGAGAGTGGGGAGGAGGGTGCGGGTTATAAGGACGGTGCCTAGAGGTGAAGAGAAATGGAGAAGGTGCAGAGCTGTCTGGAGATGCTGAGCGACTGAGACCGCGCTCCTTCATTGAATGGGAGCCCGCAGGTTCGCCTAGATTAGATTAGCAGCCAAATCTAAACCCAGACCTAAGCCTATAAATGCCTCGAGGGGAAGAGATGGAAGCCTGAGGACAGCCAATCACACGCAGCCCACGGGGCTTCCCATGGAAGGCCACGGCTCAGGGTACAGCCCACTGAGCACTGTCCTCGTTGGCTTGGCTTTGCATCCCAAGTCTTCTCTACGAGGTCCCGCCCCAGTTCCTGTGGGTGGGGTGCTCCTAGCCACTCCCCCTTTGGCACTCCTCCAGTGGAATTGGTTTTTGCTCAAAAAACTCAACATTTTTATTTTTATTGCTTTATTTTTGGACGTGCCGCATGGCATGCGGGGTCTTAGTTCCCTGACCAGGGATTGAACCCGTGCCCCCTGCGTGGGAAGTGTGGAGTCTTAACCACTGGACTGCCAGGGAAGTCCCCCAAACTGAACAGTTTTAATATGCTTCAGTTTGTCTTTGAACGAGCGGACCAGAAGAATGTAAGCTGAGGAAGCAGGGCAGTGCAGGACTGAAAGGAGCTGTGGGTTCGTGGCAAAGCTGTAAGGTGAGTGTCTGGGCGGTCCATGGGGCTGGAGCATCGCTGGAGCTAGGGAGCAGCTTGCAGAGGAAAGGGTGAGGGTCCTGGGATGAGAGGATTGGAATGGGGTCCTGGCGTGGAGCAGTTTGTGGTGGTGATGCGGTGAGGGTGTGGCACGGGCATGGGGTGGAGGGCAAGGGCATCGGAGGAGCCCACGGGGACTGCGACAGTGGAATGTGGATGTACAGTGTCCGGGAATGGAGACCGGAGCGGGGTGGAGAGGAAGCAGCGAGCCAGGACATGAGGCCAGCAGCGGGTGTTGACAGTGACAGGGACAGGTCAGGATGGGGAAGTAGGCCTGGGAGCCAAAGCAATAGGAGGTTGGACGGAGGGAGGAGAGACAGCCTGGAAGCAGACGGAGGAACAAGGAGGCTGCCTCTGGGTGGGATGCAGCATCTCCAGGGCACAACAGCAGAGCGGAGGCTGCGGATGGGGCGGGGGTGCATTGCTAAGGACCATGGGGAGGGCGCCAGGGTGGGAAGGGGCTCAGCAGGGATGAAGGACCTGCCGGGAGAGGGGCAAGGATTGGCTGCAGTTTTCTAGCTGTCAAAGAGAGCGAAGTGGAGGGAGACCCTGACTCAGAGCTTGGTTTCTGAGGGAGGAACCCAGGTCACCTGCTAAGTGGCAGGACTGAGGCAGGTGGGTGAGGGTTTGTCAAAATCAGGGGTGCGTTCCAGAGACCTAATTACCTAATTCTCCTTCTTTTAACAGAGGCCGTGTTTCAGAGGCTCAGAGCCCGGGGGCCCTTCAAAGGATGACTGACCTGCCCCCGGTTCTCCCCACACCTCAGTGCTCTCCGCACAGCGTTGCCTAGCACTCTGCTTTTATAGATATAAATTTATTTATTTATTTATTTGTGGCTGTGCTGGGTCTTTGTTGCTGCGCGCGGGCTTTCTCTAGTTGCGGCGAGCGGGGGCTACTCTTCGTTGCGGTGCGCGGGCTTCTCACTGCAGTGGCTTCTCTTGTTGTGGAGCATGGACTCTAGGCGCACAGGCTTCAGTAATTGTGGCACGTGGACTCAGTAGTTGTGGCTCGCGGACTCTAGAGCGCAGGCTCAGTAGTTGTGGTGCACGGGCTTAGTTGCTCCGCGGCATGTGGGATCTTCCCAGACCAGGGCTCGAACCCGTGTCCCCTGCATTGGCAGGCAGGTTCTTAACCACTGAGCCACCAGGGAAGTCCTGTGCTCTACTTTTTAAAGCACATCTGGCCCTCTGGGGCACCCCCAGCTCTTCTGGTGGGGGCAGGGGTGGTGTGGCACGAAACGGCCACTGGGGGATGGCCCACACTGGGCACTACTGACTGTGCACAGTGAGGCCACTCGTCCTTAGAAGATCCAGCCAAGCACAGGCTGGCACGGTTTTGAGACAAGGACTTCTCACCGAAAATCTGTACGTGTTACATGTTTAACCGACAGCAACAGTGTGACAGCTGTCCTTCTGAGAGGCGCCTGCAGGATGGGGCACAGTGAGTCAGCTGGCAGCGTCCCCATCTTTTTCCCAAGGAGGAGGAACCGATTGCTGTTTCATGTGTCGGGGGCTTTGGGGAGGGCGTGACTGTCACCTTGCGGAGAGGTGTAGGTTTGGAGCAGTGAGGGGAGGGGCACGTGAAGGCACCGGCCAGCCTCCCGTCCCTCCCCCATCACTTACCGTCCTCTTTAGCATTTAGAAGCCAATGCCTGAGCCACGGAATCAGCCCCTCTTTGGCAATCAAGTGCAAACCTAAGGTTGCGACAGCTCTGACTCTTTCCACACATTGGAGCGGGTGTGGCCGTGACCCTGGCTCCACTGGATCCTGTCATGCTTGTGGACCTCCCTCCAAGTAACCTCTGAGGCCTTATCCTGGCAGAGGGGCTTCCGAGATGAGTGAGGGGAGATGAGGGAGACCCGAAGGTCCAGACCAGGTAGGGCTGGCCTCAGGATGCAGGAAGGCTGCCGAGGTCCAGCCTGTGCACGGTGGAGGGAAGTCGGAGCGCTTCAAACATCGCCCCGGGCTGTGGGCTGGTCTCGCTGCATCTTCACCCCCTACCTGTGCTTTCCGGGCTGAGCTGCAGCCACTCTTTGTTCTCTCTCAGGGGTCTTTTCCCCAGCCCTCCTCCACTCCCCTCACCAAGCCAGGGGGCCAGGCAGAGCCCAGTTGGACTGCTGATTACTGTGACCTGGGCAGGTCACACACCCATGCTGAGCCTCAGTTTCTGCCTCTGTAAAATGGGTGTGTGCTCAGCACACGGCACCTGGGGGCTCAGTGGCCAACTCAGCACAAAGTGCAGAGACCCAAGTCTCCCCAAATGTGGAATTTGGTGGGGAAATGGGGGTGTCTGAACACTCTGCATCTTATTAGGTATCTAAGATTTGTGTTAGAGGAGAGACACGACCCCATCACCGCACCCCAATCCCCTGACAAGTGAACCCCTGCTTGTTCCTCTCAGGAACTAGTGCAGGACGTTCAGGTGGGAAAGGGGAACACCCTCAATTCAACCCTTCTGGACATTTCCCTCTTCAAAAGAGCGCTCCATCCACACACCTGCTATGCGGAGAGATGTCCAGAAACCAGGAGGCCTTCACCATCCTTCTTTACACGTACGCAGAGGAGGCACAGGTAGTTTTGTTCCCACGCACGTGAGTGTGTTTTTGGGGTGAGGCCCTGAGGACTCGCCGCAGACGGGTTCTGAGCTGACTGGGGACAGGCCTCGGGGTCCCTGATGCTGTGGCCCCGCGGTGAGTCTGTGTGGAAGGCCCGGGGCTTGTTGGCTCGTTTTCCCTGTTTTTATTTATTACCTTTTGGCTGCACCGAGTGGCATGTGGGACCTTAGTTCCCTGGCCAGGGATCGAACCTGTGCCCGCTGCAATGGAAGTGTGGAGTCCTAACCACTGGACCGCCGGGGAAGTCTCAGGGGCTTTCTTTAAACTCTTAAAGTGTCTGTGACCCCAAGAGGGTGAAGACCCACCCACTGTCCAGGTCTGTGCCTCGAGGCTGACATGAAGCAAAGCTCTGCAACGGGCGGGAGCAGAGAGAGGTCCAGGCGGGCCGAACCTCATCCCAGCATCTCCTCCAGGGGCTCTGGAAGCCCCTCCGATGCCCCCCCTCAGGCAGAATCAGAGGCAACTTGGGTTTTGCCATGTGACTCCGGGCCAGCCCCTTGCCGGCTCAGGGCCATAGCCCCACCCCATCAGGACATTTGCAGCTGGGCATGGGAGGGGCCTCACTGCATCCCGCTTGGGAGTGGCAGTGCCCAGGATCGGGTGTAGAGGGAACGTCCACAGGCCCCAAATGTCATTCGGGGTGGAGGGCCCGGAGCCGGAAATTGTGAAGGAGGGAGGACAGACCCCTGCTCCACCCCTGTGCCCTCTGGGCCAGCAAGCACCCTGACACCCAGACAGGGTGATGTCCTCAGGGGCAGGGTCCAGTCAGCCCTCGGGGGTGCATGGGGGCTGATCAGGACCCAGGCCTCCTCACAGAGGCCCCCCACCTCGCCCCAGACCTACTGTGGTTTGCGGATGGCATAGGGGTCATAAGTACCAGCTCTGTGACCTGGGGCAGGGCCGAGAAATGGGGGTGAGGCCCCCTTCCTGGGAGGGTCGCTGAGATGAATGAGAGTCCACCTGGAGTGCCTGGACCAGTGTCCAGCAGGGAGTAGATGCTCAAGAAATGGTAACTGATGGTGTGATGGTTATTGTTACTGTTGCTATTTCTTTTTCAGCATTGTACAGAATCATTTTGTTTATTTTTTATTATCCTTTTAACATTTTTTAATTAATTTTTTTTGGAGTATAGTTGCTTTACAATGCTGTTAGTTTCTGCTGTAGAGCAAAGTGAACCAGTTACACGTATACATATATCCCGTCTTTTTTGGATTTCCTTCCCATTTAGGTCACCACAGAGCATTCAGTAGAGTCCTCTGGGCTATACAGTAGGTTCTCATTAGTTATCTGTTTTGTACATAGTAGTGTATATAGGTCAATCCCATTGTTATTACTATTAATATTGTTGTTTGCCAGGAAATTTGCTGGAGATGCAGAAATGAATGCTTCGTGGTTCCTGCTCTCTGGAAGCTTATGGGCTAGTGGCCAAGACACATACATGTATAATCAAGGATAGGAAGTCCTATAACAGGGCGATAGTGATTTTAATAACAACAACAACAACAATAATAGTCGCTAGTATTAATGCCATTGAGAGCATGCTATGTAATGGTCCCTATGCTAGGAGATGTACCTGGATTTTGCTTAATGCTTGCGATAACTCTATGAGGTAAGTAATATTGCTACCCCCTTTTACAGATGAGGAAACAGAGGCTCAGAGGTGGAATGACTGACCCAGGGCCCACAGCCAGCAAGAGGTAGAGCCAGAGCTTGAACCCAGGCAGTCAGATTCCTTCTTCACCAAGGGAAAGGCCACCTCAGTTGGGGAGGAGGAAAGGAGGTCAGGGAGGGCTTCTCAGAGGAGGTGACATTTTCTTGGATGTACACATGCACATCTTAGTTACCCCACCTCCCCCCTGGAGGCAGGTACACAGGTGGGCTGGTCCACATCTCTGTCCCCAGTGCCCGGCGCAGGCCCTGGGGCAGGCCAAGGGGACTCGGTGACTCTGATGAAGGAATGCGTGAGAGGCCTCAGCCTCACCTCGGGCCTCGTTGCCAGCCTGTCTTGCTCACCAGGACAGCCAGCCTCGCAGCAGGAGAATCGGGTCCCAGCCCCAAGGCAGGGCCGGTCCCCTAGGGACCAGGAGAGGGCAGCCCCACCAGCAGTGTGCTGTGAGGACGTCTCTGCTGGACGGCTTCCCTGGGGCCTGACAGGAAGAAGCCAGAAATGCGTGTTTAACTACCCTGTGTACGATAGAGAGCTAGTGGGAACCTGCGGTACAGCACAGGCAGCTCAGCTCCGTGCTCTGTGATGACCTACATGGGTGGGATGAGGGTCGGGGGGAGGGAGGTCCAAGAGGGAGGGGATACGTGTATACAGAGAACTGATTCACTTCATGGTACAGCAGAAACTAACACATCATAAAGGAAAAAAAAAAGGAAATGCGCGTTTACAACAGGGTGGGGTCCACATGCAGCTCCCACCCCAGCTGCCTCCACCACCTTGGTCAAGCCCACCTTCCACAGACTGTCAGATCAGCCCTGCCCCGTCACTCCCTCGACCCCCTGGCCACCATTATCACTGGCCCCTTCCTCTCACCGTGAGTGTCTGTGCGTGATGGCCCCCAGCCCTCGTCCTCAGTGTGCCTGCAGGGCTCACCTTGGTGCTGGCCATCAGCCCGCCAGGTGACGGGCTGGGGGGTGGGGCTGGGCCCAGGTGGGGGTGGTGCGGAGATGTCAGAACCCACGTGTGTGTTGGGGTGGAGGGTACGCAGGGACCACGGGGTTTGGGGAAAGGGCTTCTGATGCGGTCCCCGCCCGCCCCAGCTTGAAATCCAATTTAAAAAATTGGAACCATGTACGGTACACTGAAAAGACTGGAATGTGTGTTTCCACAATGTGCGTTGGCACACAGACACAGAATTTTACTTTCAAAAACCCCTCGTATCTATTTAAAGTGACCTGGAGGCATTTTCAATGACAGCAACAGGTTCCCCTTGAAGAAACTTGGAGGAGAGCTACAGAGGAAAGAGGAGGCAAAGCCAGCCTTGAGAACACGCTCCCCGCTTTGAAAACATCGGAGAGGAATCCCCGCCAACGGCAAAGCTCGGAATAACTCTGAATGGTGGTCGCTGTGATGCCGGGTCTTGGAAGAAGGAAAGCCTTCACAGACCAGCCTTCAGGAGGGGCACGCTGAGCGGGAACAGCTGGCCTGCTTTCTGCAAGAGAAGGCAGCTGACTCGCACAAGAAGCCCTGGGCTGACCCGGCTGGCAGGGCACAGATGTGAAGGATGAGGTCATCTGAGACACCAGCACATGAGTGGCTGCCCCAGGGAGCATATAGAGCCTCAGGGAGCACGAGACCCCCTGGGCTGGAGTTTCTGGCAAGAATCTGTCTCCAGAAACAGCCCTGAGATGGGGCGGGCTGCCCTGTCACCCACAGAGGCCGGAGGGAGAGGAGCTGCAGGCACGGGCACCTCCTCTGTGCCTGAGATTCATAAGCACTCAGGAGGACGGAGCAGGGCATGTGGCTCCCTGGGTCCCTCGGGGAAGGCGGGACCAGGCTGGGATTGGCGCCAGCATCCGGGTGTCCTCAGGGATCAGTGGTCATCACACAAGAATTCACCAGATTAGTTTACTTCTTAAAAGCAGGAGCAAAAGCCAGGGACCGTAGGAAACCAACTCAAAGGATTCTTATTTATTTATTTATTTTATTTTATTTATTTATCTTTGGCTGCCTTGGGTCTTCGTTGCTGCGTGCGGGCTTTCTCTAGTTGTGGAGAGCGGGGGCTACTCTTCGTTGCGGTGCGCGGGCTTCTCATTGTGGTGGCTTCTCTTGTTGTGGAGCACGGGCTCTAGAGTGCAGGCTCAGTAGTTGTGGCACATGGGCTCAGTAGTTGCGGCTCACCGGCTCTAGAGCACAGGCTCAGTAGTTGTGGTGCACGGGCTTAGCTGCTGTGCGGCATGTGGGATCTTCCCGGACCAGGGCTTGATCCCATGTCCCCTGCATTGGCAGGCGGATTCTTAACCATTGCACCACCAGGGAAGCCCATCAAAGGATTCTTGACCTCTGCCAAGGAAGACCACAAGAGATAAAGGTCATTCCCCAAATAATTCACTGGGGAGATGGGAGAGGGCGGGGCAGGCCGGCTGGTGGAGCTCTGACAGCAGTAGACACTGGAGAGAGGATGGCTGGACTGGGGAGCAAAGAGGCGGGACCACGATTGAGAAGGGAGGGTTGGTGGGACGTGGTGACCAGCCTCCGGTGCTCTGTGGATGCGCTTCTGTACAAGACTGGCCTCCTGGTGACTATCTCCGGGAGACCTTGGACAGCCACCCCAAGGTTTGCAAAATCCAGTTCCTGAAGCACAAAATACACAGAAACTCAGCCTGACACCCAGGCCTCCTGCCGCCCCGCCCCCCCTCCTGCCCACACGGGCTACACTGGATTCTCATCCTTCCCTTCTCCCTGCCCCGGTGCCTTTGCTCATGCTCTTCCCTCTGTGCCTGTCCTCTTTTCCCTACCTGATGAATCCTTGTTCAATCTCCAGGCCCAGCTCAAACATTGCTCTTCCTCTGGAATCCCTGGACATGTCTCCATGGAACAGCTGGCCCCTGAACTCCACCCTTCTGAACCCACACTGGCCATCCCAGCCCGTCCCAGCCCGTCATCCCTGCTTGTGTGTCTTCCTCCATGGATGGCGGGCTCCCTGGGGGCAGCCACCCACTCACTCCTCTCAGAGACACCAGGGGTCTAGGAAGCAGTATGTGCCAGGAGATGTCAATTTCTTTCTTTCTTGGGTTCTAGACCTGCACTGTCCGATGTGATCACCGCCAGCCACTTGTGCTACTGAGCACTTGAAACACGGCTTGCTGAAAATTTAATATCCTAATTGAGATGTGTTTCAAAAGCGAAAGGTTTAGAAGGCTTAGGGGAAAAAAAGAATAAAATCTCTTATTAATTCTTGTTTATATTTATTGCAAGTTGAAGCGATAATATTTTAGATATATTGAGTTAAATAAAATACATTATTAAAAGTAATCTTACCTCTCTCTTTTTACTTTTTTTTTTTAACATCTTTATTTGGAGTATAATTGCTTTACAATGGTGTGTTAGTTTCTGCTTTATAACAAAGTGGCATTTAAATGGCTGGAAACTGCCTGTCAGACATCAGTATGATAAGGTTTACCGAAGGCTGATGAGACCCTGGGCCACATTAACAGAAGCAGAGTGTCCATAATGAAGGAGGTAAGTCAGCACTATGGTCCCAGGAGCAGGAGTTTCTGTGCTGGGTCCTGCATCTTAGGGGGGCACTGACCACCTGGAACACGCTCAGGAGACCCACCCAGACATGGACTGAGACGCAGTGGTAGAAGGACCTGTTTGAGGTCCTGGGTACCTGTCTCTGCAAGGCTGTCCCTGGGCAGGAGTGAATCTGTTCTGAGGCCTCCGAGGGCTGAGCTGGAACCAGCAGCGGCAGGTGCGGGGAGTTAGACTCTACTAGATTTCTCTCATGGGAAAGAGGGCTCCTTTATAAGAAGGAAGTTCCCCATCCACAGGGGCGCTCACAAGGCTGGATGACCAACTGGGATAATGTTAAGGGGGCTGGAGCATGAGCTGGGTCCCTGGATCTCAGAGTCCCTTGGGGTTCCAGGCAGAGCTTCTCCGGGGCCCAGCATGGCTATACCTGTGGGGTAAGGTGGTCCTGGGCTTTGTCTGCTGTGGTTCGATTTCTCCCCAGGGGCCAGAGTCAGCCGGGACCTCTGATTGCCCCCAGCTGGGGTCCATTCTAGAGACAGCCTGGGGTTACTCGCCAGCAGGCTAGGTGAGTCGGTTCAGGACGGTGTGAGCACCGAGGCCCGCAGTCTCTGAGGCGAGCCTGCTGACTCTGGCTTCCCAAGGCCGCTCAGTCCCTGAGCGGGACAGAAGGGCAGACAAAGAGCCCAAGAAAAGTAGAGTCCAACCCCGGAGCAGTGCCGACAGAGAGATTCACTGGGTAAATAATAGGATATTCGCTCACGCACAAGGCGTGTCTGGACGGAACTTCGTCTTATGGAAATTTTCAAGTATAGACCCGAGCGGAGAGGTCAGTACCATGGACTTCATGCACCGTCACCTGGCTGCAGCCCTGAGCCATGCACGTGTCCTGATGGGGCTGTATCTGGGAGCAGGTTAGGGGAGCCAGTTTCCGTTTATAGAAGCCACGCTCTATTCTGCTCATGAGACCTTTTAAACAATAGTGAGGAAGTGGGGCAGGAAAGCCCCCCCACAGTGGGGTCAGCACCTTGCTGTGTGGGGTGGGGCACGTCATTCTCTTGGGTCTCACCTGCCTCAGCTAGAAATGGGGGGCCTGACCTAGACGTTTCCCAGACACCAGAGACATGCCCGGAGCTGAATTCATCACCTGTCCCAAGTCTGCTCTGTCTCCCAGATCCCCATCTCAGCCCATGACACTGTTGTCCACCCAGTCACACAGAGCAGAAACCTGGGTGTCATCCAGATTGCTCCCCCCCCACCCCCAGTCTCTTCAGTCATGGGTCCTGCCTGTTCTCCCTCCTGAATGTCTTCCACTCTAGCCATCTTAATCCCAGCCCCACTACCATCATCGTCCCTGTTGCCTACTACGCTAGTCCTAGCCTCCAGGTGCACCCCTTTTATTCTCCTACCCAGAAACCACGTCCGGGGGAGGATCACATTTATATTAAGATCTGGATTTTGATGCCCAAACCTCTCTCTGCTTGACTTAGAGGACAGTTCATTTCCCCAAATATTTATGAGATCCTCTGTGGGTACTTATACCCCTCAGAGTCAGTCCCCACAACAACCTTGTGGAGGGACAGGTGTGATCATGACACCTGTGCCTGCTGGTCTCCTTAGGTTAAGGGTATCAGCTGCTGTGGATGGCCGAGTGACGGGTCCACATTGCTGTTGCTTCCCAGCCTCCTCAGGTATAATCTGAGACTGGACCCCAACTTGGGGGGCAGGGAGAGACCAAAGAAAGAGGTAGGCCACTCCAGATCGATACGTGGCAGGTTTAATAAGCAAGGGCACTTACTTACAAGGCCTGCCTTGGGCAGCTGCAAGATAAGTAGGTTTCCACAGGCACCCACCAGAATCTTAAAGTTTATATAGAGGCCTCAACTGGGTTTAGTCACGAACCCAGTCCAGATAGCTCAGCACCATCAACACATTTCTAATTCAAGGCCGATTCCTTGGAGCCCAAGGTAATCTACGGATTCATTTCAATGCAATCCCTATCAAAATACCAATGGCATTTTCACAGAACTGTATAAATATGTGCGTTTCACAGAACAAATAATTTTAAAATTTGTATGGAAACACAAAAGACACCAAATAGCCAAAACAATCTTGAGAAAGAAGAACAGTGCTGGAGGTATCATACTCCCTGACTTCAAACTATACTACAAAGCTTCTGTCATCAAAACAGTATGGTACTGGGACTTCCCTGGTGGCGCAGTGGTTAAGAATCCACCTGCCAGTGCAGGGTACATGGGTTTGAGCCCTGGTCCGGGAAGATCCCACATGCCGCGGAGCAACTAAGCCCATGCACCACAGCTACTGAGCCTGCGCTCTAGACCCCGTGAGCCACAACTACTAAGCCCATGTGCCACAACTACTGAAGCCGGCATGCCTAGAGCCCATGCTCTGCAACAAGAGAAGACATTGCAATGAGAAACCTGCACACCACACGCAGAGTAGCCCCTGCTCATCGTAACTAGAGAAAGCCCGCGGGCAGCAACAAAGACCCAACACGGCCAGAAATAAATAAATAAATAAACATTTAAAAAAAAAAAAAGACGTGACCGCTAGCTGACCTGCGAGCTGGACCCGGGCAATTGGAGGCTCCCACCCCCTTTCCTGTCCTTAGAATATGCCTTCTGCTTGCCCTCCCAGCTCCCAGAAGCTGCTCCAAGGATACAGCCTTTTATGTTTTCCTTTTTTTCATTGAGGTACAGTTTATTTACAATATTATATAAATTATAGGTGTGCAATACAATGATTCACAATTTTTCAAGGTTATCCTCCATTTAGAGTTATTATAAAATATTGGCTATATTCTCTGTGTTGTACAATATATCCTTGTAGCCTATTTATTTTATATATAGTAATTTGTACCTCTTAAGCCCCTACCCCTATCCTGCCTCCCCTGGTAAATCCCTCCAGCTCTGCTCCCCAGGGGCACCAGCGTTCTAGTTCCTTGTGGATCTTCCCAGAGAGGTTCGATCCTTATAGTCTCATATGTTTATATCCCCTATTATCCTCCTTTTTAAAAAAAATCACCCAAGGGGTGCAATCCTATGCACAACACAGTACCACACTTCTTCCTCGAAGGCATGGCCCTTGCTGGTCCATGTACATCTGCTCCTCTTGCAACAGCCAGAGACTCTTTGATGCTGCGTCTGCGTCTGATGAGTTTGGTTCTTTCTTGTGCTTTGTTTTCGTTTGTGTTGCGTCTTTTTAAATCTTTCCTTCTATGGTCTGAGTTGTTCTTTGCTGCATATGTGTGTGACCCTTCTGATGATTTGGAAGGCCCATGGTCTGCTGGCAGTGATACAGGTAGACATTATCAGCCCCAGTCTGGTGAGGAAACAGGCTCAGAGAGGGGAAGTGACTTGCCTGTGGGGGCCCAGCCTGGGAGGTCTGAGTCGGGAAACAGCTCAGGTGTGCCGCCCCGGGCTCCAATCAGCTCCACATCTACAAGCCCTCTACCGAGACAGCAGCAGGACCCGGTGGCAGGGGCGGGGTGGGGGGCTGGGTTCAGCCAGGCTGAAGGGATCTGGAAGCACATGGGGGCGTTCTGTCTCGGAGGAGCTGGGTTCACACCTGCAAGAGGGGGACGGCAAGGCGCTTGGGGGAGGTTTGTGAGCTGCCTTGCCATGGGCGTGGGAGGCTACGGGTGATGGGGTGAGAGGTGATGAGGCCCCTGCCTGCTGGGTCCCAGGGAAGGAGGGAAGAGGTGAGATGATTGAGGAGACTGCAGCGAGACAGTGCGGGAGGCTCAGTGATGCTCCACCTCTGGCACTGGGAGAGGATGAGAGGGAGTGGAGAGGTGGCGGGCGGAGGTTGCTGTAGGTGATGGAAAATTCCAGGCTGGAGGTGCAGCTCCAAGAGGGACGGGGTGGGTGTGTCAGGAGCTGGGGGTGGGCTGGGCGAGGGCTGTCTCCTCCAGGGAGAGATGTGGGGAGAGGACTGGGTCCTGACCTGGGGCCAGGAGAAGGACACGCCTCTCTGCAGGGGTCTCACTTTGCCTGGTCCTGTGCTGGAAACAGGCGCTTGCCCCCAGCTGGCCCATCCTGGAGTCTATTCAGCGGGGGCTTGTGGGCGCCCTTCTGCATGGGACCAGGCACCTGGCAGGGCACAGAGACACGGGCTCTCAGTCGCCCGCTCTAGGGGCACTTTCCCAGTGGTCTGTGCTGCCCACCAACGGGCTCTGCCTGCCCCACCCCTGCCGTCCCGCCGGCACACAAAGGTGGCTCTGCTTCATCCACACCTCTCCTTACAAGCAGGTTGCCATTGGCCTTGACGGCTGGTGAGACTGAAGGGCTCTGTCCCGGCCCTTCTTCCTCCCACATCCCTAAGGCCTCCTAAGGCAAGCTCCCCGTGGTGCGTCCCACCACAGGGAGCGGGTGGTGGTGACGGTGACCTCACCATCTTTCATAAACAGGCACTGGCCAGTTGGAGGCAGCATTGCTATTCCCTTTCCACAGATGCAGAAACAAGCTCCCAGGGGGGCAGTGCACGCGCAGCCCTGCTGAGCCCGGCCTTCCACACCGACCCGCCCGCATTCCGCTCAGGGTGAGGGAGGCTGGAGGCAGAGGGGAAGCGCAGGAACCTGAGCCTGGCCGTCAGCTGCCGCGGACACCTTCCAGGAGCCTTAGGCCTTGGGCCACAGAGGGCAAACCGACTGTCATCTGTTCTGACACAGCCTGGGCCCCGCTGCTGACACCCATGCCCTCTGCCCAGACCCCTGTCCGCTCTTATCCTCCCCACTAAAGCCCCACCTGCCTCAGCAGCCTCATCTGGAATCACTGCCCTCCACGCCCTCTGGTCCATCCCACAGGCCCCTCACTGAGTCCCGGACACACCTTATGCTTTCCCACCTCTGTGCCTTTGCTCTAGAAAGTCCCTCTTGAATCTCTGCCTCCCACCATCCTCCCTCCCTTCAAGGCAGCCTTCCCTGACTGATTCCCTTTCGGGGGTGAACACAGTGAGGGAAGGGCAGGGTGCAGGGAAAAGGGTGTTGGGTCTGGGCCAGCCTAGACTTCCCCAAGAGGCCCTGAGACTGCAGCCACTCAGTGTTCACATTTCTGGGTTTTGCCTTCGAGAGTCCATCTAAAACACCCTCCTGCTCTCTCAGGATGAAGCTCAGACACCCCGTCTGCTGCTGTGTCTCATCGTCAACCTCGATTTCACCTCCAGTACTTGCCCTTGTCCCCATTTCTTTCATCAAAAAAAAAAAAATAATAATAAAATCACATCGTGGATATATTTTACAAGTCCTCATAAGTCGTTTTTTTTTTTTTTCCCGGCCACGCTGTGTGGCTTGTGGGATCTTAGTTCCTGGACCAGGGATTGAACCCGGGACCTTGGCAGTGAGAGCTCAGAGTCTTAACCACTGGCCCACCAGGGAATTCCCCCATACGGTCTTTTTGGACGGAGGTGGGGCACAAGAGATAAAGGAAGGAAGGAAGGAAGTTTGGCTTTGGTGCTTAGATCTATCAAATGGGTGTTACTGTCCACTCAGAGCCCCAGCTGTCGTCTCAGGGGAGTTCCCCGGGCCAGGAGTCCCCTTTGTTCCATCTTGGGTGGGGGGCAGGGTCAGGTAGCTGTTCCTGGCCCCTCCTCAAGGCTGGGGCTGGGGTATGGAAGTGTGGCCAGCGCCCCAGCTATGTGACGGGAAGCAGTGGCACCTGGCACCCTAAGAGTGGGCTTCGTTGGGGGTGGGAGTGCAGGCTGAAGCTCTGGGTCACCGCACTCAGAAGTCCTCCCCGTCCCAGGGCTGTCATGTGGGGACCTGCCCTGCTCACCGGACAGTCCCGGGCCCCCTGAGGCTGACCTGTTAGCAGGGTCACCCCCAGGGCTGGTTTTCCCCCTTTTGGGGGCCGAGTCTTGGTGATGCTATGAAGAGTTGGTCCCCTCTTCCCTTGCAGGATTAGGGCAGCATTTTGGGGGCAGCCCAGGCCTGGAGGCCCAGCCCCCTGGTCCAGCTTGGCCCTAACTGGCTGTGTTACTTGGGCGAGCCCCCTGGCATCTCTGGGCTCCAGTCCCCTCATCTGTGAAAAGGGATAATAGTCCTGCTTCATAGGATTGGGGGGCTGCAAGGGAAAAGACTTTGCTCAGTGCCCGGCCCTGGAAAGGCACCCGAGGGGGGACCTTCCACCCTTGGTCTCCTGAGGACAAATAAGGAGGTTGGACCCTGTGTCCTGAAGGAGGCCTGGGGAGCCACCCCAGCCCCTGCCCCCTTCTCCATGGGCCTCTGCTGGTCTCTGTCTGTCCCTCCGCCCTGCACACACCGAGCAGCGGGGGCCTTTGGACGGCGCTCCCAGCCCCTCAAGTCCCATCTGTCCGGAACAGCTCGGACTCCAATGTCTTACAGGCAAAGCCTCAGAGCTGGTCGTCTGAAGTCTTTTTATAAATACTCTGTGCAAATCATTCTCCTGGACTTCTTAAAGTGGGACTTGGGTGGACTCTCTGGTCCCTATGCCTTTCCCCCAGGCCCACGGCCCTGTTGCCTCTAGACTTAGTCAGGACCTGCTGTGCCCAGGCTCCATGCTGGGCACTGGGCACGTGGAAGGGAACTGGTGGAGGCCCCAGACCTGGGTCCACACCATGCAAGCCTGTGATGGAGGTAAACGGATCGCTTTCGACACACAGGGACAAGCATTTTCCAGTATTTGTTGTGACCAATACACTGCTCACCTTTACCCAAGTGTCGCTGAATTCACAGCAGCGCTTGGTCGTTCGGTATTTTCTCTGTCAGTGGATGCTAAGACGACAATTGCCAGGCGACTCCCGGGTGTGTGTGTGAAGTGAGACCCTCATTCTTGAAAAGGTTGAGGTCTATGATGTAGCTCAACTTCCCCGACTTACAGGTGGGGAAACTGAGGCCCAGAGAGAGGCAGTGACGTGTCCCAAGCCTCAGTGGCAGAGTCCACTCCAGAACCCAAGTAGGCTGGCATCCACTTGTCAAATCTGGGTCTGGGTCCTGGGTGAAATGCTCCTGGAAGATCCTGGCCCATCCCCAGGATGTGCACATGGGCACTAAGTACTGGCATCTCGAGGATACAGACCAGGGACAGTTGCTAAACATCCTGCAGTGCACAGGACGGCGGCCCTTCCCCCATCAGAGAATTCTCCAGCCCCAAACGTCACTAGTCACTAGCGTCAGGGTCTCTGTTAAGCACCTTTTTCACTGCAGGACTTGTCAGAGCCTCTACTGGGAAGAGTAGACCATGTTTTCCAAGTGGGGAGAGAATCAGGATTTCTGGTTTGAGGTACCCGTGGTAGGACCAGTGTCCAGGGAACGCACTTTGGGAGACATAACTAGATTCTCAGTGGGGAATTCCTGGATGTTGGATGAAGGAGAAATGGTACTTGATGCCTGTCTGTCCTTGGGGGAAAGGTTTCTGCAGCAGTCCTGAGTCAGCAAGGGTCCTGTCAGTAGGAAGAGGAGGGCGGGTGTCAAGATGAACCTGTGTTCAAATCCCCCCCCTTTTTTTTTTTTTTTTGCTGTGCCTCACGGCTTCCGAGATCTTACTTCCCCCACCAGGGATCGAACCTGTGCCCCCAGCAGTGGACGTGTGGAGCTCTAACCACTGGGCCGCCAGGGAATTCCCTCAGATCCCTTCTTAACTTTGAGAACTTGGCTGGGATGTGGTGACGCCTCCCTGGCCCTCAGCGCCCCTCCCTGGACACAGCACTCCTGACACCCACGGGTGCAGACTGCTCTCGGGTTAGACACCATGCCCAGAGCAGGTTCTGAACAATCGTGTTGCCACTGACTTTTTTCCCCAGGCCTTGGTCTGCACCTTATCCTTCCCTTTCTACTGTGGGATGATTCTCCCCGAGTTCAGAGGGGAGGTAAGTGCGCTTTGGGGGCTCAATGACCGGGCCCTGCCTTGTGCTCTGGGCCGCCCGGGTCCCTACTGCTGAGAGGTGTGTGGGTGGAGAAAACAGTGCTCCTGGGCCCCTCCCCCCACTGCTCCCGCGGTGCTCAAAGCATCCTGGACTGGGGTCCACCTAGTGGTCTGGGGCAGCTAGAGGTGACTGGCTACAGCGTGTTTCCTGGGGTGGCTTCGGGGCTGTGTGGGCAGAGGGCACCCTGAGAGCAGCACGGCCCCCTGAACTGCAGCGCGACATCGACGGCGCTCTGAGCAACAACTTGCCCTTTGTGGACTCCCCCTCCACCATCACCGTGTCTCCCTTCCACGGGACAGTGGACATCTGCCCCCAGAGCAGCTTGGCCAGCATGCATGAGCTGAACGCCTTCAATGCCACCTTCCAGATCTGCACCAAGAACTTCTTCCCGGGGGTCACCTCCAGTCCCGAGGTAGGTCGGGACCCCGTGAACGGCCTTGAAGGTGTTAGAGGTTTGGCTGTGATCTAGTGCCCCCTTGAGTCAGACTGTGCCCCTGAGCCCTCCCCACAGCCTCAGGGCAGTCAGGACACATGTCCTGAGTCTCACAGCCAAGCCCTTGAACTCAGCCTGGGCTCCAGTTGTATCCTTACTCGTCCCCCACTTCAAGGCAGTGCACCAAGGCCAACTCTGCTGAACTTCGGTTTAAGCCAGGACTCTGCCGATGCTCTTCTGGGTCAGGCTCTGTGACAAGGTACTGTTGTCACCTCAGTCTCTTGGGGGAGGATACCAAGGCTCAGAGAGGTTAAGCAACTTCTTCAAAGTCACACAGCCTGGAAGCAGCAGAGCCAGGCTTCAAATCCTCAGACCCACGCTCTTAAATGCTGCCCTAGACAGTGGCCAGATTGACTCTCTGTATGGTGGCAAGGCACAAGCACAGAAAACGATGGACAGTAGACCCGCATTTCCTGCTTTTTGCCCCTTGGTATTTCTGGAAGTATTTCTTGCCAACAGTTTACCGTCATCACACGTTCCTCCACCCCAATCACATCCTGGCCCTCCCCTATTCCTTCACACCTCTTATGGTCCTGCAGTATTTTGTAATTTATGAAACAAGGTCCTGTTCATTTAAGCTGATCCTCCCTACACCCATGGGGTGGACAGAAAATCTCAGCCCTATTTTATAGACAAGGAAGGCAAGGCTCTCAGGAAGACAGTGTGGATGCCTGGAGGTCACACAGAAAGGGAAGGCAGAGCTCCTTCTTGGACCTGCAGGTACTTTTCCCCCACGAGTGGGGCTCTGTTTGAGACAGACAGGGCTGGGCCCCGGCTCTCCTCTGCCATCTCAGGCTGGTCCTGGCAGTTCTGGCAGTGAGCATCAAAGGGCAAAGGGAACCACCATGTACTGATCTTCAGGGAACCAGGAATCTCTGGCCAGACCTATTTCTCAGGGGATGGAACTGAGGCCAGAGTAGCGTCTGGAGCAACAGCCCACAGCCAGGGAGTCTCAGAGCCAGAAAGTGAACGAGGCTGCGGGGAAGAAGGCCGCTCAAGCAGATCTGCTCCACCTGAGGTCCTGGGACCCTGTCTGCCCAGTGCTGGGCAGGGACCCTCAGGGTCCTTGAGCCCTGCTGAGGCGTCTCTTGGGAAGCATAGGCTGCCCTGGGATCACTTGCAGTTGAAGATGAGTCTCTGGCCTCTGACCACCAACTCGAGGGGCAGGTCCAGGCCTTCCCCATCCCACCCTGACCTGTGTGTTGGCAGGGAGTGGCCGACAACTGCAGACAAGGCTACCTGGACGCCCTGAGGTTCCTGGAGAGATGTGGTAGGTGGCAGCCTCCACAGTAGCTGGGGATCCCCCCCGCGTGAGTGCCAGGTGAACCCCGCTTTTCAGCTGTTTCAGTTTTTAGCGACCTCGGCTCACTCATTCTCTTCCTCAGCGTCTGCTCTATGTTTGGCCTGAGCTGGGGACACAGAGAGGAATCACACATGTGTCCTGCTCTCAAGCTGCCCACCACCTGGTGCGAGGGAGACAGATCCAGAGAGAGCATTTCCCCAGGGTGATGGAGGGATGCTCAGGGCCGTGGGAGCCCAGCGGGGGCACCTAACCCAGCCCAATGGGTTAGGTGGGCAAGGAGGGCTTCCTGGAGGTGGTGACATATAAGCTGGGTTTTAACTAGTGATGAAGACTATAGAGAGATTGAGGATGGAAAGGAAGAGGGCACTCTAGGCAGAGGGAAGAAGGGCAAGCGCAAAGGAACAGAGCCTGGTACCTTGAGGGCACATACCTCAGTGGGGCTGCAGGAGAGCGTGTGTGTGTGTGTGTGTGTGTGTGTGTGTGTGTGTGTGAGTGTGAGTGACAGAGCACTGGGTGGGCCAGAGAGGTTTCTTAGCTGGAGAGCTTGATGTCATGCCACAGGGCAATGCTCTTCAAAGTGGTAGAACTGAGATTTGAACTCAGGCCGTCTGGCTCCAGAACCCTTGCCCTGACCCCTGCTCTACAGCCCCAAACACACGGCAGCTGGAAGCATTTGCTGAGCACATATTGTGCCCAGACCTGGGCTTGAGCTTTCTATATTTATCACATCTAATTCTCGGAACAGCCGTATGCAGTAGGTCTTAATTTCCCCCTTTCTCAGGGAGGGAAACCAAGCATGGAGCTGTTAGGTCACAGAGCTATAGCAGGTGGTGACCACAGGATCTGAACCTTGGGCTGAGTCTTCAGGGCCTGGGGTCTGTTAACCACTAGCAGGTGCGTAGGAATCGGGGGGCAGGGCAGGGTCGGGGAGCACAGGACGGAGTCATTCAGGGCAAGCCACGGGTCCATCCCTCCTGTGGCAACCGGGTCCCCAGAGCTGGGTAGGCCACTGTCACCGGGAGGCTCCAGATGTGCTGACCTGTTGCATCCCTCCTCTCCCCGACCCAGGACGCACCAGGGAGCCAGTGCTGTGGACGTTGGTATCTGAGGAGCCCCCAGCCCCAACGGATGGGACCCGGGATGCTGACTGTGACAGAGGCCAGTGCCCAGTGTGCTGGTCAGGGATGTGCTCGACTTTGAGCAGCTCTCCCCAGAGCTGGAGGCTGCCACTGCCCCTCCCGTCCTATACCTGCTCACCTACCAGGTGCCCTGCACGCAGGAGCCCAGGGCCAGGGACCCTGCCCTGAATGTTCTCGTGGTCTGAATTTATCGACAATCTAAGTGCTGGGCGTGGTGCTGGGGCTGCTTTCATGCTGCCCCCTTCACTCCTCACCACAACTGGGGGCCCGTTTTCCTTAGCCCATTTCACTGATGAGGAAACTGAAGCTCAGAGAGGGGAAGGGGCTCACCAAGGTCTCAGAGCCTGCAGTTGGGGGATTCGAGCACATGCCTGTGTCTGAGAAAGCCAGGTCTTTGCCCACTGCCCAGGGAAGGGCAAGAGGTGCTGAGGGACAGAGGAGAGGCACACACAGAAGGTTCTGGACTCTCCAGATGAAGATGGACTCATTTCATCCCCCCCCCAATAATTCTCTGAGGATGGTACTGAATTGTCCCCATTGGACAGTTGAAGAAACCATAGCACAGAGAGCTTAAGTGACTTGCCCAAGGCCACACAGCTAACAAACCATTTAGTCAGCTCTCTTGCTCCGTGACCTAAAGGTCACAATTGCCTCAACAGGAAAGGATAGGCACATGTAATGGTGGTGGGAGTGGGAGTTTGAGTGGCATCTAAGTGAGACTTGAAAGGAGGAGTTGGCCAAGCAAAAGAGGGGAAGGTGAGCATCCAGGTAGCGGGCACAGCAGGTGCAAATGTCCTGGGTTTGGTGGGGGAGAGTTGGAGGCCCCTGTGGCTGAGGGAGGGGTGGGGTAGCAGAGATGAGCCTGGGGAGGCTGGGAGGGTGGGGCAGGCGGTCTTGAAAGCTGCAGGAGGAGAGATGGAGAGCTCCTGGGGTGGGGGGCGACCCCTCCTTTTCAGAGTTCGCTACTGCTCTGAACTCTGGGTCTAGTGTTTGCTGTACTTAGCCAGGAGGGGACAGGCTGACACGGTGGGAGGCTGGGTGGAGAGATGATGGTGGTCGAGGCCAGAGCAGGGACAAGGGGGTGGGCAAAGGGATAAGGAGGGCACCTCTTTCGGCGCAGGACACCACACAGGGCACGCAGAAGGGGGCCTGGATCTGCGCTGAGCCCCTGAGGCCCAAGCTTGGGGCTCTGGGACTCTGGCAGTGTCTCTGCAGCCACATGGGGGCACCAGAGAGCCTCTCAGATGGGGCAGAGACCGCCCCCACAGGCCCCGCCCTTACACACATCCTTTGATCCTCACCTTCCCCAGGGAGGTAGGTCCTGCCCGTGTTCCCATTTTTCAGAGGAGGTGACCTAGGCTCAGGAACAGGAAGGGACTCGTCCTAGGCCACATGGCAGATAACGGGGTGCCGGGTCCTGGGACTGTTGTTCGTGAACCCCGAGTCGAGGCTGGTGGTGTGTGCGTGGCCGAGCCGTGGTCTGGAGGCCGGGCTCCGCGTCTGCCCCGGCCAGGATGCCGGGCCCTTCCGCTCTGGTCCGTGAAGGGGCTGGGGGCTCGGGAAGTGGTCACGTGGTCACGGCTGCTGTTATTAATACCGCTGATGTGTTGCTGTTAGCCAGGGAAGTATGGGGAGACACTTGTCCCACCCTGGGGGCCACAGCAGACTTTCCAGAGGGGCGGGAGAGATGGAAGCAGCGTGGGGAGCCTGACAGGCCTTGGGTCCATCCTGGCCCTGCCGCTTCCCGGCAATGGGCTTCGGCGAGTCACTTCACTCTGAGCCTCAGTCTGCTCATCTGCGAAAGGGGCGCACTCTGTCATTTCAGGAGTAACAAGGGAGCCTGGTAGGGGTTCCGTAAATGCAGCTGCTTCCTCTGCAGACCGGCTGAGGGTGGGGTGTCCTTCATGGCCTGTGTGAGGTAGAGAGAGGCTCGGGCTATCTTCCCTGAGGGTGACCTTGAGGGGGTGGCTGGGGGAAGGGGTGGGCCACCATGGCCTCTCTTGTAGCACTGAAGAAAGCCTGTCTGAGGGACCCCCACACTAGGGCTTCCTTCTGCCAGGCGGGCCCTGGGTGGGCGCTAACGTACCTTGCACACGGCCCTTTGAGTATGTCTACTTCCAGAGCAGAAGGTGAGGCCCGGCCAGGGGTACTGGGAAGGGCCTGGCTCGTTGAGACCAGTGCCCATGGCAGGAAGGGCGGCCAGAACACTGCGGGGGGCAGAGCCCGGCTGGTGTCCCGCCGCCGCCTGCTGTTGGCTGCATGACCCCGAGGAGTCTGGGGGTCTCCTCTGCAAGACAGGACTGATGGGAAGGCAGGGTAGCAGCTGTGACCCATCAATCCATTGGAAACAGGGCCGCCCGGTCAGTGCCTGGCCCCTCCTGCCTCTAGGATCTTTGGCCCACTGTTGCACCTGTCAGAGCCTCAGAGAAAATGTGATGTTTCTGAGGATAACTCTAGGGGCTGGTCTGCCTCAGATGAACTGTGTGGCCCGGGCCAGGTATCTTGACCTCTCTGGGCCTCAGATTCCTTTTCTACAAAACGAGGCCTTTCCAGGGCAGATTGGCTGTAGTTAGGCCCTCGCTAACGGTTCTAACTCTGCTGGTTAATGGATCACTCCGCATTGTTTGTTCGTTCATTCCATCAATAGCTATTGAGGGTCTACCAAGGGCCAAGTCTGGGCTGGGAGCTGGGAGGCAGCACTGACTTAGACCCAGTCCCTTGCCTTGTGGAGCTCACAGCCCACCGATCATCACACATTGCCCTGTGCGCTCCAGCTGTGCCTAGGGATACCTAGAGAGGTCTACCCTGGCTGTAGATTCCTAGGAGAGGTCTACACTGGCTGTGAACTGGGACAGTTCACAAGAGGGACTATCTGGTCAGGAAAGGTTACCTAGGGGAGATATCTTCTGAGCTATCATCTGAAGGATGAGTAAGAGTCCTCTAGGCAAAGAAGGAAGGGAAAAGTGTTCCAGACGGATGAAAGGGCATGTGCAAAGGTCCTGGGGCAGAAGGCAGAATGGAGTAAGGCTCATCTGAGGAACAGAAAGGGGGGCTGCTGTGGCTGGGGCCAAAATGTGGAGTGTGTACAAGGTGGGGCTGAGGAGGCTGGCAAGGGCTGGACAGGCAGGAGTCTGTAGCCAGGTGAGGGGTGTGGTCTTTATCCTGATGGTTGCATGAAGGCAGTGAAGGGTTTGGGCAGGAAAGTGTCATGGAGAGATCTGTATTTGTAAAACGTCTCTATTCCCTACAAGAAGGTCTACGACAGTGAGCCACAAGCCTCTGTCCTGCTCCATGCTGAGTTAATGACTAGCTCATCCCTGCTGTCTAAATTGCTGGTGACCCAAAGCTGGCAGACAGCTTTCTGCTGACATGAATTTCTCTTATGCTGAGAGCTTCTAGACTGAAACCACAGGTTCAAATCAAAAAGGATAAATGCAAGTGCTAGCGTTTGCAGTTAAAAAAAAGTCCACTTATGAGCATTGATGGGGAGGCCCGCCCAGACCGCAGGGAAATTCATATTTGGTATTTTCTGTAACCTACAATCTCAATGTGTAGGCTGCAATAATAGAGGCAGAAGGTCCAGAACAAATGAGGGGACAGTCCACTGTGACACTACACCCTGTGGACTGACTGTCTGCCCAGTTTGAGGCCCCTTGAAGGGCAGTACATTGGGAGGGGAGGCCCTGCAGTGTCCAGTAAGTCTGAGACGGTGCCTGGCCAGGTATCCCCTCAGCCACAGCTGGATGATGCTGCCCTCTGCTGGTCATGAGTGGCCATGGCAGCCATGGGAGGGCGCTGAGCAAGAGAGGACCAAGGTCAGATGTGTGTCTAGAAAGTTGCTGGCTGCCGAGAGGGTAGTGGATGAAGGGGCGTGGAGGATGGAGGGCAGGGGCTGGTCTGGGGAGGAGAGAGAGGAAGGGACAGAAACACGGAGGAGGTGAGGTAATGATCCTCACTTGGCTGTGAGAAACTGAGGCCCAGAGAGGTTCCCTGACCCACCCAGGTCACACAGCTGATGAACAGGGGAGCGGGCTGCATCCCAAGCCAGCCTGACCCCAAAGCCCCGCCCTTTCCACCCCTGGGCTTCCCACTTGTGCCCTGTGGAGCTGATGACCCAAAGGGCCCAGCGGCCTCCACAAAGTTCAGAGTCCATCGGGGATCAGTCCCCGCCCCCTCAGGCCTCTGCAGGTGCCTGTGTGTCCAGCCTGCTCTGCGGTGGAGCCAACACCCCCTTCCCTTTCCTTTAGCCCTGGCGCCTCGTTGCAGGCCCCCCGGCTCTGCTCTGGACCCGTGGGGACGGTGGGCTTGGGGGCGCTGCTCGCTTGGGCTTGGCCGGGTGGCGGAGCTGTGCCCGCCTCTCCCTCCAGGGTGGTGGCGTGGCTGCCCGACATGCCGGCCGACCTGCGGTGGATGCGGGGCTGGCTGAGGAACTTGGTCCTCAAAGTCTATTCCAGGATGAAGGACCAGCTCCTCGGGCCAGGCAGGTGAGACGGGCAGACCGGGGCAGAACGGGAGTGGCTGAGCTGGGAAGGGAAGGCGCCAGCTGTTTCCCCGGACCCTGGACAGGCAGTCACACCATCCGTTTCCCTGTCCCTCCATCCGCGCAGCCTCCAGCACACGTGTTTGGTCCCAGCTGTGGGCCAGACCTGTGATGGGCTAGATGCAGCAGCTGACCCATCGCATCGGTCAGTCTGGGGGGAGTCACTCTGCCTGCTTCACAGAGACGTCCTGAGCTCACGGAGGACGAGTGGATCTCCCTGCTCTGCCAGGTCCCCACCGGTCCTTCTGCCATCCTTCCAGACATCTCCACGGGCCCTGTGTGGGGTCTGGGTTGGGGCTGCCCACCTCTCCCCGACCTGCCCTCCCTTCTGGCTGGAGACCCCGGCAGTCCTCCCACACCCAGTGGAAATCAGTGCAGCGCTCCCAGGGAGTGGCACCCTGGAACCTTTCTGCAATCCCCGCTCAGCCAGAAAAAGGGCTTATTGCAAGGTCTGGGAGAAGAGAGATCCAGGCTTCACCCAACCCCAAGCTCTGAAAACCACATTCGCCGACGTCCTCTTCCTCTGCAGCTACTGGTCACCAGCCCCCTCCAGCCTGAGGCTGCTCCTCCCAAGGACCTGGCCAAGGAGCCCAGACCCGCCCATCAGGCCTGAGGAGACCAAGTTGGACCAGCCCAGTGACTGGCCTCTCCTGAATTCCATCGTGGCCCTGGTCCTGTGCCTACATCTGCCCCGAGTCCGTGAGTCCTGACCCATCTCCTGAGCTCAGAGCCCGGCCCCTAGCCCAGGGTGGGCACTGGAATTGTCAGCCACGTGGAGGACCGAGAGGACAGAGACTCTTGTCCCAGGCCTTGTGGGCAGGTGGCCTCCAAGGGCTGGAAGAGGGCCCCCGAGTCCTTCTGTAGCCCCCGCTCCTGGGGCCCCGGCTACTTCTTTTCTGGGCAAGGTGCAGCCTCAGTCCACCCCGGGTCGCCATGTGCCCAGGTCACCCTGCGTCTGTGTCATCAGTGGGAGAAAGGAAGGCGGGAGGTGAGACACACATCTTGGTTCTGGAATTTCCATATGGGGGCGCTGGGGGCAGAACCTCCTGAGAAGAGGGCTTTGGGTGCCGTTGTAGAGCTGCTTGCAAGACACTTCACAGAAGATGGAAAAATGCCACCTGCTCATATCAGATTGGGGAGCAAGTTGCAATGATGGGGTGGGGTGTGCCTCCCTTCACATCCTTTCTCTGTCCTGCACCAGTCCTCGGGGGTGACCCATGGTCTACGTCACTCTAGAAACCTTGACCTCTGACTTCCTCTGGGTCCATCGGCAGGGAACCCCTGACTGGAGACGAGAGGGCGGGAGGAGAGAGAGGGATTAAAATCTTCTCAGAATCCCAGCTCCATGTGCTTCTGCTGGGGTTCCAAAGGCCCCGGGATGCCACCACACAGCGCTCCCCGCCCCTTGTTCCTCAGGGAGGGTTAGGGGGCAGCAGTGCCTCCAGCCCCGCCCCGCCCCTCCCCCTCTCGGGCGCAGAGTATGCTGGAGCCACACGCCTCCGGCCTCTCCTAGGAGTGGCTGCTGCTCCCGTCCTCAGAGCAGAGCCCACACTGCGCCCCTGGCCAGGCTCTGTAGAGACATTCAGCCCGAGGAGGGGTGGGGAGGGCGGAGAAAGGCAGGCGGGTGTGAGAGAAAAAGGAGCAAAGGGGTAAATATGTGAACAAAAGACATATTCATCCATGCACTTGACTTACACTTAATGAGTTATAGGCTCTGGGGACACAGCGGTAAACAAAACTTACATTCTGGTTTGGATGCAAGAGCAGATGCTAAACAGCAAATGGGAAAATGGGAAAATAAGATCATCCCGAGGAGTGGCAGTGCTGTGAGGAGACAGGAGGCTGAGAATGATGGTGGGGAGGTTTTCAGGAGGAGCAATATGGGACCGGGTGGTCTGGGAAGGCTTCTTGGAGGAGGTGGTATTTGAGGTGAGACCTGAGATGAGAAGTGAGAGCTGGGGAAAAGCTTTACGAGCAGAGGGAACAGCGAGGGCCAAGGCCCTGGGTTGAGAATGAAGGTGGTCTGTTCAAGAAACCGAGCAGCCAGTGTGGCTGGACCATGAGAGTGACGGGGTGCACTGTGGATGGGGCATGGAGGGCACCGTCGCCGTGATAAGGGGTTTGGATTGGGCAGTCATTGGAGGGTCGAGAGCAGAGAAACAAGAAGGTGAGTGAAGAGTGAGTGGCATCCAGGAGGGCCTGGGGATGGGGGTGGAGGTGAGAGGGAGAGAGGAGAGGGACGGAGAGTGAGGACCTGCAGGAGGGTCTCCAGCTCCCAACCCGTCTCCACGAGCCGAGGGGCCCGAGCTGGCCTTTTCCCCCTCCTGCTGTCAGCTGCATGGGGGCAGGCACAGATACTAACCCCTGCAGCAGGAAGGGGGCTGTCCTCCCTCGAGTCAGGTAATCTCCGGGCCCTGGTGGTCCTCTCTGACCAGGGCTGGTGTGCTTTGTCCCCACTCCCACGTTCTGGGCTTGGGATTTCCTCTGCCAATGGAGAGGGAGGCCTGGCCACGTGGGTCTCCAGATTAAGGATTTAGAGCCTCAGGAGGCCTCTGAGTATATCCTTGCTCCCTTGTCCTTTGTCCCCATCAAGGACACAGGCCTCTATTCCCATGGGCATCAGGCCTCCCCTCATTACCCTCTCTCTCGTCAGTTCTTTGGGGCTTGCCCTGGGGCCACCTTTGTCCCCGTTGCTTTGTTTTGTGTCTTAGATGGGGAGAGAGAATCCCACCTTCCTCTCCATCATCCTCCTTCACTCAGCTGCATGTTGTTAAATGCTCCTGGCTTACGCGGCTGAATATCTCAGCTGCTTATAATACTCTGAGGACTTCTCTTTGGTCTTTATTATTTGTGGCTCATGTGTCAAGGTCATCTATTCTCAGCTTGAAAATCGCAGAGACGTCTCCCAAGCATCGCTCGTGGTACTCCACAGTTCATAAGGACTTTCCTGCTTTCTCTTATTTAGCTCTAGACGTTGTCTCCTGTGGCTTTCCCCCATGGATCCCAGCTCTGCACTCTTGAGCCCATGGACCCTGCCTGCACCCTCTGCCTGGGGGCAGCCTGGCAGGGATGGAAAGGTGGTGACCTGGTCCCTCTGAGGCTGCTCTTCCCCATGGAGAACAGCCCGTGTCCTACAACCACTCCTCAGGGACATCCCCAACCCAGGCAGTCTGCTCAGTAAGCTCCAGCCCCTTGCTTGTCCAAGTCCCTCTAGGCACATGGGGTCCAGCGCTGCCCTCAGTATGATATGACCAGCGCCGGGCCTGAATCGCCTTTCACCTCCCACCTCCTGGTCACTGCACCCTATTGATGTGGCCTCAGAATGAGTGAGCGTGGTTTGAGCAGCCCCTGTGGACTTCACCGAGCCACCATCCACCAACAGTGCTTTGCTCTTCCTTTAGCCTAAAGATGGTTCAGCGGACAAAGCAGACAGCCCAGGAGCTGATCCAGGTCAGAGCTCCCTGATTCGTTACCTTTACGGCCTCCTGACACAGCCCTGAGGTGTTACAGAGCAGAGGAGGGATCCTGGGTTCTGAATTCAGGTCGACTCAGGTTTGAGTCCCATGTCTGCAGCTTAGCATTGAAGTGACCTAGGGAAATCCCCTTACCTGTCAGAGCCTCAGTTTCCCCCTGTATAAAATGGACACAACAGCACATACCTCGTGGAATATTTACTTGAGAAAATTAAACGCTCCTTGCGGACTACATCATATGGGAGGGATTGCTGCTCAGAAAGGGAGAGCAGGGAGTGACAGTGCATTAGCTGCACTTCTGCTTTGTGTTAGGCATCCGACTAGGAGGACCTCTGGGCCCCCTTGGTGCCTCATATTGACCCTGGGTGGGGGAGAGTCCAGACAAAAGTCAGGGGAGCTGAGATGGGGGCCAGGACCTTTATGATGTCAGAGCCCTCCTGGACCCTGCACCATGGTGTCCCATCATGGGTGCTAAAGTCATGGGGCCGCCACCCTCCTCTTTCTCCTGGGGTCCCAGCCAAGGACCTCTCAGGGCCCTGGGGCCTGGTAGAGCCGTGTGGCTCCATTCTTGAGCCCTGCAAGCCCCCCGCCCTGGCTTTCTGAATGCCAGTTGTCTGCTCTGTGTGTCCTGATGCCTGAGGCAGATCTCTGCCCCGAGGAGCTCACATGCCTCTATTGCTATATCTGTGGAGGTAATAGGGAATCTAACCCTCACATGTGCACACCACTTACAGTTTTCAAAGCCAATCATCTCAGTTAATTCTCACAGCACCTCTGGGAGGTAAGCATTATCCCCCCCCCCCATTTTATGGGTGAGGAAACCGAGGCACAGAGAGGTTATGTGCATCGGTAAGTGGTAGAGCTGGAAATGTCCAAGGGCGCTCCAGACAGCAGAAAGATCCCTGGAGCAACACAGCTTCCTTGTGCACCTGCTCTACGACGCTGGGCGAGTTCTTTCCTCGATCAATTCCTCATATCTTTGTCTTTAAAATCACTAGTTGGCTTCTAAGGGGCTTCCAGCTCTGCTCTGAGCCCATAACATAGAGAGTTAATACCACTGTGGTCAGAGGGAAGAGAGATGATTCCAGGAGGGGATTAGCCACAGAGAAGTAGGTTTCTGAACGGAGTCTGTACGGAAGCCTAGAATTTAGGTTGGCAGAGAGCCGTTCCAGGAGTGGGGACTGCAGATGCAGGGGCAGGTTGTGGGTAGCAAGTTAAACAGGCGAGGAATCTGAGGCTCAGAGTTGTGGCGCCTTGTCCCAGGCCCCACGGCAAGCCAGTGGGAGCTAGAGTTCTAGCCCAGGCCAGGCTCTGGTCCCATCCTGTCTTCACACTAGAATGCTGGGTAGAAACATTGATGCTCAAGATTCTTCTGCAGAAATTCTGATCTTGAACTAGACCTGTCTGGGCAGGAATGTGGTTGGAGCTTGTAGTCCCTGGGCACTGGTGTCCTCAGGGGCCATCCTGTGGGTATGACCACCTGCCTGAGCCAGTCACCCTGTGACTCAGACTTCCTTAATGTCACCTGTGGCGAGCAGGCTGGTATGTGCCAGTCTGTGTCTGGGGTCACGTGATGCTCGTGGGTGACCTCTGCCCCAGCACTAAATCCTGGCCACGTTAGGCATCCACAGATACCTCAAACCCTCTGAGATTAGCATCCCACCCATAAATCTGAGAATGTACACGAGCTGGATATTTGGTGATGTTAAGAAATAATCATTGCTTTTTAGTTGTGTTGATGTATTGGGAATGTGTTTTCAAAGAGTTCTTATCTTTTAGAGATCTGTGTCAAAATGTTTGTGAAAGAAGTGATATAATACATGAGTTGCTTCAAAATAATCTGAGTGGGGAGGGGTGGGTGAGAGCTGATGAAACCTGAGTTGGTAACAGTTGACAGTGGGTGATGGGTACACATTGATATAGAAGTTCATCGTAATATACTCTTTAATTTTGTATTTGTTTGACATTTCCGTAATAAAAGAGAACGTAACCTTAAAGATTTGATGGTACATACAAATAGGAAAATATGCATCAACACAGAACATAAAACAAAGCACAACCAGGGCCCCTGGGTGTTGTGGCTACCCAGAGTGCCAGATTGGGAGGGCGTTAGGATCTAGTGAGCTGGGCGCTTTCAGCACCGCGGACAGCGGCCGGCGCCGGCTTCCCTGCCTCTTTGCAGCCTTAGGGATCTCAGAGCGCAGAGAACTTCCAGATCCATATTACTTAGGAAGAGTCTCTGCAGGACAAAAGACTATCCAGCCTCTTAAATACCCCCTGATAAGGGACGTTCACTACCCATGGGGAAGACCAGGCCTTGGTGGACGGTTTTGGCTCATAAGAAGCTTCTGTTTCCTGCTCTTTAAGGATACCTTTGTCAAAAATGAATCAATCATATATATGTGTGTCTATTTCCGGGCTCTCCGTCCTTCCATTTATTTATGTCTATGCTTATGCCAACCCCACACTATCTTGATTTACAGTTTTAAGGTACATAGCTTTATAGTAAGTCTTGAAATCAGGTAGTGTGGTAGTGTGAGCCTTCCAACTTTGCTATTCTTTTTCAAAATAGTTTTGACTATTCTAATTATTTTGCTTTTCCATATAGATTTTAGAACCAGCTTGTTAATTTCTACAAAAAAGCCCATTGGGACTCTGCTTGGGGGTGCATAGACTCTGTACATGAATTTTGAGAGGAACAGGCATCTTAGCAATGTTGAGCCTTCCAATTGATGCACAGGGTATATGTCTCCATTTCTTTAGGTTTTCTTTAATTTATCTCCTCAATGTTGTGCAGCTTTTGTTATACAAATCTTGCACGTTTTCTTAGATTTAGTCCCAAGCACTTAATGGTTTTTGATGCTATTGCAAATGGTATTTTAAAATTTTCGATTTTCAATTGTTTGTCGCTAGTATGTAGAAATAGAATTGACTTTTGTTTGTTGGCCTTGTGTCTTATGAGCTTGCTAAACTCATTTATTCACTCTAGTAGCTTTTTTGGTAGAGTTCTCAGGGTTTTCTACATTAACAGAAAACAGGGTTTTCTACGTTAAATTCTTTAGATTTCTATTCTGAAACAATTAAACCCAAAGAAAAGGTACAAGAAGTAATACAACTGTGGTAGGCAGAATAAAACCTCCCCCCCATCAAAATATGTCCATGTTCCAATGCCCAGAACCTATGAATATGCTATATGTCAAAGGGAATTAAGGTTGCAGATGGAATTAAGGTTGCTAATCAGCTGACCTGAAAATAGATTATCCTGGATTATTTATTGGGTAGACCTAATATAATTATAAGGGACCTTAAAAGTGGAAGAGGTAGGTAGAAGGAGAGTCAGTATCAGAGTAATATGATGTGAGAAAGACTAAACCCGGCATTTATGGCCTTGAAGATGGAGGAAGGGACTGACCACGAGCCAAGGAAGTGGGCGGCCTCTAGCGGCTGGAAAAGGCAAGAAACTGGCTTCATCCCTAGAGCCTCCAGAAAGGAATGGCGCTTTGCCGACACCTTGATTTTAGCATAGTGACACGTGCATTAGACATATGACCTACATAGAACTGTAAGATAATAAATTCGTGTTGTTTTAAGCCACTCAGTTTGTGGTAATTCATTACAGCAGTAATGAAAACTAATACAACAATGAAATTATACCATCACCTACATTCACCAACTGTGGCATCTGCCACATTTTCCTTCTCTCTCAATGTATATGTACACATGCACTCCGAGTGTCATAATTGTTACTTTTTTTTTTTGGCAGAACCGTTTGAAGATAATTTGCAGACATAATTATACACTCCCAAATACTTCAGCATGTAACCCCCAAGAAAAAGAACATTCTTTTACATACCCACAGTACAGTTTCAAAACTCATGAAATTTAAAATTAATACAATGTTACCAGCTAATATAGAGTCAATATTCATATGTTGCAAATTGTCCCAGGAACGTCCTTGTCAATTATTTTTAGTCTCCTTTTATCTAGAACAGTTCTTTCAACTTTTCTTCTTTTGTCTTTCATGACGTTGACATTTTTGAAGAGTACTGGTCAGTTGTTCTACAGACTGTCCCTTGGCTTAGGTCTTGTATTTTGTCCTCATTATTAGATTCAGGATATGAATTTTGGGTGGGAAAACCACCTAAGTGATTCTGTGTCCTTCTCAGTACATCATATCAGGAGGCACAGGTGTCAGTTTGCCACGCAACCTGGTGATGTTAATTTTGATCATTTGGTTAAGATGGTGTCTGCCAGATTTATTCTCTATAAAGTTATCCTTTTTCCTTTGTTATTGATAAGTAATATGTGGGTAGATGCGCTGAGATTGGAAAGATACACTTTCCCCGACGATTCTTCACCCATTGATGGTTTTCGCTTCGCATGATATACTTATCTGATTCATTATTATTATTATGACTGCAAAATGGTGATTTTATAACTCCATCATTCCTTCTATATTGCTTAGTTGCCATTTTACTGAAAAGACCTTTTTCTTTTTTCCTCATTCATTCATTTGTTTTTCTTAGTTTCAGTATGGAAGTTCTTTTTTCCTACTGTTCCTTTCCTAATTCATTTTAACGTATACCCATTAAAAATATTTTTGTTTAGCTTAAATACAGATATGCATACACAAAGTAAATTGTTATTTAGGTACAAAGTACATACACAAATCTTGTGTACGCCTCAATAATTTTTTTACATGTACAACTTTATAGGACATAATTTGCAGGTCCCAGTGCAAGATTAAAATGTAGAGCCATTAATGTAATGGCATTAAAACATGCCATTAAAATTACTAAAATATAAAACTTTTTGCTTTCTTCCACAATCTCTCAGCCTATCATGGTGTTTTAAATTTCTATTTAATGCCACTCTCTCCAAAACCGGGGTACTCATGGGGTACATGCAGACCTTCACAGGAGCCTGGGGGACCCAGCCCATGACTTCCAGAGCAGCCCATTGGCTGTCCATGTCCTCCTGTCAGCTGTGGGGCTGAGGCATCTTGCCCTGGCTGGGAGCGAAGACCTCAAGCCAGGCATCACCCCTTCCCACTGGCCTGATGTCCCAAGGGAATTGCAACATCCCCACCAGAGGAATGGATACCTGAACTGATGGTGGGAGAGAGGTTCATCTTTGTTGATTCATCCACCAAATGTACCAGGGTGCCGCCAGTTTAGGACAGAGAAAGACAGGGATGGTTTCTGTCATGCCCCACTCTGAGACGCCATGGGGTGTCAACAACAGACCTGACCCTCTTGGCGCTGGCCCCAAGTCCCCATGGCCACAGGGTTGGGACACTAGAGAACAGAGGAGTGGGCAGTCAAGACCTTGGAAGGTGGCAGGAGGTGGGACCTCCCATGAGCCAAGGCTCCAAGCCCTCAGCACATGCCTCATTGATCATCAGACTTCATTTATAAAGCACAAGTTCCAAGATAAAATTATTAAGAATTTTAAGGTGCTGACCACACACAGAGCATTAAACCCCAAGTGCGGGGCCCTTCTGACTCCCCTGGTTGCATGACCATGAAGCAGACCCTGTGTCTGCATCTGTATCTATATCCACATCTATATTCATCTATACTAATGCATATATCACCTTGTGGCCATCACTGAGAGCGAGATATAATGTTTCCAATACTCTGGAGGGTACTCTTGTGTCTATTCCCAGTCAACCCCCTCCTGCTGCCCCAAATTAAACACTTTTCTGACCTCTGACCGTAGATTAGTTTTGTTTGTCCTTGAATTGTATATGGATGGAATCATAGAACATATTGTCTTTTGTGTTTGGCTTCTTTCGCTCATCATTTTGACTGTGAAATTCACCTGTGTTGTTGCATATACCAGTAATTCTTTTTTTAAATCACTATGTAGTAAGAATTCCATTGTATGAATACATCACAATTTAACCAGCCTAATGTTGATGGACATTTGAATTGTTTCCAATTCTTGTCTAACATGTGCAAAGTGCTCCTCATTTGATCTTTCAAACTAGCTCCTGTGTTCTTTTGACCTATTCCCAGCATTTTTAACAGTTTCTTCTTATTTTTTTTTTGCCCCAAAAGATATTTTAGGCTCATCTTGCACTTTCTTTGCCCAGCTGTGGAATTAGTCTTTTCTCCAAGAAACCCTGGTTCCTTTTGGTGGGAAGTATTTAGAAACCAAGATTTGGACACTGACTGTGCCTAGTATTGCTGGAATACAGAACCTAAAGACCTTTTCAGCACAGATAAGAAATAGATAGTTTTTCAAATAATAAATTCATGTCAATACCTTAGACCCCAATCTAAAAAGAGCAAGGGTTCTCCCTTGCTCTTCCATAGTGAGAACGTCACCTGAAACATCAGCTTATTCATTCACTCAGTTCCTCTAGCCTTTGGCTACCTGTCTTTGTGCCATTACCTAATTGTTCTTAACAATGTCTTGGTGCTTGGAATCTTCTCTTTCATTTTTGTAAAGACATCCTTGGGACTTCCCTGGCGGTCCAGTGGTTAGGGCTCTGCGCTTCCACTGCAGGAGGCACGGGTGAGTTAATGCTCTCCTTGTTCTCTCCATCCACCGTGTACATGTGGCCCACGCCTCTCAGCCCACGTGTGTGGCTCCCTTGCCAGACTGCAAGTGTCTCAGTCCAGGGGAAGAAGGAGAGAGAGCAAGTAGGTCCTGTCCACCTGCTCTGCTCTGGATCCTTGCTGGTGTAGTTTTCTCTGTCCTCTCAACTACAGTACCTAGGGGTAGAGATTATTGTTCCCTTTTCAAAGCCAGGGACACTGAACCTCAGAGAATTAGACCAGGACATTATCATTTTCATCTTTGTGTTCCCCTAAGCATACAGTAGGTGCTTAATACAGGCATACCTCAGAGATATTGCAGGAATGGTTCCAGACCACTGCAATGAGGTGAATACTGCCATAAAGCTAGTCACACGAATTATGTTTACACTGTACTGTAGTCTATTAAATGTGCAACAGCATAATTTCTTATAAAAAAAGAATGTACATGACTTAATTAACAAATACTTTATTGCTAAAAATTGCTAACCATCATTTGACAATGCAGGGTTGTCATAAACGTTCAATTTGTAAAAAAACAGAACATCTGCAAAACACAATAAAATGAGGTATGCCTGCATCTGTTTCTTGAGTGAATGGTTGAGAGGTTGTACTAAAGCTTCTATAGAATCCTCTTGTTCTCAAAATGTGGTCTGCATAAGAAGTACTTTTGAAATGCAGATTTGCGGGGCACGATTCCAAGAGCCTTGGATATCCCGAGGTCTGCGGCTTGGCCCTGGGAATCTGCAATTAACAGCCCCCTTTCCGCCCTCAGGATATTGGGAAGCATCTTATTCACAGCTCCCATCACGATCTGAAATTATCTCGGTTGTTCACAAATGTAAGCTCCAAGAGGAGCCAGTCTCACTGGTCGGGAACCTCGACCAGAGTCTGGTACAGATCGGATGTTCCCGAAATATTTGTTGAATAAATGAATTAATCTTCAAGGTCACTTCTGGCTGGAGTATTTCTGTGTTGAACGCTTGCTGAATGACGGAGTCACTAGGTTAGTGAATGTACGCGTGATGGAGGTGATGTGGACGGACGGCTGGGAGGAGGACGGCGGACAGAGGTCTTGGTCGGCCTTCGGGGCGGGTGGGTGGCTGCTGCCGGGTGTGGGGCGGGTCGGGCCCGGAGGCCCCACTACTGCGAGTCTGCGGAGGGCAGCCGGCGCGCGTCGGGCGGGGCCATGACGTCATACCCGCGGAGCGCAGCTTCCACGCCGGCTTGGGCGCCGCGGCGTCGTGACGTCACGGCCACGGAGTGCCTTCGCCAGCGCCGGTTGAGGCGGGGCGCGGGCCGGGCGGCGCCGTGACGTCACGCCTGCAGAGCGCCGCGCGGCGGCTGGGGGTGGCGGGCGCGGGTGAGGGCGCGGGTGAGGGGCGTGGGCCGGGAGCGGGCGGCGCGGCTGCGGGGCCGGGCTGTGGCGGCGGCGGCGGCGGCATGGCGGAGAGCGAGGCCGAGACCCCCAGCACGCCGGGCGAGTTCGAGAGCAAGTACTTCGAGTTCCATGGCGTGCGGCTACCGCCCTTCTGCCGCGGGAAGATGGAGGAGATCGCCAACTTCCCGGTGCGGCCCAGCGACGTGTGGATCGTCACCTACCCTAAGTCCGGTGAGCCCCGGGCAGACCCCGCCCGGCTCTGCGGCGCGCCCGCGTAGACGATGCGCCAGCGCCGGGGGCTTCCCGTCGGGGGCGGAGGGCGAGGGCGCGGTGCCCAGAACCCGACCGGGCGGGGTGGGGGGTGGTCGGCCAGCGTTTGGGGAAACCAGTCTTTGGAGGTGGGCCCCGGTGCCCATGGCCAGCTAGCGTCCCGTGGGGATGGAGCCGGTTTGGCAGGAGCTGCCAGGAGGATAGGCCCAGGCCCACCACCCTTCCCTGCTTCCTCTCCCGTTGTCCAGCTGGCTGTGTGACCTTGGAAAGTCACTTAACCTCTCTGTTCCTGGGCCCGGTTCAGCCTTTGATGAGTGCAGAGTCCTGGTGGTGATCTGGGGAAGGGGATAAAAGGGGCAGCAGGGCTGTGTGCGTCCCTCATTTCCTGCGTGGGCACCGGGTGGGGGATGGGACTGGCCGTGCCCGGAATGCGTGCCTGGTGTGTTCCCTTGTTTCAGGGCCGCCTCCATCACCCTGGTGTCGGGCAGAACCCAGGGCATTCACATTTCCCAGCATTAACTGATGTCATTTTCATGACAACCGTGTAAGGTAGAGGTGATCATCCCCACTTTACAGTCTAGGAACTGAGGCTCAGAGAGGGGAAGTTGCTTGCCCAAGGTCACACAGCTGATGAGTGGCAGAGCAGAGATTTAAAGCCAGGCTGGTCTGTGCCCGGGACCTGATATAAGGCATTATCGTGTACTGCCTTCTGAGGTTCGTAGGGAAAAGAAGCAGCTTTCCTGTTTGATCGTTCCTGCGGGTTTCGATTGCTGCCGCTGAATTGGAGAGGCAGGGAGACGCCTGAATCCAGACAGTGCAGTGCGTCTGACGCCTGGTGTGGAGGGGGGCAGCCTGGAGGTCGTGTTGGAGGAGCAGGGTGGTAGATTGCGGGAAGAGCTGTACACTTGGCTGTCCCAGCTGTGCAGGGTCCCAGACACCCGAGGAGTACGCCCGGTCCTCCGAGGAAGGTTGGAGAGGGGGCTGTCAGTGGAGGGTGGGGAAAAGTCTGGAGGTGCTGCTGAGCCATCCTTGGGAAGAAGGACAGGAAGGAGGTATGGGGATTCAGAATTGGTCAGATTTTAGAGCCACAGATACCATTCCTACATGTAAGACCACCCCCCCACCCAGCTGGGTGTGGTGGGGCTGTACTTTGAACCCTCACGTTAAGTGGGATCAATAAAGACTAAAAATTGTCTCATGTTAGTTTAGGGCAGGGTTTGCCTCCACATGAATTGTGAGAAACTTGGTTTGGGGTGTTCTTGAGGATTTCGGAATTGCAGATGAGCGGTTGTGGTTCTGTGTCCTCCCTCCATTTCATGGCAAGGAGATGGAGGGTGAGAAGTTAAGTAGCTGGCAGCCTGGGGGAGGACCAGGCTTAGAGCTTAGCTGAAAAGCATGTACTTGGGGCTTCTGGGGGATCCTTTAGAGGGGCCCTGCACTGGGGGCCTGCTGGGGTTCTTTCTGGGCACCTCGATGGGGAATGAGGTGTAGGTTTAAGGAAGTTTTCTAGGTAACCAAAACTCACATCTTGTTTGTAACTTGCATCTTTCAGAGACAAACAAAAACATATCCTAGAGTTTTTCACAAGGAGAGTAAACATGTGGCTCTTTCTTTTGGTGACGGAGAATCCAACGGTGGCCAGAGATCCTTGTGTGGGGTCCCTTTGCACAGAGCCCCAGGGAGCCTCCTTTTTAAAACTTAAAAAATGTTTTCCACAGACCTTATAGCCTTTCCAGGCCCTCGTTGTTTGTCCGTCTGCCCCCTGCCTGCTCCTTTTATCTTTTACCTTCTACCTGAGGGCTGGGCAACCTGAAGACTCCCTTGTTAGAACTATGTAAGCCAGGAGCAAATGACAGTAGTAACTGCACAGCTGACTACCTGCCGTGCTTTGTCGCTCTGTGTGTGTTCGTCATCGCAGCAAACTCGCTTCAGAGCTCTCTGATCAGAGGTGGTCTCCCCTTTCACAGGTCGGGCACGGAGCCTCTGGGAGGTGAAGTGACGTGCTCAAGCTCACGTGCCCGGTATGAGGCTTGTTTGAGCTGACCACGAGCCCAGGAGTAAAGGAGAAGCAGAGTCCTGGGTTTTGTGTAGGCCAGTATCTTCTGTTCCTTCTTTGCTTTCTTCCTGGTTCTTGACCTTGGCCCAGTCCATCCTTCTCATCCAGTTTGTGGGACGGTGACAGGATAGGTGAGAAGTTTTCTCAGGAAGGATGACCTGCACTAGCTGAAACCAGTGCTTCTGAAGAGCCCCCGTTCCCCCAACCCACACTGCCTGTAAAGTTCATTACACGAAATGATCACGAAGGGGACTGAAGAATTGGTCCCAAAGATCTGCCCGAAAGGTTTTCTCTCAACCAGAGGACGAGGGCCCTGGAAGTCATCTCCAGCGGCAGCTGATGCAGCAGGAGGGGCGGTCTGCGGGGGCAGGATCTGGGTTCTCCCAAGTCGTCGCCCTTGGGTGATTCTGAGCCCGTTTTTCCCCTGCTGTGAAATCCACATCATAAATTGCATAGCTGCAGAGGCGACTCTGGCTCTGGGATCCTTGGAGGGACTGTTACTTTGAACACAGGCCATTCACGCTTTGCGATGGGACCTGGGATGCCCTAGGAACAATGAAGCGGCCCCTTGGCGAGTCCCGTGTGCCAGGTGCTCTGCCATGTTAATCCAGAGGCTCAGAGAAGGCAGGAACTTGCTCAGAGTCACACAGCTGCTGAAGGACAGTCAGTCTAGTCAGGTCCCCTGGTCCGCAGCCAGCCTTGCCCCTTCCCCTCCGGAGGAGGACAGCCAGACTCGGGCCTCAAGGCAGAGGGAGGCTCCCACCTTCTCTTGTGCGCTTTGGGATGGAAGTCGCAGGGCACTTCGGGATTTTAGGGTTTTTGTCACTGGTCTGAGTCACGTGAACTTCAGGTGGCCCAGTTCACGCTTCCTTTCCCTTCCCGTCCCTTCCCTCCCCCACTTCTCCTCCCCACCAGGAGTGGATTTGTAGGAGGCACTGGTGCTTAGAGATTCAGAGCCTGGCTTTGGAGCTGGAAGGCCTGGGTTTGAACACAGCTGTGCTACTTACCTGCTGGATGGCCCCGGACAGATGACATCACCCCTCTGAGCTGGGCTTTCCTCGGGGATAGGAGAGACCACCTCAGCACCTTGCCGGGTGGCTGTGAGGATGAGTGAGATGATGGGCGAGGGCTTCTTCCCGTCCCGGATGCACCGTAAGCACAGGATAGGCTCGTGCTGTTGATGCCAGCTTTCACTCCCTGAGCGCCCGCGGTGCCCAGACGCTTTCCTAGGTGCCGGGGGTGCAGAGCAGAGTCCCATCTGGTGCCTGCCCTCAGTGAGCGCTCAGTCCGCTGGGGGACAGGCAGCTGTAGGGTGGTCGGTGCTGGGACTGGGGTGAGTAGTCAGGTCTAGCAGAGGCCCCTCCTTGCCTTGCAGGGGACCACGGGGCCCCTTGGGTTTCCAGTGCCCAAGTCTAGGAGGTCTTAGTGAACTTGCAGGTGGCCCCAGGGTCCCTTGTCCACCCTGCCCCCTCTGGTGGGGAACTGGGGTTCACAGGGCAGGGGACGTCTGGTGGTAAAGGTAGTAATAAGTGGATCCTGCTTTTTTCCCACAGCACTCCACTACTTCTAGAACTTTTTTCTGTTTCTGACGTTTGAGCTCGGGTGACAGGTTAGGACTGTGCTGTCTGATACAGGAGCCTCTAGACACAGGTGGGTATTGAAGTTTAATGAATTGAAATGAAATAAAATTAGAGATTCAGTTCCCCGGTGGCAGTCGCCACATTTCACGAGCTCAGGAGCCGCATGGCTAGTGGCTCTCGTGTTGCACAGCACGGATGTCAGCTATGTCCATCCTCACGCTGGTTCACACCGCGATGCCAGCAGTGGGAGCCCCTTGTGCCTTCTGAGGGGGACCCTTCTCATTGTCGCTTGTTGGTCGTCATCCGTTCTTATAGCCTCTTTGATCCCAGGATGTTGAGTGTTGAATCCGGTTGTGTCTGGGAGACGTCTTGTGTCTGCCCCCGGGGTCCCCGAGGTCGTGGAGACTGGCTCTGGAACATGCTCCGTGGCTCGGCCAGAGCGCCCACCTCCTGACTTCCCTTTCCTTTTGGTTCCCACCTGTCTTGAAGTGCATCCTCGTTCTCCTGCCACTGATGAGGAGGGAAGCAGCGCATCACTGCTGGGGAGGGGGGAGCATCTGGCGCCAGCTCTAGCCCTGTCACTGTGCGACTGCCGTTTGCTCATGAAATATGAGAGGGTTGGGCCTGATGGGTTCATGTAAGTCTTAAATGTTAAGACACCCTGGGGCGGGGAGGCCCACAGGCCCCAGGCTGGAAGAGCTCTTCGTTTTCTTTGACTGTGTGTGTCACCATGCCCAGGAGAGGGGGGCTCGGGAAGTGTCATGAATGAGGTGATGCTGTCCTCAAGGAGCCTGCAGTGATACTGGGAGGCCAGGCCCCTGATGCCGAAAGCTGTCTGACAGGCCAGGGTGGTCATTCCCAGGGTCAGGTCAGGGGCCCAGGCAGGAGGAGGATCACTGGGGGCCTGCATGGAGGAGGTGGGCAGGGAGCCGGCCATGAGGGCAGGTGGGATTACCAATCGCAGCTACTCCCTCTCCCTTGTTTGAGCCTCAGAACAGTCCTGTGTTCTTGCGACTGTTTCCTTTTTTGGATAGAAACAGGCCCAGTGAGGGGAAAGGGCGGTATCGGCATGTGAGCGTACAGTTTTCACTTGTAGACGGTGGAGAGGAAGCAGCCACGGGAAGAGCTGGCAGAGGGACAGTGGGGATGGGAACCGGCGCCCACCCAGCATGCATTCTGTGCCAGACGCTCCCCAGGTTTTCACATGCAGTTACCGCACTGCACTTTCCCACAGTCTGGGGAGGAGCCTGGTCTCAAATGTGGATCAGGAAGCAGCCTGCGAGGTTTCAGGGAGGGACTTGCCACCCACCCTGAGCTCACGTTTGTGCCGAGATCAGGGTGACCGTCCCTCCCTTCCAGCGACACAGGGTGATGAGTGCTCCCCAACCCAGTGCTCAGTTCCCCACCCCCCGGGAGAGCGTGCAGACGCCTGAAGAGGTACCAGGAGGTGTGAGCAGGACAACTGCCGACTTCCTCTCCCCTCTCCCCTCTCCCTCCCTCCTCCCTCTTCCTTCCCTTCGCTCTTACTCAGCATGTTTGCACATAATGAAGAGGGCTTGCAATTGGGGAAGGAGGGGGCAAGTCCAAGTGCCTGGGTTGGCCAGGGGAACATTCTTCTCATCGCTGTATGGGGATTCTGGAGGAAGGAGCAGGGCCTCCGGGAGGAGCATCTTTCTGATACCAGTGGAACAGGAAGAGACCCCCGGCCCCACTCTGAGCTCCAGGGTCTCATCCGGGCTTCTCATTTCTCATTCCCCCTAGACAGTGACGGCTTTTCCGCACTCCCCCCCCCCCCGCCCCCACATGCACTTTGTTACTTGCTTCTGTGGCTCCTGCACCCAGTAGAAGCTCTCAGGTCTGTCTACGCCCTCAGCCCTCGAGACAGTCATGGGACCCTTCCTGTCTGACCTGGACTATTGCATGGCCTCCCCCCTTGGTTCACCTTTCACTCTGCAGCGGAGGTGACCTCTTAGAAACACAAACCTGACCTCGGGCAGTCCCTCGTTACACCTCTTCACTCCCCCCCCCCCCCATTGCCTTCAGTCAACGGTAAACTCCACTCTGTAGCCCATCGTCCTGTGGTCTGATTTCACCTGTTCTGCCCCCTTTCTCACCAGCCACATAGGACTGTCTGAACACGCCTGCTTCCTTCTTCTTCCTTCTTCTTCCTTCTTCCCTCCAGTCTTTCTCCCTCTGTCTGGTGTGCTCTTCCGCTCCCCTCTCTTCCTCTCCTTTTCCTTCCCTCTGATTACCTGATGAGGACTTCCCGTTTTCCAGCTCCTCTCATCTGTTCATTGTGGGACTGAACATCCTCCCGTGCCTCCCTCCTATCTTTCAGCGCTTTAGAGCTGCCACTCCATTGTCTCCTGGCTTGCATTGCTTCTGTTGAAAAGTCAGCCGTGATTCTTTGTTCCTTTTGGAATGGCCCTTTTTATCCCCTGGTTGCCTTCAAGATTTTCTCTTTATCTTTGAAATTCAGCACTTGAATATTATGTGTCTAGGTATGTATTTTTTCAGGGAGGGGGATGCTTATTCTGCTTGGGGTTCTCTGAGCTTCTTGGATCTATGGTTTGATGCCTTTCCTACTTTTGGATGAATTCTTAGCCATTATCCCTATGAATATTTCTTCTGTCTTCTCCTCTTTTGAGATTCCAATTACATATGTGTTAGATTGTTTGATACTATCCTATAGCTCTTGTATATTCTATTTTTTCACCCTTCTTTTCTCCTTGTGTTTCAGCTTGGGTAATTTCTGTTGAGCAATCTTCAGCTCAACACATTTTTGACCAGAGGTGTATTATGGCCACAGACATTAGTTTCTGCAAAAATCCCCCAGTCAGTAATGTGTTAACTGATTCTTCCACTGTGTCAGGTCTACTGATGAGCTCACTGAAAGCATTCTGTATTTCTGTTATTGTGTTTTTATTTTTCCTCTAGTATCTCATTGTTTTGGTAGCTTCCATCTCTCTGCTGAAATATTCATCTGTTTATGCATTTTGTCCATCTTCTCCATGAAATCCTTTAACATTTTAATCAGATTAATTTTAAAGTCTGATTCTGTTGATTGTTTTGTTTCTTGACCGGGATATATATGTGTGTGTGTGTGTATGTATATATATATATATATATAATTTTTTTTTCTTTTTCTTAATGTGTAGTACTTTTTGATTGAATGCTGGACACAGTGTGCCCACATTAGAGATTGGAGTCAGTTGTATTTATGCTTGGAAATGGGCCTGGCTTTTCTTGCCATTAGTGTAGGTGGTGAGTCAGTCTGGTGGGAGGAGGGCTGTGTTTGGATTCTGTTGTCCCTCTGGGCACTTGAGTGACGACTGGTTTTAATTCCTATAGCATCACCTTGTGCTTTGTGTGGGAAGCTGAGTTTCCAGAGGGTCTTTCCTCAGTGTTTCTGCCCTACCCTCAGCTTTTGGTCTGAGTCTCAGAGGGGTTTCTCCCCACACCCTGTCTCCTACCTCAGGGGTGGACTGCTGTTTCTGGTTGCTCTGTTGCTGGCTGAGAGGGGCAGGTCCTCTGTCACCTGGTCCAGCTGCAGCCTCGCGCAGGCCCTGGGTTCCTGGGTCCTGGTAGGGCTTTCTCAGTGACGCCCTTAGTGGCAGCCAGCTCTGCCTTGATGGTGGGTCTTGTGCAGGAAAAAGTTTCCTGTTCCTCTTTCAGCATTTGGGGGTCTCAGAGCCCAGGGGCAAGTTCCTACCTCTCCCGCAGGGGCAGAGTTCTTTTCTTTCACCCAGTCTCCAGCGTGTTGGGTCTTCACCAGCGCCCTGGGGGGTAACAGGTTTTGCTGCCCCTCCCCCAGTGGCTTAATGCGTTCTTCCCATAGAGGAGAAGAGTCCCAGCAGGTTTCTTTCCTTTTCCTGCAGCCATGATGTGGAGGAACGCTGTCTCCACCCTGCCACCCCTTGTCTTTCTCACGAGCACCTAGTAGGTCTGCAGAAGAGCGTCTGCTTGGTGCCAGCTCTCCCCTCGTGTCTCTTGCTCTGCAAGCCGGCCGTCAGCCTCTGCACCTTGGGGAAATTCCAGCTGGGTTCTTCTTTCCTGCGTGCGTGGCGCCTGGCTTCTCCCCCTGGCCCGTCCTCCTGGGGTTCCAGCCTCTTGGCTGCCCCGCAGCTTCAGCTCTCTGACGGACTTGAGTCGGGTGGGGTCTGGCAGCTTGTCTGGCCGTTGCCGGTTAGTGTCGGGCCGCGCTCCTCCCAGCTCTCTGCACCCTGGCTGGGGCGGCACTGCTGTCCTGATGGTCAGGTGAGGCGGTGGGCATGTCTGCAGCTTCTGGGGGGTCGGACAGGGTCTGGACAGAGTGATGCTCTGCTGTTAGCAGGGGGTGGGGACCCAGCTGGGGCTTCTGGAGCATGTTAGGGCAAGTGCAGGGGCCGTCGGGAGGCAGAAGCCCCCCCAAAACATGCTTTGCAGACTTCCTGGGGTTTCCGGAAGCTAAACAAGTCATTCCCAGAGGGGCTGGAGAGCCAGAGAGGCTTGGGCTCTCATATGAGGCTCAGCTCAGCCTGGGATGAGCCAGGGTCTCCTGGGCCCCCACTCCCACCAGCGGCAGGCCGTGGGCGGGGTGATGGCACAGATGCTCGAGTCTGCATTTGTCCTTCTCAAGCCTCAAGCAGACTGGGAGCTGAGAGCGCGGCCCGTCTCTGTGCCGGGAACGGGGGCGGGGGGGGGCGTGTCCTGTCATCCTCAGAGCCTCACGGCCAGAGATGTCCCTTATCAGGTGAGGAACTGAGGCCCGAGGAGAAACGGGCCCGGGTCCTGGGGGCAGAGCCCCCGGGGGCTGGCTCCGGGGCCCCAGCACGTGGGTCCTGGTGTTTGATCCGTGGGCGGTCCTCCCCTGGGGTGTGGTGGGTAGACCTGCTGGGACGGGCTGAGTCTTCCTGGGGTCCAGGCCTCAGGAAGCGGCCGAGCCGGGATTTCAGATGTGGCCTCTTGAAGCTCGTGCCCACGTGGTCTTGCCTCCCCCATGGGAGGGGCGAGGCCCGGCATGAGGAGGGGGTGAGCCTGGGGCCTGGAGACCTGGAAGCGAGGCTCGGCGTGGAGGAGTGAGGTGGGAGGTGGTCTCAGGAGGTGCGGCAAAGAGGAAGCCAGGAGCGGTACTCTCGGGAGACAGGTGGGCACAGCACGGGGGTCTCCCTCAAGAGGTGGGGGCCGGGCCTCATCCGTCAGCTCCCGCTTCCCAGCAGTGGAGGGTGCTTGGGGCCCAGGGAGAGCGGGTGCAGGAGCTCCTCGTGTGGGGTCTGCCCACCGCGCTCCAGGGCGCCGAGGTGGGATGGTGGGCGCTGACAGGGTCCGCTGGAGGAGGCGTTGTAATGACCTAGGCCCGAATCCGATTTGGGGCAAGGCGCTCAGCCTTCCTGGGTCTTGGTGTGCTCCTTTTCAGATGGGGTGATGTCTCGCTGGGCTGCTGGGAGGACCGGACGTGATGATGGGCGTGGAAAGCCTGATACGCTGCTAGCCCTTAATTTCATTTCTTCTCTTTCGTTCCGGCTCCACCCGGAGCATTTTCTGCCTGTGGCTGTGTAAGAGACCGCCCAGACTCAGCGCCTAAAGCCAGGGGTTATTACTGTAGCCCAGGGTCCGCCGTCCTGATCCCAGCCCGTGCATCTGCGGGCTGCCTGGGGGCCCTGCAGCAGGCTGGTCGCGGCTGGGGCGGTTCTCATCAGGTGTCCCTGGACCAGGAGGCTAGGCTGGGAGTGTCCTTCCCTTGGCAATGCTAGAAGCACAGAAGAGCAAGTGGGAGCGTGCAAAGCTCTGTGCCTTCGCCTCCCTGGCTACAGCCAGTCCCTGCCGTGCCCGCGATCATGGGGACCCTCTTCTGGGAGGGCCTGTGAAGTCTCAGGGCAGACAGTGTGGGTGGGGCAGGGTGGAGAACTGGGGATCCTACTGCTGTACCCCCAGCCCCTCCCTGACGCGCTGCATCTCGCTGGTCCGTTCTCCTGTCCTTTGGGTCCCAGGTCGAAGGCTGCTGTTTAAGAAGAGCCTTCCCAGACTTTCCCAGACCCTCCTGGAGGTGGGGCCTCTCCCTCCTGGGGGAGCCGCCCACTCTGCCTGAGGGGTCGGCAGCCTCTCGGTAGGGGGCTGTGTGCGGGGTCCTGAGTGTGTGTCCGCATCTCTGAACCCAGGAACCCGAAAGCTCAAGGCCCGGGAGAATTTCACCCTAAGGAAACTGAAGGCTGGAGCCTGGTGGCTTCGTCAAGCCCCCCCAGTTGCTGCAGAGCGCGGCCGGGAATGTGGGCCCCAGATGCCAGGCATCAGCAGCAGGGACTGTGGCAGCCAGGGCTGTCTGGGGATGGGCAGCCTCGCCACCTGGCTGTCGGTCCAGCTGTGTCACAGCATCTGGCATCGCCCCACAGGAGGGACAGTCACACCCAGTAGACAAGTCTGTTTCCCCTCTGTGTCCAGCAGGGCACAGGGCACAGGCCAGGCTCACTTTCCAGGGTGCAGCCCCGCCTCCCTCTGTCTCACCCTTGCTCCATCCCCAGCTGGGAAGTGGTGGGGTCTGAGGTTAGAGCTTAAGCCTGGAAATGAGAACGTGTGGCTTGTGGCCTTGGCTTTGCTGCCCACTTGCTGTGTGAGCCGTGTGTGGGGTGTGTGTTTGTGTGCGTGTGTGTGGGGTGTGTATGGTATATGGGTGTGGTGTCTGTGCTGCGTGCGTGTGGTGTCTGTGTATATGTGTGTGGGGGGCACATGGGCGTGGTGTGTGTGTGTGCGTGTGTGCATGGGGTGTGGTGTGGTGTGTCGAAGCACTCTGGTTCTGGAGTCAGACTGTTCTGGGTCCTGGGTTCACAGCCCACTCGCGTCTGTGGCCCCAGGCAGTTCGCTTCCAAGTCTGCTTTGTCGTGTGTGAGACGTGGCGGCAGAGGCCGCTGAGCGGCCTGTGTGGCTCAGATGGGGAGGGGCCGTGTGAGCTCCTGGCACAGCGCCTGGCACGCTGAGCACCGTCCTCAGCTGTCCCTGGGGGCCTGCAGGGCGCCTCGTGTGAGCCAGCCTGGGCCTCTTGTCCCGGTTCCCGTCCACTGCAGCCTGAGACGGGAGCTGTGCCCGTCCTTGTTGGGCTCCGTGTCCCCTGAGTGTCAGGATTGTCTCGGGAGCTGAGACAGCCCCTGTGAATGTTCCCAGGACGGGGAGGTGCTCAAGGAGATCAGCTCCCTTTGCTCCTTCCTTTCCAAGGGGCGTGTCCTGGAGGCCTTCTCAGTGTCTGCTGGGTTAGCACATCCCACCCCTGGTGAGGGGCCTGCAGGACCCCAGGCCCGGCTGGTTTGGCAGGTCCGTGGGCTGCAGCTTCAGGTGCGCAGCTGTTGCTGTTTCTGAGGGAGCTGGACTGACCCCGGCTGTGACTCCTTGACGTCCGGTGCCTGCAGAGTGCCCGTGGGGCAGACTTGAGCACGCCTGCTCATCGCCGCTTCCTCTTCAAACCTCACTACGTGACGCTCGAGGAGTAGGAAGCTCTGAGGCCCTCCTCCCAGGGAGGAGGAGAGGTGGTGACTGTTTGGAAGCTCAGATATGGTGGCTCAGTGTTAGCTGACTTAGCGGGTAGAGAACCTAATGCCAGCAGAGGGCAGCGCAGCCAGCACGTGAACCCCTTCGCTGCAGGGCCCCAGGAATCATGCCCCTCAGGGTGGCCGCCATGATACGCGGAGGCTGAGAGCAGGCAGCTGTTACAAAGATGGGTTTCTTTGGGGGAAGTTGATCTGGAGAAGCTGTGGGCTTGGGGATGCCATGCAGAGCTACAGGCTGGGGTACAGTGCTGAATTGGAAATGGGGGTCGAATGAAAGCTACATGCTTGAAAGGGAGGTTCCCAGCGCCCTCCCCTCCTTGGCTTCTGGGATGCCTGTGGTCCCCCAGGACAGAGAGTGGAGGCATCTTCTCTGGAGAAACTGTCCCCAAAGAAAAGACTTAACAAATACTTGCGTGTGGGCATCTCCCATCTCAGCTGTGAGGGCACCCAGGCTGGGCTGTGTTTACAGACACATGAAGCCCTGCAGTCAACAAGCCTTGTCCTGGACAAGCCTGGACGCAGATGGCTGCATCCAGTGGCTCGTTCTTAACCTGTGGATGGACTCAAGGTCTTCAGATCTTAACGTCTCCAACGTGAAGGACAGAGACCTGCAAAAACCGAACAAAACATAAAGCAGCAAAAGGAGCTTGGCGGAATCAAAGACAATGTACAGAGCAGAAGAAAACCTGAAAAACAAAACACCACCTGCACTCCTTTGTTTTTTTTAATTTTAAATTCTGCTTCTAGTTGCAAATCCCTAGTATGTAGGACTATGATTGATTTTTTAAAATAATTAATTAATTAATTAATTTGGTATATTGGGTCTTCGTTGCTGCGCGCGGGCTTTCTCTAGTTGCGGCGAGCAAGGGCTACTCTTCATTGTGGTGCGCGGGCTTCTCATTGCGGCGGCTTCTCTTGTTGTGGAGCATGGGCTCTAGGCGTGTGAGTTTCAGTAGTTGTGGCACACGGGCTCAGTAGTTGTGGCTTGTGGGCTCTAGAGCGCAGGCTCAGTAGTTGTGGCTCATGGGCTTAGTTGCTCCATGGCATGTGGGATCTTTCCAGACCAGGGATCGAACCCGTGTCCCCTGCATTGGCAGGTAGATTCTTAACCACTGCGCCGCCAGGGAAGTCCTACCACCTGCACTCCTAACTCTGTAATGTCGTCAGAGAGTGAAGACAGGTATTGCAGTTGAAATTTTAAGAACTCAGTTGTGAGGTTCGGGTGGTCAAGCAGAGGAAATATCCCAGGAAGTAGAGCAAAAATTTTTACAAATTGGTGACAAATGGGAGCAAAAAGAGAAGAAAAAGTGGAAGATCTGAGCTGCAGAAGGAGAGAACAGGGAGAATGGGAGAAAGTGACTGACACCAGGATTTCCAGAACTCCGGGAGGGAGTTAAAGACTCCCCTTGTGTCTGCATGTGCCCCCAGGCACCGTGATTGAGTAAGAGACCCTGCTGCAGCACTTAGCTGTGAAATTTCAAACCTGAGATACAGAGAAGATTGCAAAGCTTCCGGAAGAACGGCCACATTCAAAGGACTAGGAACGGAGGACCTCAGAGTTCTCGACGCAGCATTGGCAGCTGGATGACGGGAACAGTGCGTTCAGGGTTCTGAAGGGACGTGGTCCCCAGCCTGGAATTCCATACCCAGCCCAACTGCCGGTCCCGGGTGAGGTAGAAACAGGCGCTTGTAGTCACATACCGTCCCACACAGTTGTCACAGTCAGGAGGCAGCTCGGGGTGGACTCTGCCACCGTGTGCACGGACACCAGCGAGGGGCACACGGGTCAAGGACTCAGTCCATCCAGCCCGAGGGAGATTGCAGGAAGACAGTCGTGGGGAGCTGAGGGGCAGGGGCACCACCCCAAGAGGTAGGTGGGATTAGAGCACACCTCCTGCATTTGGCCGTACGGAGAGGGTTTGCCACAGAGCTGGAGAAGGAATTCTTAATAGGTCCGTAGAACACTAAGCAAGCAAGCGAAGGAAACACAAGATCTTGTGCAAAAAGGCAGTGTAGTCACTACACGGTGTACTTTGAATTAGGCTGAAAATTGTCCCGGGACCGTGTCGGGGAGGGAAGCCTGCAGGAGGGAACGTGGCTGGGTCGTCGTCTTGCTCAGTCAGAAATCAGTAGCCCATGAAAACACACAGATGGTGAAACAATGATGTAAGCATGTCAGAAACCTGAGGGTAAGAGAAGAATCAGCAAGGGTTTGCTCTGGACGTGGGAGTGGGGTGGGGAGGGGACCTGGATTTTCTGTCCTGAGTCTTCTGACTTTTAAACTAGGTACATGTGTGACTTTGGTAAATAATAAAAGTGAAAATAAAAGAATTCCAGGACTTTCCTGGTGACCAGTGGTTAAGAGTCTGCCTCCCAATGCACGGGACACGGGTTCAAGCCCTGGTCCGGGAAGATCCCACATGCTGTGGAGCAACTAAGCCTGTGCAACACAACTACTGAGCCCGCGCGCCTAGAGCCTGTGCTCCGCAACAAGAGAAGCTATCGCAATGAGAAGCCCGCGCACCGCAACGAAGACCCAACACAGCTGAAAGTAAATAATAATAATAATAATAAAAAGAATTTCAAAGGGTTCCAGCCCCGGGATCCTGGTGGTCGGGGGCTCAGTTCTGATTGGTTCTGACCCTAGAGTGCTGGCGCCCCCGTCCCCAGAGTTCTGGTGGGAATTTTGATGGGCTCCACCCCAGCCTTGTGGCAGGTCGGACTGGACTCTGGATCCCGGGGGAGTTCCGCCCGGAACCCCGGTGGTTTCCTATGGGTCTTGGCCTCAGAGGGCTGGTGTCAGAGTCACTGCCGACGCTAAGGTGCCACCCGGGAGTGATTTCACTGCTGTCAGCAGAAGCAGGTCCGTGAAGGATTGCATCACGTCTGTTGAGTTGAAAACGAGCTGCTGCAAAGCGTGTGGCTTGTGTTACTCCCTGCCAGGCAGTCCCACCCACCCGGCAGCCCTGTGTGTTCCCGGGTGGAAAGCCTGGCTGTGCCCCGCCTCACCTCGGACTTGCTGGGCGGCGGGCTGGCCTCCCGGGCGCCTCTCCCCGGGGGCTTCGGACGCAGGGGGATGGTGGGGTGGGGGCTGAGGCCCCGCTTCGCCCGCACCTGCGGGAGGGGAGGCCCCCCAGCGTCCTGCTGCAGCAACGCGACGGCCTCGCACAGGACCCTCCACCCGTCCCCCCTCCCCTGGGGGTGCTGGGGAGGCCGCGTAGGGAGGTGGGGATGTGGGCTCCCCTTCCGGGGTAGCGCTCCCCTTTCCGGCTCTGTGACCTTGCACTGGAACCTGATCTCTGAGCTTCCTTGTTCATGCGGGGGTGCTGGTAAACCCTCCCTCTGCCGTGTGCTCCCTCACAGGTAGGGCGCCTCCTGTGGGCTCTAACGAGGCTGGTCTTCCGATGCACATATTTAATGGAGGCGTGGATGGAGCTTGTGGAACTGGCATGTCGATATTGATGTAAGACATACTAACGAGGTGTGACTGGGTCATTACCTGCAGGGGCTGCAGGGGCGGGCGTCCTGAAGACCTCCCTGGGAGAGGCCTATTTTGGTGGAAACTCTTCGCACAGTCGTATTTCTAAGCGCACGGACCCGCCCAGTGCAGCTGCCCTGAGCTGCCGGGTGGACGGGCCTCACCAGCAGGAGCGGGCAGGCTCTGTAGCCTTGGGTACAGTTAGGCCGCAGGAGCCTCATCTGTAAATGGGGATGGTGGTCCCCACCTCTTAGGTTGGTGTGAGGGTCCTGTGGTTGATGGACAGAAGTTCTTTCTGATTGAAGAGCCGCCACAACACTTTCTTCCTTCAGGGCCTTTGCTGCAAAGCTGTCTCCTTGAGGAGTCTTCCTTGATCGACATATCCCGTTGAACAAACCCAGGGTTTGTTCGTGCATTCAGAAAAGGTGAACTGAGCCTGGCCATGTGCTGGCTGTCCCGGCAAAGAGCCAGACAAAACCGCTCGTGCCCTGTGGAGGGCGGCGGGGTGGGAGCACGCAGAGGACCGTGCTCGTGCCCTGTGGAGGGCGGCGGGGTGGGAGCGCGCAGAGGACCGTGCTCGTGCCCTGTGGAGGGCGGCGGGGTGGGAGCGCGCAGAGGACAGTGCAGGCCGTTCCCGGACTGTCGCTGCACTGGGGACCGGGGCAGGGCGAAGGGTGCTTGTCATGTGGCTGGTCAGGGCAGCGCTCACACCTGAAGGACCTGAGGGAGTGAGGAAAGGGCTCCGGGCACGGGACCAGCCAGGAGGCCGGTAGGAGCTCGGGAAAGGGAGAGAGGCGGGTAGGGAGGTGCCGGGCATGGGGCGTGGAGTGTGGCCGGCAGGCCCGCAGGCCAGGTTGAAGACCTTGCTCTGCTCCTCGGAGGGTCCTCGGAGCTGCGGGGCCCTAAGAGGGGCGGGGAGCCCTCGGAAGTCCCTGTGGGGATGGTCGGGTGGTCCTGGCTGCTTTCGTTGGACTGAAAGGAGGGTGAGCAGGGCAGAGGGCTGCGGGGCCTCCAGCAGCGCCCCCGATGGAAGGGTCGGCTCCGCGCTCACCTTGATGGTAGGTGGGCGAGGCGGGCTTTGGGGGGGCAGGAGGCAGGGGCACCTGGTCCGGCGGGGAGCTGGGCGGCAGGTTCCATGTGGGTCGGTGCGTGCGGGGGTCAGCGTGGAGCTGGCCTTCGGGGTGGGGCTGCTCGAGGCCCCGGGGGAGTGTGTGCAGCTGGGAGACGAGGGGGCAGCACTTTCAGGGGGCGGGGGGAGATGAGGAATCAGCAGCAGAGACCGATTCCCCCGAAGCGAAGGGACCAGGGTGGTTGGGGAGGAGGACCTGGCCAGCGTGATTCTTCTGGGGGGTCAGATGGGGTGATGACTGGGCAGGCCCTGGCTGGCCGCGGTCCCGGAGTGGAGCTGAAAGCCTGGACGGAGTGGGGCCGCGCAAGGGCTGGGGGAGCACAGAGAGCTGCCTTTCTCCCCAGGCTCCCTTCCTGCCACCCCGGGGTGCTGCTGGGGCTCTGCCCTTGTGGGGTCAGCCCACTGCGTGTCCCGACCCAGGCCCCTGCTTTTCCTTCCTGCTCAGATGCTGAGATGTTGGGTTTGCTTGCCGTGTCCTGTGTGCTGGGCCCCGGGGGTGTTGGCGGGGAGACGGCGCTGTCGCCTCTGGAGTGAGGCCTTGCAGTCGGTGTGGTAATTGGGAGCGTCGTAAGCAATTCGCGCCGGGCGAGGATGAGTAATGGGGGACGTGGGGGTCCGGGAAGGCCAGCTTGCTGGAGGAGACGACTTGAAGCCACTGTGCACGGGCTGCAGGGTGAGGGCCAGCAGGGAGCCTCCGGGGGAGGGGAACCCGCACCCCAGGGGGCTGGTGCAGAGTACAGGTGAAGGGACCACCGGACTCCAGTGTATGGACACTGGGAAGCTGCAGAAGGGTCTAGGCTGGGAGCCATCCACCCTGAATCTGAAATTCGCTGTTCATAAGGCACAGAAGGGCTGTCCTCGAGTCTGGATGGGGGACCTGTCCAAGCCGCGTTGCTGGGACAGCCCGTGGGGTGGTCTGAGAGGACGGAGTTGGCGGGCAGGGCTGTAGCTGCGGCCCCACGAGCGGGGGAGGCGCCCTCGACACACACGAGCGCACCTGTTCCCTGGAGGGCCTCTCTCCGTCTTTGAGGGTCTGGGGTGTCCCTGGGCAGAGTTGTCCCATCTCCATGCTGGCTGGGCCCCCTCCGTCTTTCTCGGGGAGCAGGTTCTGCTGACCACAGCGCTGGGCAGACAGGTGGTGTTTCCTTTGAATTGAATTATACCTTGTGTGTGCATACTTCCATGTAACTGCCACCAGACCAAGGTAAAGAGCCGTCCCGGCACCCCAGAAACTCCTTCATGTCCTCTTTGAGTCGATAAGCTTCCCCCGGAGAAGCGCTGTCCTCACCTGTCGCTGCAGCTTACGTCCCCATTCCGGAGCCCACAGGAATGGGGACGTGCAGGATCACACAGCAGACACCCTTTGCTGTCTGGCTTCCACTGCTGCCTAGTGTCCCGTATCCTGGCTTATTCATTCATGCTGCTGCTGACCGATGTTTCCAAGGTTTGCTCTTCTGAGTAACGCTGCAGGGTCGTTCCGGTACGTGCCTGTCGGGGTTGTCTTGTACAGTTCTCCGGTCACAGGGCATAGCTGTGTTTCACTTTAGCAGGTACCAGTAGACATAGTTTTCATTGTAAATCATTATTGGCTGGCGAGTCATTCCCCTGGACCTTCATCACTCCTGGGTAAACGAAAATTCAGCTTCTGGAAACCCAGGACTGAGAATCGTCCGTTCATGACAGTCCTCGAGCCCTGGGGAGGCAGGTACTGTGTGTCCTGTTCACTCCTCACAACAGCCTTGAGAAATCTCCTGCCTGCGTTTAGTGCCAAGAAAACAGGAGCTCAGAAAACCTGGCTCACCCGCGGTCACCCCGAGAGGTGGCATTCGGGCCAAGGTCTCACGCCTAGGCCGGTGTTCTTCCACTAGACTCGAGGCACTCCTGGGACGCTGCACGCCCCCCAGCTCTGCGGCCCTTCAGCCCTTTTTCTGGGTGGCAGGCGCTGACCCAAGAGTGGGGCTGGCCCTTGGCCTTCCTCTGGGCGCCCCTCACTGGGCTTCTCTCCCTCCAGGCACCAGCCTGCTGCAGGAGGTGGTCTATTTGGTGAGCCAGGGGGCCGACCCTGATGAGATCGGCTTGATGAACATCGACGAGCAGCTTCCGGTCCTGGAGTACCCGCAGCCGGGCCTGGACATCATCAAGGTGGGCTCTGGGCGGGTGGCAGCAGCCCACACGACCCACTTGGGGCCTTTCCACGGTTGCACCCTGAGTGACGGGTGCTCCTGAGGGGTTCCTGGGGGCCTCGTGGGCGGAGGGAGAGCAGTGAGCTCCCGGGACCCCCAGGTAGCTGGTGGGAGGGGGGAAGACTTGAGCCGGTGGCAGTGACCCTGGAACTGAACCAGTGGGTGACGTGGGTGGCTTGGAGGGGGAAAGGAGGCAGATGCCAGGAGTAGGGGAGATGGGGGGGAGTGTAGGGGTGAGGGGCCTCCCGCTGTGGCTCATCCCATCTGTTGAGGGGGCTGGGTGGGGTGTGTTTGCATCGAACATTTGGTGTCAAGAGTGAAAAAAACCTATTCCCAAGTCCCATCCTTTCTACTCCTCAGACAGATCTGGAGTTTTTTCTCTCCATCCTCCCCTCTGCCACCTCTTCGTTCAGGCCTCATTTCCTGCGTGGCCCGCCTGTCCCTTCTCCCACTAGACGAGCAGCCTGAAATAAGCTCTGAGAATGCCCCCCACCGCCGGGTCGTTGTCCCGCATAAGCCGGTCTCTGCACCCCAGCCTCCAGCGTTGGCCCACCTGCGTCCAGCCCCTCCCGCCCCTGTGCCCGCCACGGTGCTGCAGCCCGTGTTGACCCAGCGCTGAGCCTTCCAGTAGAGCTGCGTGTGCCCCTGCCGCGGGCTGCCCTGCTCTTGGCTTTGGGGTCCCGCCGAGGACTGAACTGACCGTGATGTCACAGCCCTCACAGAGCTGAGATCCCAGTGAGGGAGCCCCCAGGACAGGAAAACCGAGAGTCCTAGTGGTTGAAGGGTGACCACGCCAGACGGGAGCAAAGTGGGACGGGACCGGGCCTCTCGGGGAGCGGGGGGCACGTCTGAGTCACGGCCTGGGAGCGGAGCGCTGGCCGAGGGAGGGACCGGTCCGGTCCAGGAGCCGCAGGAGTTCTGCGCTGAGGCTGACTGCGGGGCCCCCTCTCCGCGACCGCTCCGGGCTGCCATCGCGGCCCACGTCCCCTGAGCAGACCCCTGACGATACACTGTGACTCAGGCCACGGTGGCCGAGGACGGGGACCGCGTCGGCCCGTGTCTGCCCCCAGGGTCCCGCCTGGGCAGGGCTGGGGGGTCCTGTCTCAGGTGAGAAGGTTGTTCGGGGTGCAGGTGGTGCCGGTCCTGACTCGTCTGTGGCCCTGTCCGCCTGGGCCCCAGAGAAAGGGCGCGTGTCCTCTGAGCGCCTCCCCTCTGCCCTGCTGCAGGAGCTGACGTCCCCCCGCCTCATCAAAAGCCACCTCCCTTACCGCTTCCTGCCCTCAGACCTCCACAGCGGCGACTCCAAGGTAACTCCGCGCCCCGCCGCTCCCCGCTGCTCCCGGAACCAGAGGCCCATGTGCCAGTCCAAACGGTGGTCTGTCACAGGCCCAAGTTCCCAGACAACCTCGGTGTGCTAAGAGCGCCAGAGAGGCTGTCCTTGGCCCCATGTCTCTAGCACTTGATCCATGCCTCTCACTTTCGCTTTTCCTCACAGCTGAACTTGGCCAGCCAGAGCCCAGCCTCTGCCCATCGACGGCCTGAGGACTCATGGCTGCTTTCACTGTCTCTGATTTTTTTCCTTTTTTCTCAGCTGCATTAGACGTATGAGGCCTATAATTCTCATCACCAGGGTCAGGGCTGTAAGTTTTCTGTCTTCCGCTGATTTTAAAGTAGCGCTAGAGACACCCCAGTGTTCACAGCAGCACTGCTTACAATAGCCAAGACATGGAAGCAGCCTGGGTATTCATCAGCGGATGAATGGATAAAGAAGTGTGGGTTATGTAGACAATGGAATATTACTCAGCCATGAGAAAGAACAAAATGTTGCCATCTGCAGCAACATGGATGGACTTGGAGAGCATTATGCTAAGTCAGACAGGGATAGACAAATACTGTTTGCCACCACTTTTATGTGGAATCTAAAAAAAAATACAACAAACTAGTGAGTATAATAAAAAAGCAGCAGACTCACAGATACAGAGAACAAACTAGTGGTTACCGGTGGGGAGAGGGAAGCGGGGAGGGGCAGGATAGCGGTAGGGGATTAAGAAATACAAACTATTACGTATAAAATAAGCTACAAGGATATATTGTACAACTTGGGGAGTATAGCCAATATTTTATAATAACTGTAAATGGAATGAATATAACCTTTAAAAGTTGTGAATCACTATATTGTGCACCTGTAACTTATATAATATTGTACAGCAACTATACCTCGATTAAAAAAAAAAAAGGAGCGCTAGAGAACAGAAATATACTAAAACACTCAAGTAGCTGTCCAGCTGATGCTATTGCGTGGACAGGAGTGCATCTCTGCTGAGACGGAATGATAGAGAAAAAGCGTTTGGCCTTGGTGCATGAGGGGCTGACTTTGCTGTTGGAAACGGGGTCAAAAGAGTGGGTTGTAGGTCAGTGGAACCTGCACAGGGCGGCCTGCCTGGGACGGAGGATCGCAGACTGACCTCGTCCGTCCTTCTGTCCCCCCCGCCACTCCCTCTTGCAGGTCATATACATGGCCCGGAACCCCAAGGACCTGGTGGTGTCCTATTACCAGTTCCACCGCTCCCTGCGGACCATGAGCTACCGAGGCACATTCCAGGAGTTCTGCCGGAGGTTCATGAACGACAAGCGTAAGTGTCTGCGTGATGTTACAGCGGGGGTGCTCACTGCTCGCCGAGCACCCGCGTGTCCTTCGCGGTGCCCCCAGTTCTACAGTAACCGCGGGCTTGGCCTGCTTCCCCGCTGGCGGGCAGAGGAGCTGGGGCTGAGGGCTGTCAGGAAGCTTGTCCGAGGTCGAGCTAGTGCCAGACAGAGTGGGTGTCCAACGCTGAAGCCCTTCTCTCTCGCCACATCCTTGGGGTTCTGAGAAGTTTCCCGATTAGAAGCATCCCTCTTCCTGCCTAGATTCCGAGCAGTGGAAACAGTGGCCCAGATACCACTGTTACCGGTGCCTGAGGCCAGAGTGGAGGCTGTGGCTTCATGTGAGAGCCCTGTGGGCCTTTAGCTGGACTTGCGGGTCAGGCTTGGCCCCCAGCCCCAGGCCCGTGTGACAGGCGGGGTGCACTTTGGGGGAGGGGGAAGGCAGTGCTCTGGGCAGGATGCCTGTGCCCAGGGGAGAGGGGCGAGCTGGGCCGAGCAAGCCAGGGCCCTTCCACGTCTCCCCTCCCCGGGGCGGAGTGGGCCAGGCAGTGGGCCAGGGAGGGAGCCGTCCCCTTGGCAGTGGGGCTGGCAGCTCCTCACTACGGCTCTGTTCCCCGCACCCCCCAGGTGGCTCCCCCATCGCCAACCCTGGCTTCTCTGGGCACCTTCTGTTTAGAGTTTGCGCCCAGGAGGGTTTTGAAATGGGTCTTACGTACCTGTTGATTAAACCTGCACCCAGACTCCTCCGCACCCGAGGAGTGTACAGATGCGCTCAAGTAACCCTCAGCCTCGCGGTCCATTTGTTGTCCAACCCAGTCAGGGGTTCTGCGGTGAGGTCATGGGATGGGGTGGGGTAGGGTGCATAATGGCGGTCCAGGAGTACAGCACCCCAAATTTAAATGGGTGGCCCGACTGGAGCTGCCTCCCGAGCCTGGCTGAAGACCAAGTCCTCCTTGGTGCGCCGCCCACACCGCCTGGAGGCCCTCTCTTCCCTGCCCTTGAGTCTTTGCTTCAGCTGGGACTGGGGCGGGGCGGGGGGGCCGGGTGGGAGGGGACAGGCGTCGGTGGCCCCAGCGGCCGTACCCTAAGGCCCCTGGCACCTGCTGAAGGCCTCTGTCCAGCCTCCCTTCCCCCCAGCCCACCCACCGCCTGGCTCAGGCCCCTCGGGGTCTGCCAGGCATTTGGAGCAAGCCACTCCTGTGGTTCCCCAAGCCATATTTCTGAGGCCCACTTTGCATCCCTGCCTTTGTAGAAGCAGTCACCTGCATGGGGACACTGTCGTAGATAGCAGTGTCCCCCAAGTGCAGACTGCCCTGCGGTGCAGGGCTGAAAGCCTCCTGCCCGGGCCAGAGCCGTTACAGGTTGCCTAGTACAGGCCTCTCCGCGCTGTGAAGGTCACAGCACTGGCGGGCACTGAAGTTCAAGGCTGCACACGCTGGCTGTGGTCCCGCCAAGGCCTCTGCGCCCATGTACTGAGCCTCCCCAGTCCTGGTCACGCTCTGCTCCCGCCCGATTCCGGCTCTCGAGGAGGCTTGCATTCTCTGTCCGAGGTTCTGAAGAACTTGAAGAATGAAGTGCGGAAGGGGCAGTGAAATGATGCTGTTTGCTAACAGAGCGAGGACGCGCTGCCCGAGCCCTGTGTTGGGGGTCGTGACCTGCACACTGCAGGGCTGGGGGGCCCTGGAGCCATGTGCCTGGGGGACAGGAGCAGGGTGGAGGAGTCCCTGTGTGTGACCACTGTCCTGTCACCCCTGTCCCCGTGCGAGTGACCCTGTCCTCACGTCCTCGCGGTCCCCGAGTCACCCCCCGTCCAGCCTCCCCCGTCCCCGTCCCCAGCAGCCCTGGCCGTCTGTCTGCGAGTGTTCTCTGGGAAGGAGTGGCGTTTTCTTACCTCCGTGTCCACGCCCAGTGGACTGCTCGGCCCCGGGGCGCGGCTCACCTGGTCTGCGTGCCAGCTGTGGGCCCAGACTTGGGAGACTCCGCTCAGGGCCCCGAGGTCATCAGCCTGTCCGTGAGCCGCGCAGGTCCCTTCCTTCTCTGGACTCGCCCTTGTCCTGTAAAGCGGGAAGGCCGGCCTGGCTGTTACGTCCTGCCCTGTGCGTGCACGGAGCGGGGATGTGCCAGGCCTGGAGTCCAGGGCCCCGCAGCTAGAACTCTGCCGTGGGAGCACCGGGGCCCAGAGAGGGCCAGGATCCGCCCAGCAAGGCCTTTGGCTGAAGCCTGCCCTGTGTTGGTTCATTTCCGCCCCCTTACCCCTCCCCTTCCAGAGCTCCCCTCCTTCGTTCCGCATGAAGTGCTGGAGGGGCGCCTAGTTGGCCCGAAGAGGGCCTTCTGCTCTGATCTGGTCCCCAGGGCCCGCCCCTCAGCGACCCCTGACCTGCGCCTCCATCCCTCAGGACCTCTCGTGGGGCTGCGGGGCTCAGGCTGCTGCTGTGCTGCCACCTGCTGGCGGGATGGCAGGCTGACGTTGTTGGGTCACGCTGCCTTGGACCCAGGCGTTGGGTCACCCCTGTTTTCCCAGCCTTGGTCACGCGTGTAGGTGTAAGAGGTTGTCAGCACCTTGAGGTGTGCCTGTGCGGGGGCGGGAGCGGCCCTGCCACCCAGGGGCCTCAGCGCTACAAGTAGGACCCTCGCCGGCACCCTGCCCGTCCCACCCCGTGGAACCTTCCACCAGAGAGGAGGACGCACAGGCGCTGCCCCTGCAGGCCCTCCCGTACGCAGGGCTCTCCGCGCCGCAGCAGCCCTGGGGGGGCGGCAGAAAGGCTCAGGGCCCGCCGGGTCTCACGGCCAGCGAGGAGATGAGGGGCCGGCTGCCTCTGTCCCGAGCCCTTGTCCTTCGCCCTCCGCCCTCTGACCTTGCCAGCTGCTTCTGACCCGCTCCGCGGGCCCCCGCGTCCACTTCTTATGTCTTTAAGGCCCATTTGCAGGCCTTGCCTCTGTGCGCCATTTCCCCTGCTGCCTCTTCCCCTCCGCTGCCTGCCTAGCCCTCATTGATCCTTCGAGGCTTGCCTGTGTCCGCGGGGCCTCCCTCCCAGTGCCGGTCACTCCGTGTCGCCGTGCCAGTCTCCTTGGGGCTTTGCCGCCAGGCCGGGAGCTCCACTGCAGGGCCCAGTGCTTGTGAGCTGGACGGGCGCTCGGGCGAGTGAGGACGCAGGCAGCAGGGCCACCACCCCTGACTGGCCCGTTATCCAGCCGGACCTGCTTCCCGATGCCCAGCAGGCCCAGGGGCCCCCATGTTCTTCAGCCGAGACCTTCCTCTGATTAATGTGGAAGCCCCCTCGGGAGATGTCCTCACAGCGATGGGCACACCAGTGTGAATCGGCAGTGAGAATCAATCGTTTTTATGAAAAATGTTGTGAAGCAGCCCGGCCACACTGATCTGTCTCTGCCTGTGTGACCTCAACCCCACACCAAGGCCCTGAGGAGCGTGGGAAATGCGAGGGCTGGGGTGTGGGTGTGACCTGTCGTCCCGTCCGGCCGAACCTCACGTGCCAGGACGGGGCCCACTGCCCGCCTTCATCCCCGCGCCTTCCTGGTTCTGCCTGGTTCCAGGATTCTGGCTGTGACGCGTTTGCCTGGCAAGCCCCATTCGCAGCTCTGTCTGGAGCCTCCCGCACCCCATCCTAGCCCCGACAGCCAAACTCACGGGTCCCGTGTCCCACTTCCTCTGGGCGTCATTCTCTTCCTGGTCACCCCTTGTTAGAGGAACTCATGGGTGCCGGGTACCGTCCGTACCCCCGGAGAACAGAGACTTCCACGGAAGGGTCGGGGCGTCTAGGCATCTGGGAAGCAGGGGCCGAGCTTGGGCAGGAGGCCAGGGGACGTGGCTCATCTGGGGGGCTGCTGGAGGAGCCCAGGGCTTCCTGAAACATAGCTACTGGGCAGAGGAGGGGAGCCTTCTGGCAGGGAAGGCGGGGAGCAAGGCCGCCTCACACATGCCCGCTCCCTCCCTGTGACTGGTCACCTGTCCCCTTATCTCCACAGTGGGCTACGGCTCCTGGTTTGAGCACGTGCAGGAGTTCTGGGAGCACCGTATGGACTCGAACGTGCTTTTCCTCAAGTACGAAGACATGCACCGGGTGAGTGCCGTAGTGGTGGTGCCACAGGGGTGAGCGCCACGGGGGTGAGCGCCACGGAAGGCAGCTGCCGGCACCGCCCTCAGTCTCACAGCTGCCGCCCCCAGTGCAGGCGGGTGGGCGGGGCCTGCAGCGCCAAGACCCCGGGCATCAGGGGTGACAGCTGGACTCAGGAGTTCCAGGTGGGCCCAGGGTCCCCCTGACCAGTGTTTCGCCTCTAGCCGGTGCTGGCCCCCCAGGCCTCTACCCTGCCCTGGCCCCTGGCCAAGCACAGCTTCTGGGTTGGTGGCATGCGGTGCTTTCGAGAGGCCCATTTATTGTTTTTCTGCTTCAACAGCAGTGGAGTGATAGCCGGACTCACCCTGCTGCCACCCAGCACCCTCTCCGTAGGTGACCAGCTTGGGGCAAAGGGCTGAGATGGCAGAGTCCGAATTTCTCGTCCCAGCCTGTTTGCCTTAGGGTGGCAATTCTCAAAGTGCTGAGAACCCCGGCGGGTGTACCTGTGAATCCATTCCTGTGACGAGTTCTTGAGTGCCCGGCACAGAGGGTGACGGGCACTAGGTGGTGGTTGAGTGCATGTGCCAGGCTGGGCGGTGGTGCTGGGGCAGCGAGGCAGGACCTCTCCTGTGCCCTCGGGAAAGCGAGGTCTGGAAGGGGGGCCGGCACGTCCCGTCCCGCCTCGGTGTCAGCACCGTCGTGCGGAACCCCGCTGCCCCCTGCCGGGTCTGAACCCTGCCGCTGCCCGCGCAGAAGTGCTGATGCCCCTCCTTTCTCGGGGCGACAGTGCGAACCTCCTCCAGCCCAGCCCTCCTCCCCACAACGTCCTTCCCTTTCCTCAGCTCCTCTTTGCCGAGGGACCTCAGGCTTGTCTCTGCTCCTGAGCCCCTCCAGGCAGGCTCACCCCGTCCCCAGGCTACTCTTTCAAGGTCACCACGACCCCCATGTGTCTGGGTCCCACGGTCCCGCCCTCCTAGCAGCAGGCAACAGGAAGTCGGTCACGCTTGGTCCTGAGTCCCCGCATCCCTGGACGCTCCCCTTGACTCCTCCATGGCAGCAGCCCTGCCTCTGCCCCCAGACCTCAGCTCTGGTCTCCTCCATCCACACTCCCTCCCCTGGTGGCCTCAGCCGGGCCTCGGGCCCCCAGGCCCGATTTGGACCCTCTCCAGGCTCATCTCCGTCCACCCACTGCACCTTTCTGCCAGGGTGTGTTGTGCAGATCGCAGACTTAACGTCTCCAAACCAAACTCCGGAGGCGTCCCCTCGGGTCCTCCGCAGTTTCACCCGTCTGCATCCAGGGCAGCGGCTCCGTCCTCGCTGCTCACGCAGAAGTCTGGACTCATCCTTGACTTCTCCCTCTCTCACACCTGGCCTTCATTTGCCAAATCCTGTTGGCTCTACCTTCAAAACGTATCTCTTATCTGACTGTTTCTCCCCAGTTCTGCCCCCGTTTCCCTGGTCCAGGTCGGTGTCACTGTGGCCTGGGTTTTCACAGCCTCCCTGCCTCTTCCTCCCGCCCCCCCCCCCCAAACACAAACAGTAAAATGCACTGGATGATGAAAAATGCTGAAAAATAAAGCAGAAAAGGGAAGTGCTGGGGAGGGGCGGTGGCAGGTTTAGGTGCAGGTCAGGAAAAGCGGCACTGATGGGGACAGAGACCTGAAAGAAGTGAGGGAGTGACCCATGTGGACACCTGGAGATGAACATTCCAGACAGGACACGGCAAACTAAAGTTCCAGAAAGAACCTGCCTGACAGGCTGAAGGAACAGCATGGAAGCCAGCGTGGTCCCGGCTGTCAGGCCCTGCAGGTCGGGGTGCGGGTCTGGGTGTCTGCCCAGAGGGACGTGGGCCAGAGCGAGCAGGTGGGCGGGGCCCCTCCGGAGGCTGCTGGGCTGCACCCGTAATGCTCCGCTCTCAGGAATGGTGCGGCGATGGGGCCCAGAGGTGGCTTTATGTCAGTGAGTCAAGTAGAGCTGAATCTTGCTTCACACCAAGCCAGCTCCGCCTGTCCGGTGGGGTGGGCCGGCCCTGAGGCCTGTCTGGGGTCCCGGGGTCTCCCAGTTCTCCTGAGTGCCAGTCGAGATCCCAGCCGATGGCGGGGCGGGGCGGGGCAGGCGGGAGAGAGCGAGCTGCTATTGCTCCTGGCGCAGCTCCGAAGTGCTTTTCCTTCCTGCTGCTGCTTAGAATGACCGCAGCTGTGTCAGGACCTCACGTCTGCCTCCCTGGGACCTGGCTTTGAATTCCAGGTCTGCCACTTGAGAGCTGAGTGCCCTTGGGCAGTTTCTTAACCCGGATTTTATTTCCAGACGAGGCCGGTTTCAGGCTTGTCTCGAGGCCTAAGTAAGGTTGTGGATACAGTCCCCGAAGTCGTGTTCTGTAAAGGCGCCACCTCCGACAGGCTCCCGCGCTCTGCTCTTGTCTTCCAGGACCTGGTGACGATGGTGGAGCAGCTGGCCCGGTTCCTGGGGGTGTCGTGTGACAAGGCCCAGCTGGAGTCCCTGATCGAGCACTGCCACCAGCTGGTGGACCAGTGCTGCAACGCCGAGGCCCTGCCTGTGGGCCGGGGTACGCGCCCGCCTGTCCCACCCTCCTTCTCTCTGCCTCTGCCTGGGGCCCCGGGGGCCTCGTTCCCCTTCCTGCCGGTGTCCTCGCGCTTTCTGGACCACAGTCCCCCCATGTCAGGGTTCCGCTGCCCTGAGCCTCATTTCTCCGGAGCCCTGTGTTCTTCGAGGGGCCGGAAGGTAACCCACGAAGTGTTGCTGAGGCTCCCTGGAGGTCCCCGCTGGAGTTGGCCTTGTCACCCCGCACGCCGTGCCGGAGTTTGCGGGTGTGGCTGCCGGGATGTCTCAGGCTCTGTGGGCAAGAGGTGTTTCAGGCGGGCGCCTTCCCAGATGCCCCACAGGGCAGACCCTGGGGATGGGTTGGGGGCTGTGACGTTTAGAAGCGCAGTGCGTGCACGTGGCCTCCTTGAGCTCCAGCTGGCCCGTGGGAGTCGAGGGAAGAGGGTGCAGAGTCCGTGTTCGGAAGGGCCGTTTCCCTCCATCCCCCGGGGAACTAGCAGCCTGGGAGGAGCAGCCCCGTCGGGGGAGGGGTGTGTGGTGTGTGTGCGTGTGCACGCGTGTGTATGTGGTGTGTGTTTGGTGTGTGTGTGTGTGTAAGAGAGAGAGAGAGAGAGAGCGCGCGTGCGCGCGCGAGCTGGAGGTGCAGGCCTCGGCGTCACAGAGGCTGGCGCTCCCTCCTGGTGCGAGAGCTGTGTCTTGCGCGTGAAGCAGTTCGAGGTGAGGCAGGTGTTGCAGGCAGGAATCCTCCCCAGACCCACTTGGGTTGCTCTCCGTGCCCTCAGGGCTTGTGGTATTTGAGGCTGCTCGACTGTGGAGAGCTCGGGCATTAAAATCCCCGGCACTGCTGGGTGCCGGCCCAGGCCTGTGAGCACCCCTTCAGCAAGAGTCGCGCCTGACTCGGTGCTGTGGACCCGAGGCCGGTTCCCAGCTCCCTCGGGTGGTGCCGGTGCCGAGAGGAGGGCCCGGAAACGACGCCGGACTCTGCAGGCAGCTGCCTGGAGCGGAGAGAAGAGCTGGGCTGCGGCCTGGCCTGGCCAAGCTCGGGCCACGCCTTTGAGCTTCTCTGGCCTTTTGTCCTTCCTCTAAGGAGGGCGGGTCGGGGCTGCCAACCCGCTTGGCTCCCGGGGCTGTTCTGAAGGTCAGGGGGCGAGCGCCTTCCTGTAAAGGCAGGTGGGCCGCTCTCCAAGAAGACACTAACAAGCCGCCTCACCCTGCCGTTTCGTTCCTGGCTGCATCGTCACAAATGTTTATTATTTAAAATTTATTTGCTCTTTTTTATTTTGCTTTCGCTGTGTTTTGTTATCCTTGGGTGTGACCTTCTCCAGAATCCCCCTTTCGGTTCATTTGTGTGGTTAAGAAGTGTCGAGAACATACTGCGTGCCCATGCGCTCCTTCCGACGTGTTTGCTTCGTCATCGTTTACCTCGGTTTTGCTTTATTTCAGCTCTTTGGTTTTGTTTCTTTTAGCATGTTGCCTCTTTGCTCAGAAGGCCTCCTTGCGTTGGTGAGGACGCAGGGGCGCGAGCAGCTGCATTGCTCAGATTTGATTCATGTCACAGCATAAATTGCACTGTCTCGATTCCAAATCCTAAACCAGGTGGGTGACTCCTTTGATGAGCTCTCAGCTGCCTCAGCTGAGAAAAATAATCATGGAAAAATATATTTATGGTGTGACTGGTCTAGAAGCTTCTAGTTTTGTCCCTTAGGTATCATTAGAGGGTAGCAAGCACAGTTTTTTCCTCTCCAACACTGACATACAATTTTTCATCACCGAAGAGAAAATCCTTGCCACTTTGGATCTGTTAGCACAGCATTTGCAGGGTTGCAGTTTCATATGTGAGGTCCTGCGAGGACAAGGACGACTGTTAATAACAGAGCTAACGAAGGATGTTTGCTGGAGACGGTCAGAGCTCTGATCTCAGAGATGCTGACGGTGAATAGAATTCTAAATGGGCATTTCAGTCCCCCGAGGCGGCTATATAAAAGCACAGCCCCGGCTCTCCGGGTGATGCGTTCACAGCTCCTGTAGGTGGGAGGGCGGGACCCCCACTTGTGACATCTTCACAGTCGCTATTCATATGTGACCAGAACAACTGAAGATTTGTAGTTAAGGAAAGTGGGTTCAGCAGTTTTCGTCATTTTGAGCTCTCTCTTCCCTTCATAAAGGGATGGGTAGGCCTGTGCCTGCACCTCAGTCTGCACTCTCCAGGCTCCCTCACATCTGCCAGGAGGAGGTCTCATTTTCTTTTTTTTTTTTTTTTTTGGTACGTGGGCCTCTCACTGTTGTGGCCTCTCCCGTTGCGGAGCACAGGCTCCGGACGCGCAGGCTCAGCAGCCATGGCTCACGGGCCCAGCCGCTCCGCGGCATGTGGGATCCTCCCGGACCGGGGCACGAACCCGCATCTCCTGCATCGGCAGGCGGACTCTCAACCACTGCGCCACCAGGGAAGCCCGGAGGTCTCGTTTTCTGACCAAGCCTCGCTGAGCTGTGGCTGCGATGGAGTGGCCGGGGGGCCGGGACTCCTTTGATGTTGAGTTGGGAGCTCCGCCTGTTTTCCTCCCTTTAAATTCCTCCCTGACGATGCACGAGCAGGCTTCTCGAAATCTTCACCCTTGACCTGGTCAGGAGGCTTCCTGCTCACCATAAAATGTTCTACCTTTTTGGATGATTTTTTTTTTCCTTTTAAAATTCTCCAGAAGCAAATCCTGCCTTGGTGGAGCTGTTGAGCCGTGAGTGAGTAGTGGTGTCACGAGGACCCAGATCCACATGGTGCCCGGAGCCGCAGCTCTGTTCCACAGACACTGTCTGTCCTCTGGGGTGTCGTGACCCACCCGCTTTGTGCCTGGTTGGGGATTCAGTGGTGGATGGGCAAGGCCCGCAGCTCTGCACACTTGTGGTGCTGGGCGGAAAGCGCATCGGGATGACCAGACTCAGGGAAGAGGGTTCAGCTGGTCTGTAGTCCACATGGCCCGTCCTGCCCCAATAGGCCAGGTTCAGAGGGGTCCGGGAATAGATCTGGAACCTTCCAGATCCGTTTCCTGTGGTTTGGTAGCTGGCCTGACAGCAAGTGAATTCAGCACATTCTGCTCGTTTGTGTTCTAGGAAGAGTCGGGCTGTGGAAGGACATCTTCACTGTCTCCATGAACGAGAAGTTTGATTTGGTGTATAAACAGAAGATGGGAAAGTGTGACCTCATGTTCGACTTTTACTTATAATAACAGCAACAGCAAACTTGCATGCTCACAGTACCCAGACACTAATAGCTCAAAGTCCCGTTTGCACTCATTTGTTACCCGCTGGATAAACTCTGGAAGCAGCGTAAGACACGGCGGAGAAATGGAGGAAGTGGGGTTATTTCCGATCCAGAGCAGCTGTCTCACCTTTGGAATTTGAAGTCTACATGTCTGATTACAAAGATTGCGGTTCTGATGACCTGGACCATACGTATCCTGTCTGTAACATATGCAGCTAGAATGTCTACCTTTTACAGCCCACATTATTTATTGTATTTTATAGAGCTTTTCACTGGAAATCTAAATAAATGTCAGTAAACCAAATAAAAGTTCATTTCCGAGGGACTCAGGAGCGAGCCACACCCGAATGGTAGGAAGATCTCAGGGTTGACTCTTTATTTTTGTAGTTTTCTTCCGTAAGGCACAGCCATTCGGTTCTTGTCTGGTTGTGAGATGCTGGTGAGGACCGAGGGTGAGTCGGGTGTTGGGGGGACCTTGTTTCTGCTGGTGGTGTTCAGTTCTCAGTAGTCGCCCCGGGATACAGCAGGAACTGTTCCCTGGGGCGTTTTCAGAGAGGATGCCCTCCTGCCAGCGACCCCCGGCCAGTGGCTCCGAGGCTGATGCAGAGGACCCAGTGGGACGGGCGTGCGATGTGGTGACTGGAGAGCCTGCCACAGAGACACTACGTCCACTCGGAACCTGACTTTTCGTTCCGCAGTCTTACTTTCGTTCCCCAAAGCAGAAACCTGCTTATGTTGGCAAACAGATGATTGATGGTAAATTCTAGAACTACTGGGTCTTTACATACCATTTATTGTTCCATCTGGGCCTGCACCTCTGCGCCCCAGAGCCCCAATGTGCGAGCGTAGCGCCCTGTCTCACCCAGACGGGGCTGGCGATGTCGCCTTCGGTGCTGTGTCCGAGGGAGTGGAGGTGCGGTCTTTACTGCCCCGCCACTTGCTTCGTTAACTGGCCCACGTTAGCCCGGAGGAGTGATGGAAGGGCAGCCAGGTGAGAGCAGGGCCAGTGGCCAGTTTGTACGCACGCTGCCGCCGCGGTGGGACGGGGCCGTCCCGGCTGTCCGTCTGGCTGGGAAGTTCCCGGAGTGGTGGCCGGAGGGGTTGCCACCACGCGCGAGGGGTCTGTTGTGCATGGTGTCTTTGGAAAGTGCGGACGTGCGCTTTGTTACTGGCTGAGGAGAGCAGCTGCAGTAGGGCAGGTGGTACTCGGCGTCTCGCGGTGGGCTTAGCTGCACCTTTTCTGTGTATCTGCGAGAGAGGCAGCTTTCTGTGAAATTTCTTTTCTATTTTTCTATTTCTAGTACTGTATGGATATTACTGAGCTCCACACATGATACTTCTGTGCTTGCTTGCATCTTTAATAAAGACACGTCCCATGCCTTGTGTCCAGCTTGTGCTGACAGGTGGAGACGGGGGCCCTGCGTGGTCCCCTCAGCGCTTCAGGGCAACGAGAGTGAGCCCCGCTGACCTCCGTCGCTGGGGCTCAGAGGGGCTTGGGCCCGTGTCGGGCTGGGTCACTCAAGGCTCAACGTTCCAAGGGTTGAATTTCCCTCACTGTTTGTCCCTTCGCCTTTGGTATCTTTTAAAAGCTGAAGTGAAAGGAAGGGTGGGGGAGAAAGGAGAAAAGCATGGGAGAGGTTTTGGTGCACCTGGGGGTCCAGGGGTCTCAGTCTGTCTTGGAAGGGCCCACTTTCAACAAGGTGGACGGTGGTATAGAGACCAACCCGGCTGATTGCACTTCGCCCCTGTGAATTCCAGAGTCCGTCTAACCGATTCCTCGTGGAAGGAAAGTCCAGGACATTGTACCGAATGAAGCTTCGGCTTTCTGAAAAGTCATGTTTATTTTCAAATGGACGAGTTCCTTTAGGTCTCAGGTGAAATCCCGGAATTTATTTTGGTACCTGGGATGACCCTAGACCCCCAGGCCCCAGGTTAGTTAAAGGAATATTCCAGTCTGCTATGTCCCACGGGGTCTGCTCCCAGATCACTTACAAATCACCTAAAATAAAGCAGAGCCCTTGGATCAAGAAGCAGGGCAGGGCCGTACATTCATGGTGCTATTTAGTGAATGTCCACTCTGGCCCTGCCTAGTTGATGTTTCACCACATCCTATGGACTCACTGAGTACACACTTGAGCACCTGCGCTGCACGGGGCCCTGCTAGAGGCACTGGGGATGCAGTGAAGTGGCAGAGGGCCCCGGCCTGCATGGCGTTCACGCTCTCGTGGGGAGATGACGTCACGAAACCATGGGTGAGAACAGGCTCAAGCAGGCTGTAAGGGACCAGTGTGCTCCTGGAGGACCCGGGGAAGCCCAGTGCAGAGATGCTGCTTGAGCAGAGACTAGGAGGACATGAGAGACTCAGGCTTGGGGCCGCCTGGGGGAGGGGCAGGGCAGGGGGAGTGTGCTGGGCAGTGCCCAGAGACTGGGCGGTGTTTGGAGGGAGGCCAGGAGTCAGCTCACAGAAGTCCTCGCCGGTCGTGAGGGTTGGATTTTGTACAAAGAAATGAAGGCACAAGAGGGCTTAACTGAAGGAATGCTACCTGGTTTGCATTTTCAACTCTTAGCTGGCTCTAAGCGTTCTCGGGCCATGTGTGCTGGGAACCGGCTCCTACCTCGTGCACGCGGAGCAAAGTCAGGGGCGAAATGATTCAAGGCAAAAGGTGCCGTGGAGCCCACGAGTAGCGCCAGTTTGGAGAGTGGAATGACCCATGGGTAGCATCCGGATGGGATTTGAGGGGCCGTGAGGTGAGGAACGTCTGGACAGATGGAGAGGAGAGAGGCCTGGGCAGATGGCTGATGTTACAGACACCCCTCAGGGTTCCTGCACGTCAGGGGCCTCCAGTGAGTCCCTGGTGGCCTGGCCTTTTGACTTCACAGACCCAAAAGATCCCAGAAAGTATCTGGGGCACCAGCACAGGGCTTTACTAACAGCCGGATTCAGCCACAGCCCCTCACCAGCTGGGACCACCCCTGTGCCCTCCGCCTGGCCCTGACACTGTGCCATTCGGGACATGTCACCCTTCCCCCACTCACCCAGTTTCTTTGTCTGAAAGGCCCAGGAGAGCCTTCCTGGCTCAGATTGGTGGCCCTCCCACCTAAGCATGTAGGCCACTTAATTTCTCTGATCCGGTGTCATAATTTACATAACGGAGGTTAGCTTCATCCTGCTTACCTCGTGGGATGGTCGTTACATGATCTCAGTGGCTTTGAAAGCAGGAATAAAATTCGCAGAATTGATGGTCTGTGCCTGGCACTGCTGGTGAGCACCCCCTAGTGGCCAAGTCGCCGGTGACAGCCGACCTCCTCAGTCCACAGTGAGGTCCCTCACTCCGGATGTGGCCCTCAGCCCTGTGGATACAGGCGAGGTGCACAGTCCCTGTCCCGGGAGGTCCCACGTGAGGGACAGTTTTACCACCTTTCTGAGCAGAGTGACTGCAGTTGGTAGCGGGTGGAGGGAGTCCTTGGGTGTCCCCGAGGACTCTGGGCCGCGGATGCCGTCCTCCCCTAGGGTTTGGCCCTCCGCCCTACCCGTGCAGCAGAATCTTCCGCCCTTCATTGTAGAATGAGTGTTTTCAGACTGGGATGGTACGTTGGCCAGATGGTCCAGCCTCACCCAGCTGAGGGATGCCCTCTGACATTCCTGGACATCCGTCCCCGTCAAGCTCACCACCTCCTGGGACAGCCATTCCACTGCTGGCAGTCCTTTCCGGCCACTTGTGCAGACCTCCACCCAAGCCCGGGACTGCCCCCGTCTCTGGCCTCCCTCGCCTGAGACGCCCAGCCCTGCCTTCACCTGGCGAATGCTCCCCTCCGCTCCCAGGCGTCCCCTGCCTTCCTCTCACCCTGCCCGCCTCACTGCCCTGCGCTTGTCTCCCCACGTGGACAGTGACACCTGAAAGCAGGACCGTGCTGTGTCAGTCTTTCCCTGCGTCGGAATTTGGCATATAGTTAGCGCCTAACGAGTGAGTGGAATCTTTCATTCTTGGAGTGGGTTTTGTTTTTTCTGAAAACCATCTGCCCTGTCCCTTCTATGCACTGTTCTTGGTCCTGCCCTTGGGGGCCGTAACCTCCCAGGCAAGAACTAGGCTGGTGCCCTGCCCCCTCACCAATCGGGAACAAAAGGAATGGTACAGAGGATGCCGAGCCAGGAGAGGTGACTGCACGGACAGCAGGAAGACTGCTAGATGTAAGAACTAGGGTGAGAGCTGAGTCTGCAGCAGGTGGGATGTGGGTAGGGCAGGGGCCAGAGACGGGCATGCCCGGTGGGAAGAAATAGGATGCACTAAAATGAGTCGGGCAACCGGTTCTAACGCAGCTCTGCCACCAGTGGTGGGACCAAGGGGGAGGTCCCTTTTCATCGCGCAATGAGGAGGTCTCGTATCAGGTGTCTTGAAAACCCACGCAGCTCAAACATGCTGTGACTCTTCAGTGGTCAAACTGTCTTATCAATTCAACCCGAGAGGAGCTGATCAATGGGGGAGACTGTGAATTTTTAGCCAGTGATGGACTTTGCCAGCGAGGGCAAAGAGAATGTGTTACAGAAGCACCTGTCACACAGCTTGGGCCCACACAGCCATCGCCAAGGCGTGCTGAGCCTTTGCCAGATCTACACATCAAATGACAATCTGATTCTCACACTCGGATCCCTGTAAGCCAGTTGGCACCCGATGTCTGAGCTGCAGTCCTTAAATCTGTCCCCTCACCGCTGATGGAAGGAATCTGTGCTCTATTAAAAGCATTCTTTAAACACCAGAGAATGCTAAGTGTGTTTAAAATATAAAAAAATCAACCAGAAAATGCATTCCCCCCTCTTTAAAGTTGTCATCTTTACATGTATCTGTGGTGTTGGGCACCAGCTGGGAAGAGAAGTCTTAAAATATCACGAGCAAGGCCATCTCTGCAGAAGGAAAGACTCCCAAGGCCAACAAGACTCTCTCTTCTCCAATCTTTTGCATCCTCGAAAAACTTAAGTGAATTGGTTAAAATCTCCCCCACCTATTTCTGCTGTCTCTCATTTCCCCCCTTTACAATCCATAGTGCATGTGATTTCCAGAAAGTCCTTCTTACTCAAATACAGCTGGTAGCTTGGAGCCCATCTAACTCTGCTCAAGAACCACTGGCTGGCTGGGCCTCTGTGCCGCCCTCAGGCTCTGCCCTCTGCCTGGATTGCCGTCCCCAGCTCAGCCCGGATTACGGTGATTTAAGGTTGAAGCTCAGCACGGGCAAGGTCTACTCCAAGAAGCCCCTGAAGTCTCCTTCCCATGCCCACTCCTGTGTCTCTCATAACAGACCCCGGCCCTGCGACCATCTGCTTCTTGAGGCGACGGCCGTGTCTCTTTCACTTTCCTTGCTGCCGAGAAGTTAGCTCAGAAGAGACCGTCAGTGACGTGTTGGTGGTCTGAATGGTCCCACCATCCGTTGAATTCAGCCTCCCCTGGTCATCTCAACTGCAAGCACATCGTCTGTGACTCACCACGTGGGCCCTCTCTGGTCTGGCCACACAGCTCACTCCTACACACCTCACGCGCTTTTCCCCAACTCGGCTGGACCATTTTGCCCTCTTGGAAAGCCTTCCCTGCTATTTCTAAGTGTTGCCGATTCACGTCCACCACCTGCCGCAAGCTGGGCTCAAAACAGTCTCCAGGAGGCCGTCGTGAATTAACTTAGCTCGCTGACGCTGCCGTCCTGTAGGTACCCAGGTTTCCATTTTTACCAAAGACGTCAGGAGGGTTGCCAATTATGGCAGACAGACTGATTTTCAGGGGCTGGTGGCTACCTCTCTCCTGGGTCCCTCCCACACTTGGGGGTCTCCAGAGGAGGAGAAGGCCAGAACCTTCCTTAGCCCAGAGAATGAGTGACTGGGGTGTCCCCACTCTCGCTGTGAGACAATATGTGACAGCAAGTACATTTCTCCCTAGAATGGAGTATGCCGGGAGTTAGAGCCTTGAATTCCGAAAGAGTAATAATTCCCTATAATAGGGTATTGGTTTACGTTTGTTAAGAAAACATTTTGTACTTGTTTTCAAGTTTCCTTTCCAAAGTGTGTGTTTTCAGCCCCAAGTAGACCATAAGCAGAGACTGTGCCTCATTCATCACTCTGTCCCCATCCTGTGCTTAGCACAGAGCTCCAATCCTATCAGGTAATCAATAAATGCTTGTTACCTAACTAAAGGCAAATTAAATGCTAAACAGCACTAATTACAAGCTGTTGCAAGATCCTGGCTCTCAGCAAAGAGAACTACTTGTGATTGTCAAGGGTTTGCTAGTTGCCCAGGTGTATGAAACATGAAATTGTTATTTTCTAACTGCTTCTTTGTTCCAGAGGGCGGGCCGTTCTTCTCAGATTGCTGCAATAAAATATCCGGAGGGCAGGGCAGGATTCATTAAAATTCTAAACGCCAGTATTCTACACTATGGAATCTTGTTCAGGGGTAAGACAAGTGGATTTTGATTCCTGTTTTCAAGAACGGAGACAACCAGTAACTGTGAAAGGAAATGAAGAGCTTCCTCATTTACTGGCACATGAAGGGGGAGCTGCTACTCCTAGCCTGTGTAGTCTCTCCACGGACGATCCTAAAATAGGCACAAAAATGGCCCCCTGTTTACAAACGATAATCAATTATTGTAGAGACAGTGTTTAAAATCTGCAATTTAGTTGCTGGCTGACTGAACTAAAATGAGCAGCTGCGACACGTGTCAAGGTAAGTATCTGAGAGAGAAAGACCTATTTTAGTAGAGAAAAAATAACCACGGTGGCTTTTCCAAAAGAGCGACTTATACCTCATTTCTTCTTATTTAATTTTATTTTCGCCTAAGGATTGCTCAGGAGATTCTGGTCTTCATTTTAGGAGGCCACCAGAAGCACAGCAGTCAGGGAAGTCTTCCTAGCAGATTTCCCAGGGATATTCTCCGCTTCCCTTCAGATGCATTATGTATCCATGTCACGCACTGGCTCTTCCCTCCTTCTTTATGAATAGACGAGGTGGAAACGTCTGAGGGGTTAATCAGTTCCTGCTGCTTATTTCTCCACATGAAAGCGTAACTTCCATTTATAACATCATTGTTGATTACCGTGAGATAATTACAGGCTTGATCTTATAGCCTTGTCTCCTAGGTGTACTGAATTGTGGTGAAAATGTAGCCATGAGTACTCAGAACCCACAGAGCAGACACAGCTCGCCATGATCCCGAGTTTCTTCGTAGTCACTGAGGGAATGAGTTGTTTGCTGGCTGCCGCAGGCGTAAAAGTATTTCCCTCATCTTTCCATGGTTTGCTTCTCCAGATTATCCTCAAAGGTTTTGAGCAGCAGGTTCCTACAATGGGTTGTGTAGTCGAGGCTGAAACAATTTCTTGCGCAGTATTTCTGGTTTCCGTGGTACTGCAGGGTATCTTGGACAAGGTAATGGGTTCAGCCCTGCTGGAAGCAGACCCACTTCAGGGCATCTAAGGGAGTGTTCTTTGGGAGGTGTGGCCAAGGAGGAAAACTATCTCCCACAGCATCCTCCTTGGAGCCACTGTCACATTATAGAACTCTGGTCTGTTTGATCAGAGAGCAAACCTAATCTAATAGACTTTATGGGCTTTTACTGGGACAATAAACAAGTAAATACTTTGGAGTGAAGATGAAAGAAAAAGGAAGGAAGGAAGGAAGGGAGGGAGGGAGGGAGGGAGGGAGGAAGGAAGGAAGGGGGAAAGGAAAGAAGGAAAAAAGGAAGGAAGGAAGGAAGAAAAAAGAAAGAAAGAAAGAAAGAAAGAAAGAAAGAAAGAAAAAGAAAAAAAAAGAAAAAGAATAAAAGAGTCCTAGGACAAAACCTCATAACAGACTGATTTAATCAGATGTTTAAATACATGGAAAAAATCATCCTTCTCTTCAAGGAAATAAGCAAGGATTCTGAGTTTCAAGGATTTTGAGCCAATTCTAGGCTATGTTGACCCAATCATACACCACTTATGCTTTACTGTTGAGTTCAGATCCGTTCAAAAGACATTTATTAAGTCCCATGTTTGCTCACACAGCCAACTATTAGCATTTTCCCCCTACAATTTTCCCTCGGAAAAGAGTGTTACTAAAAACTAGAATCTTTACAAAGACTCTAATGTAGCAGCTTATCTCAGTTAACTTTATTTTGAACAACAAATCACCTCAACTATTACTGGATTTGAACAAGAGGACACCTGATGGAATTGGAGAGAAGGAGAGACATTTAACACAGACTTAGTAAATTCCTAATGTCCTATCATTACATTTTTTGGTGTTGGATGTGTTAGGTGTTATTTTAAATAGGCCTTCTAAAGTGAACTTAAAAAATAGATACAGTGAGGGACTTCCTGGTGGTCCAGTGGGTTAAGGCTCCACGCTCCCAATGCAGGGGGCCCAGGTTCGATCCCTAGTCGGGGAACTAGATCCTGCAGGCATGCCGCAACTAAAAACATCACCGTGAGATAATCCTGGAGATTACAAACAAATAGCCACAGAATGTTTTTTGTTTTTTTTTAAACAACTGTCCTGGTGTTATGTGAGTAGGTAATTCTGGCGTTAGGACGACAAGAGTGGCTGCAGCACTAGACGTGAGGGAGGAAGCAATGATCATTAAGGGATCGAGTGGTACCATTTATTGAAATGGGTCAGAGTGAGGGAGGTTGGCAGATCAAGGGCTGTGTGGATGGCTGAAGTCCAGGTAGCCTTCGATACATACCAGTGGAGGGGGTCAAGGCTGGCAATAAGTATAAGAGGACCACCTAGGTCGGAGTCAGAGGGACCCTAATGTCCAAAGGCCATACAGAGGAGGAAAATTACCAGTGGGGCCTGAGAGTGGAGTAGCTGGTGATTCAGGATGAGGCCCAGGACCACGTGATGTTATCGGAGCTGATCAGAGTGAGTTTCAGGTAGGAAGGAGTGATTAACTGCGTTGAGTGCTACTAAGAGGTCAAGTAAGGTAAAGTCAAGTATAGAAATATTTATGAAAATTGACCAGGTGTCAGGGAGTAATAGAGCCATGCCTCTGTTAAGACTGATCAAGAGTTAACAGCAACTGAAAGAGAGACAGCATGTGTTCATGACTCTACTGAGAAGTGGGTTAAAGGGGAGAAGAGAAATGGGGTGGAAACTAGAAAAGAATCTTTTTTTGTTAAAGATGTGGGACACCAGAACATGTTTCAACAGGGAAGGAGGGAAGAAAAGATAGATAGAAACACAGAGAATGAATGAATGAATGAGATTGTTGGCTATTATGACAGAGAGGGAATAACTTAACCCACCAGTCCCCATACTTTTTGGCACCAGGGACTGGTTTCGTGAAAGACAACTTTTCCATGGACCAGGGTGGGGAAAGGGGCAGATGGTTTCCAGATGATTCAAGTGCATTACATTTATTGTGCACTCTATTTCTGTTATTATTACATTGTAATATATAAGGAAATAATTATACGACTCACCATAATGCAGAATCAGTGGGAGCCCTGGGCTTGTTTTCCTGCAACTAGATGGTCCCGCCCTGCTGTGCAGCCTGGTTCCCTACCGGGGGTTAGGGACTCCTAGCCTAAGCCCTTTTGGTCTCAGGACCACGCCTCAGGATTCATTTACACTCCTGAAAAGTACTGAGGGTCCCCCAAAGCTTCTGCTTTGTTGTGAGTTACATCTATCACTATTTACCATACTAGATAGTGAAACTGATAAAAAAATTTAAATACTTGTTCACTAATTCATTTAAAATAACAATAAACCCATCACATATTAACATTCTAATGAACAATTATGTTTTCCAAAACAAAAAGAATTAGTGAAAAGAAAGGCAGTTTATATTTTTACAAATCTCTTTAAAATCTGTCTTAACAGAAGACGGCTGGATTCTCCTATCTTCTTTCGCATTCAATCTGTTGCAATGTCACACATCATGTAGCTTCTGGAAAACCCTACTGTACACTTACGAGAAAATAAGACTGAAAATGCAAGTAACATCTTACTATGAAGATAGTTTTAACAATTGTGGACTCTCTGAAAGGGTCTCAGGACACCCAGGGGTTCCCAGACCACACTTGGAGAACTGCTGACCTAAGCAGTGAAGGCCAAGAGATGGCAAATGGTGATGGGGTTTAGGACGCAAGGGGCGGAAGTAGCCTCTGTGAAAAGCAGCCCTTCACCTTTTGGAACAAGAACAGAAGAGATGGGCGCCAAAGCAGTTGAGAGGCAACCATGTGTTCCCTTCCTCTTCTATTTTTCTGGCCACACTGTGAGGCATGTGGGATCTTAGTTTGCTGACCAGGGATTGAACCCGTGCCCCCTGAGGTGACCGTGCCCCCTGGTCACCACTGGACCACCAGGGAAGTCCCATCTGTTCCCTTCTTACGGACTGGTTTTCTCAGTGGGAACTGAGGTGAGGTCATTCACTCAGTGCAGGAGGTCTAAGGAGAGAGAGGACATGAATTTACTCTCTTTGTGAGTAGGAAAACTCACTTACCAGTGACGGACAGTCAGACTGCCAAGAGGGACCATAAAACATCCTTCTCCGGGGCACTCAGCAGGCCACCCTGTAACTTACCTGCTGACAGAAACGAGTGGTGGGGATTCCTCGGCAAGGCTGAGCCTCTGGGCCACTGCTTCTCTCCCACCGTGAGTGGTATGACGGTGATGAAGAGCAGGACGTGGGACCTAGCCTGCCTGGGTTCTAATCCTGGTCTGCCGTTGACTAGCTGTGTCCTTGGACCCTCTCTGTGCCTCGGTTTCCTATCTGTAAAACGGGAATAACTATAGTACCTACTTCATAGGGCTGTTACGAAGATAAAAGATTAAATGACATGTAAAGTACTTAGCTGGGTGCCTGATAAGGGACGTGCTCCTGAAGGGCCAGCGACAACTACTGTCATTGCCACTATTATTATCGAAATGACTTACTGAGCTTCCACTCAGCCTGCGAGTGTGGGTAAGAATTGGCTTACCTGATGACTATCTACTTAACTATCTACGTGTGGCCCCGAGCAGGCTGCGGATACAGGGGTTGGCAGAGCAACCTTGTCCTGCCTTCACCAGGTCTCCTGGAGGCCAGCAGGACACAATCAGACACACCAATTAATGCAACGATCACAATCGCCCTAAGTGCTAACATGTAGAAAGGGCGTAGCACGCGGTTGCGGCTTTAGATACATTCCTCCCTTCATCCTGATACCAGGTCCTGAGTGGGTAAGCTCGGTTTTTACAAGTGAGGAGTCTGCTTCGTAGCAAGGGACTGGCTCCCGTGTGGCCACGCGGCTCGAATTGGTTCTGTGAGACCCGTCCGACAGCTCGCGCGAAGGCCACGTTAACAGAAACACGCTTCTACAACGCGGGCCACCAGAACTCCGACCGAGCTCCCGCGCCCGGGGGAAAGGATTTCCGGCGGAAGTTTCTTCTGAGGGGGCGGAGCCACCGGCAGGCTTGGGCACACCCCTCCGCCCCCCCAATTCCGTAGTCGACTTGGCCAATAGAAGCTCCGCTTCTTGCCAGGTGTGGAAACTTGTTCTCCAATCAGCGAGCGCCATCGTCGCTCGGGCAACAGCGTCCTAGAGACGCCGAGTGGGCTGGGCTTCTGCGGCCTCGGGCCCTGGGGTCCGCGCTTAGAAGTACGTCGGCGCTCCGAAGGGGCCCAGCGAGGCGGAGGGTTGAGAAGGGGCCGGGGTAAGACGGCGCGGCGGCGAGTGCGTGCGAGCCCGGGGGGCTGAGGAGGGCCCGGGCGGGCAGCTCAGGCAGTCCCACAGCCCCGGGACGCGGAGCGTCCCCTCCCCGTCCGTGGCATAGGGCTGGTGACCCGTTTACTAGTTCCACACATGTGTGTGGCGCGCCTGCCTGTGGCAGGAGCCGTTGTCGGCCCTGGGGCTACTGCAGTGAATAGTACCGTCTTATTTGTGTGGGGGAAACCGACTATAAGCAACGAGGAAGATGGCGAATCTGCCTCCTTGCATCTCTGAGGGTTACATCGCTCCAATTTACAAAATGCTTCATGTCCCTTATTTCATCTGTCCCCACAGCAGTCTTTCGAATATTTTAAACTCTGCCTTATAGATGAGGGCTTGAATTCCACGGGGTGAAGGGGGTTGTCCCCAAATCACACAACCGGAAGTTGCAGAGCCAGAATTCAAACTCAGCACTTATGTCGCATGTCAGAATCTCTGGTCTTTCTGGAACATTCTTCTTCCTCAGGCCGCACGAGTTATCCCTGCCTCTCTCAGAAATGTTGTTTGGAAGCACTCTGAAATTTCAGAGGTTCTTTAAGACTGTTGGTTAAATCACCCCATACTTCGTTTTCCTTCTCTCCTGAAAATCTTTGCCTTTCAGGATGCCTTGCCCCTGTTAAGAGGACTCTTACTTCACTTTCGAGAGGAGTAAATTAATAATGTTTCTTAAGCTGTATGTGCCCCTAAATGAGTAGACTTACAGAAATGCTGTAAAGACTTTTTTTTGACTTTTCACATACTGCTGTTCCTTCATCTCTTTCTTTTATCCGTTGTCTTCAATTCAACATTTACTTGGCTAAGTTCTGGGGAATCGAAAGTGAATCAGGCAAGAATTTTGATTTTCCGTGAACATATTTGTCTCCCACTCAGCCTTACTGGAAGCTTTAGGAGGGCAAGGATTTGTTTCAGCTACCTGTGCTCTCCCTTTCCCTATACCATCAGTTTAGTTGTTGGCTCATGGCAGGTGCTTGTAGATATTTGTCAAGAAATGCTTACATGAGACTTTAAATTTGCTGTCCATTTTGTCTTCCGTTTCCCTGACCTTTTCCAGCTGTCCACCTCTTCCTGTGCAGAGATCTCTACAGCGCCCATGCTGTGACCCCTGCAGCTGAGTGGCACATGGAGACAGAACCAGCTCCAGGAGGGTGCTCAGGAGTCTGGCGCCCGCCCAGAGCAGGAATCCAGCGGGACGCCATTGGCTGTTAACCAGACAGTCGCTTTAATAAAGCGTCTTTACAGGTATCGAGTGAATGTTTAAGGTTAGTAGATCATCATGGTCACTGAAGCTTTTCTTGGATGACTCTTTCCCCTGCCAGGATTGACAAACAAGCTGTACAGTACAGATGAGAAGGTGTGAGTGAGGCAAGAAGCCAACAGTTGCTTCCTTCCTTTAAATACCACTAGCGAGCTGACCTTTTTTGTACAGCATACTTATCTAAGAATACCCCAGGTCTAGGCTGTGCAACTGTGTAGGTTGAATACTTGTACTAGTTAAATATTAATTCACCTTCAACGCACTGCTATCTAGGATATCCACGCCATTTAGGAGAGGAGATGCAAAGGGAGGGAGCATTTGAGAAAACTCTGTGAATGAATAACATATGAACATGAAGCACTTCGAGCACGAAGGAGCCTCGTTTTCCACTTTTTTCTCCGGTTGCAATCTTGTACTGCTACTTTGTTTAATTTGTTTCAGGCGCCATTGTTATCTTTTCATCTGTTTTTCTGCAGTTTTACTGTCTCTACTACTACTGCTCCGCCTGGCTAATACTATTTGAGCACTTACCGTGTTCCAGGCACAGTTTGGGACCTCACATTACCTTTTTAATTTAGTGCTCACTTCCTGCATATGAAAAATACAGTTATTATTTCCATTTCATAGATGAGACAGCAGGGATGCAGAGAAGCTAAGGGACAACAAAGCTGATAGATGGTGACGTGTGGCTTCTGCGTCAGGACTGCCTGGTGACAGAGGCTGTGTTCTTATTTTTGTTTTTGTTTTTTGGGCCCTCCGTGCGGCCTGCGGGATCTTAGTTCCCTGACCAGGGATTGAACCCGGGCCCTCGGCAGTGAACGTGCAGAGTCCTAACCACCAACCTCCAGGGAATTCCCAGAGCCTGTGTTCTTGACCAGTGCTCTTACACTCTCAGATATGTGTGTACTCCAGAAGTCCCACTGGGCTTCGAGGTGACTTCTAAAAATATATACAATATGGTAAAATAGGAAAGTAACTTCAGGAGGAAAGAGAGTAGTCAGATCATCTGTAATGGTTAATATAGTTGGGCTGCAAATTTAGCTGTGAGCTTCTTTTTTTTTTCATTGAATGAAAGATTCTTTAAATTCTGTAGTGCTTTATAGTTTTCAAAAGTTTCACACACATGAGTTCATATAATCCCATAATAACCCCTTTTTTCCCCTCGCCTCTATATTGCCCCTCCCCCCTTCCCTCTCCCCACTGGTAACCGCTAGTTTGTTCTCTATATTTGTGAGTCTGCTTTAGTTTTGTTTTATTAGCTGTGAGCTTCTTGAACCCAGGAGAAGAAAATTAAAAAGAAAAAAAAAAGAAAGCAATTGAATTCATTTTGTCCAGGCAAATAAGGCATTTTAGTTCCTTTGGAAAAAAAAGAAAGTATTTCTAACGCCTCCATCTAAAGGACATTTCTCCTGGGGTTCATAACCAAGCCCTGGGTGGCCGGGTTTACTACAGGGTGACCAGGCTGTAGGCTCAGTGTGTCCTCACTGTTAAGGGAGAGAATGTGGATGATTGTATTTGCGTAGGAGTTTGGAAATGAAAATTTTTTGAATAGTAGTAGTTTTCAGGAACACCTTCTGAATTGTGTTTTTTCTCCTGGGAATTTGTAAATGGTCTTATCCTGGACCCTGGGTTGGTCCCAGTCATTTGTTTACTTAACGGTTACTTATGGAGCACTTGCTGTATGCCAGGCCCTGTCTAGGCATTGAGGACACTGCGGTGATGGTCAGGTCACTGTCCTGATGTGCCCGGTGCCTCCACCCTGTTGTTTTCTCCCGCTGGAGTGTTTCTGGACAGACTTTGGTTTGCCTTTCTTCCTCGTCCTATGAAACCCGGAGACGACCCTCAACGCCTTATACCGTAATGGTCTCCCTGCCTTTGACCCTGGGCTCTGGCTGATTCGTGTTTCTGTGCCTTCCCAGGACCTAAAGTTAAGGACAGCTGTCCGGGAGTGAGCACAGCCTGCTGTGTGTCAGGCTCTTTAGATGCATCATCTGAGTCCTGGCACAGCCTTCGGAGTGTGGCGCTGAACCGTCGTGGGTCACTCGCCCCTTGAGAACCTGGTGGAAGCCATGTATCCTCTCTCGAGAAGAATCACCTCACACACACTTTGGCATTTAACCTCTGAGAGTTTGAAGATCTAAAAATGCACACATGTGTACCTTGTCCCTAGATTCCAGGTTATGAATAACGTGCTTTAAAGAGAGATATTATCTCCATTTTGCAGTTGAGGAAACTGGGTCAGGAGGAGGTTAATTAACTCGCAGGTTTGCCTGGTAGATAGTGGGACCAGTTTGACTCCGTGTCTTCTTGACTCCAAGCCCTTTATTTTTTCCACTGTCCAAAAGTAGAGATGCTCAGTAAATGAGGGAGTGAGTGTACGAAGGTCTGAAAAGGGAGCTTTAAAGTGTATGTGCCCCAGAATCTGCCAAACATCCATTTGATATCAGAATAGACAAGGAGAAGATTTTTCTCAAGGATTTGGATTTAGCTGCCAACATTTTTTGTGTTGCTTGCAACTTTTTCCAGTTTTGTCAAGTGATAATTTTCCCCCCATGATACCAGTTCCAACAGTTTTTGCTTCTGATGCCATTTCTGTTTGGCTGTGCACATTTCTTACTGTCATGTTGAATTATGTTTTCTCTGGATGCCAAGGCAGATGGATGGCACTTTTGTTATGATTCTGATATAAATAGCATCTGTTAGAAACTGGACATCAATACTTATCTGGCAAGTAAAACAAATATATCAGTGGAATAGCCTTCTAATCATGTTTTTGCCTGTGGTTAGTAAGTGCCTCTGATGGTCTATGACTCGGTGCTTGTTTGGGGGCATTGGTTTTATTATCCTTGCTATTTTCTACCTTACCATACAAGTTTTGATATAATCGTATTTATTAATTCTCTTTATATAGAAAACCTAACCTGAAGATGGTGCAAAGCCAGGGGTGACCTAAAGGGCTCATCACAGTGCCTCGCTCACACTCAGAACATTGCTTGGCTTTCGAGATCAAGGGTAAAATGAACCCACGCTCCTTACCCTTGCACTGTTAGGTGTTGATAACTGGGGTCCATTGAGAACAAAGATTAATAGAGTGCTTCCTGCGTGCCAGGCCCCATGGTAGGTGCTGAGTACAGGAAGATGAGTGCAGCTGATTCTCTCCACTGGAAGAGCTCACTGACTAACTAGCAGGGCACACAGATAAACAGCCGAGAGAAAGGTCTGGAAGCAGAGAATCAAAGTGAAGCTAGATGTGGGACTAGAGGGATGGACTGGGAGGTATTAATACTTTATTCTTGACGTGCCCCGGCCCCTAGCAAGGTCATGGAAATATGGGTGCCTTTGACCTTTTTGTCCTTCTCCTTTTTTAAAAAAAAAAAATTATTTATTTATTTGGCTGTGCTGGGTCTTAGTTGCGGCATGCAGGATCTTTAGTTGCAGTATGCGGGCTCCTTTAGTTGCGGCATGCGGAATCCAGTTCCCTGATCAGGGATCAAACCTGGCCCCCCTGCATTGGGAGCGCGGAGTCTCAACCACTGGACCACCAGGGAAGTCCCTGTCCTTTTCTTTATTAAATAAAACAATTGGCAAAGCAAAACTATAAGACCAAGTTGTCTGTAAAGGTATGATTAGTTTTTTTAAATTTTTATTTATTTAATTTTAATTTTTTTTTTTTTTTTTGCGGTATGCGGGCCTCTCACTGCTGCGGCCTCTCCTGTCGCGGAGCACAGGCTCCGGACGCGCAGGCCCAGCGGCCATGGCCCACGGGCCAGCCACTCCGCAGCACGTGGGATTCTCCCGGACCGGGGCACGAACCCGCGTCCCCTGCATCGGCAGGCGGACCCTCAACCACTGCGCCACCAGGGAAGCCCTAATTTTAATTTTATTATTTTTAATTGAAGTGTAGTTGATTAACAATGTTGTGTTAGTTTCAGGTATACAGCAAAGTGATTCAATTACACATATATATGTATATTCTTTTTTCAGATTCTTTTTTTAAAAATAAATTTATTTATTTATTTATTTTTGGCCACGTTGGGTCTTTGTTGCTGCGTGCGGGCTTTCTCTAGTTGCGGCGAGCAGTGGCTACTCTTTGTTGCAGTGCGCAGACTTCTCATTGCGGTGGCTTCTCTTGTTGCGGAGCACGGGCTCTAGGTGCGCAGACTTCGGTAGTTGTGGCACGCGGGCTCAGTAGTTGTGGCACACAGGCTTAGTTGCTCCTCAGCATGTGGGATCTTCCCGGACCAGGGCTCGAGCCCACGTCTCCTGTGTTGGCAGGTGGATTCTGCTGTGGCCTTTCCCGTTGCGGAGCACAGGCTCTGGACGCACAGGCTCAGCGGCCATGGCTCACGGGTCCAGACGCTCCGTGGCATGTGGGATCCTCCCGGACCAGGGCACAAACCCGTGTCCCCTGCATCAGCAGGCGGACTCTCAACCACTGCACCACCAGGGAAGCCCCGGCAGGTGGATTCTTAACCACTGTGCCACCAGGGAAGTCCCCAGATTCTTTTCTGTTACAGGTTATTACAAGATATTGAATATAGTTCCCTGTGCTATACAGTAGGAACTTGTTGTTTATTTCATATATAGTAGTTTGTATTTGCTAATCCCAAACTCCTAATTTATCCCTCCCCCATTTCCCCTTTGGTAACCATAAGTTTGTTTTTTATGTCTGTTTTGAGTCTGTTTCTGTTTTGTAAATAAGTTTATTTGTGTCATTTTTTAAAGATTCCACATAAAAGTGATATCATATGCTATTTTTCTTCCTCTGTCTGACTTACTTCACTTAGTATGATAATCTCTAGGTCCATCCATGTTGCTGCAAATGGCATAATTTCATTCTTTTTTATGGCTGAGTAGTATTCCACTGTATAAATATATGTACCACATCTTCTTTATCAATTCATCTGTCGATGGGCATTTAGGTTGTTTCCATGTCTTGGCTGTTGTAAATAGTGCAGCAGTAAACATTGGGGTGCATGTATCTCTTTGAATTAGAGCTTTCGCCTTTTCCATATATAAGGCATGATTAGTTTTAAGGAGGATAGGAAGGCCTCATGAAGGAGGGGCTCTACCCTCAGTCTTGAAAGATGAATTGGAGTGTGGTGGCAGAGGAGGAAAAAGCATGAACCCGTACTCAGAGGGGAGGGACTACATGGTATATTCATTCAGATTCTGTGTAAAAATGCAGCAGGCACGGAGCTGTGTGTCTGGAAGAGCCTCCTGGGGCCAGGTTAGTAATGATGTGAATGATCTTACATCCCACAGTTAGAAGCTTGATTTCAGTCTGTACACCCTGGAGAAGTAGTGCAAGTACATGTTTTTGGTTGGCTTTTTTTTTTTTTTAATTAAAAGCAATGTAGATTCACAAAAAAGTTGCAGAATCAGTACAGGGAGTTCCCGTGTGCCCCCAGCTTCCCCCCGTGGTAGCATCTTACGGAATAACTGTAGCACACTTAGCAAACCAGGACGCTGTCTTTGCTACAGTGCTAGTAACAAATAGAGACTTTATTAAGATTTCACCGGTTTTGACAGGCACTCATTTCATTTCTTGGTGCACAGTCCTGTGAAATTTTAACACGTGTGTAGTTTTGCCTTGCACGTTTTTTAAGCCAGGGAGTAATGTAACTGTATCTGTGCTTTAGAAAGATAAATCCTGGCAACAGAGGAGGATGGAGCAGAAAGGAGTTGGAGACCTGGGTGCATCTAAGGGGCTCTTTCTGGAATCCAGATGGGTGAGGACGAGCGTGGGCAGTGGCGTGAGGGATGGAGAGGGCAGGGGGTCGAGGTAAGACGTGTTGTGCAAGTAACATTGACAGCGCTTGCTGACCACTTAGAAGGCGCGCTGGCGGCCAGAGTCGTGGAGAAAGAAGCAGGCCTGTGACACGGTTAGGACTCTGGTCCTAGCTTTCTAAGGGCCGCAGGAGGCAATTGGAGTTTTTAATGCAAGGAAGTAGCGCGAGGAGATCAGCATTTTAAAATGACTGTTCTGGCTGATGTGAGGAAGATGGAGGGAACCACAGTGGTGTGTGTGTAAGATTGTGGTGTGGTGTGTGTGTGTGTGTGTGTGTGTATGTGTGTATGCATGTGTTTGTGGTGTGTGTGTGGTGTGTGTGGTATGTGTGTGTGGTGTGTGTGTGCGGTGTGTGTGTGTGGTGTGTGTGTGTGTGGTGTGTGTGTGTGCGGTGTGTGTGTGTGGTGTGTGTGGTGTGTGTGTGTGTGGTGTGTGTGTGGTTTGTGTGTGTGGTGTGTGTGTGCGGTGTGTGGTGTGTGTGCGGTGTGTGTGTGGTGTCTGTGTGTGGTGTCTGTGTGTGGTGTGTGTGTGCAGTGTGTGTGTGCAGTGTGTGTGTGTGTGTGTGTGTGGTGTGTGTGTGTTTGAGTTATGGGAAGAGAAGTGGTGCTCATTGTGTTGACATAAAATACTTCTACCTGAGAAACCTAAGATTTGGTGTGAAATTCACATGAAGGACCCGCCCAAGGTTTTGGACACAATTTTCCAGTAACTCGCAAGATCGGATTATTTTGCAGACCCGAGGGCTCTGTTCCTATGGCTTGATAAGCTAAATAAGAAAATCCATCTAACCCCACTGCTCTCTTACTTTTCAGAATTCACAAATTCAGAAATAGTTTATCTTGAAGGCAGTGAAACAAAACAGCTCCAAAACAGATAGTGCCACCGCCGCCAGCACCACGTGGAGCAGAGCCAAGGCCAGGCAAGCGCTCCTCTCTCCCCAGCGCCTGTGTCAGCAGCCGGGTCAGAGGAACCTGGCGAGTTCACTGTGTGGTGCTGGGCTCAGGCCTCGAGACAAAGGTGCTCAGAAAGTGGTGGTGATACCACGATCACTTCCATCCGGTTTGTTTCAGTTGTTCACGCAGCAGGCGTGTGCTCAGTGCTGATTCTTGTGCCACAGTTGTCCTCTAGGAACTTACATATCGTATCAACAAGCATCGGCTTATAAATTTTAAAGTCGAATGGCCTTCGTTTGGTGCTGCACGTGACCACAGGTGTTAGCTGGCCACGGTGAACTCGGAAGATGCTTCCGCCAGGCCCGCAGGGCTCTCTGGACAGTGCAGGTCCACGTGTCTGGCTGTAGGTGGCGGCAGCCCCACGACTTTCCGTTACGGAACTCGAGCTGGGAAACCATCTCATCTTCCCTTTGCCAGCATCCAAGGACTTGCTGGGGCCCGGCTGCACTATAAATAGAACACATTCGACACTCCTGGTCTGCTCACAGGAGCCGGGAGGATGCGGTCGTTTCCGTGGATTACATTTTAAAAGGCTGCCGGTGAAACCATGTGTGAGCTGGGAACAGCTGCTTGACAGCTGACGTGTGGTCAGTTTCTCTGACGCACCTTGTTTTTCTGTTGCCTGTTGCTGTATCCGTCATCACATTAGGTGTGGTGGTGAGTCTGAAAATATTCATTAGGCAGGAGTGAATTTCTGAGGCAGTTTCTGAAACTAGACTTCTGTGTCCATGATAGAGAAGGCGTGTTACAGGCGAAACAGGATAAGCCTTTTCTTCAGGATCTGTGTTCCGGAGCATCAGGGAGTTCATGCTGATATGAATGATCCCCAAACCACAACACTCAATTCAGTTAAACTCAGTAAGCATTATTTTTTGGACCACCGTCATCAGATGTGCTCCTTGCTCTCGCGGCACTGATGGTCTAACAGGGAACACAGACATCAAACAATCATGAGGGTCATGGGTGTTAATTAAGAAAACCTTTGACCCTGGTCACTAGTTCTCGGCACAGGGTATGAGAGTGAGAAATCACAGATGATGCCGAGGCTTCTACCTTGGATGGTGGGAAAGAGCGTGACGATCCTAAACAAGACCAAGGAGTGGCAGGGTGTGTGTGTGTGTGCGCGCGCGCACGTTTTTGGAGGAGAGTGCTGTTTGAAAGATGGGGCTGTGATTAATTTGGTAAATGCTTTTGGAGCTCCAGTGATACTGGGTGCTCTGGGGCAGGGGGTACAGTAGTGCAAAAACACTTTTATTTCATGGAGCCTATAATCTAGTGTATAGTTCCCCAAATGAAAGTATAATTACTCATTGAGGTGAGTGCAGTGCAGGGGAAGGACAGGCTGTGATGAGAGACTCTACCAGGAGGATGTAGGCAAGGCAAGCAGGGCGCTGTCTCTAAGGAGGCCATGGCCACATGTGGATCAGGCGGTGAGAGGAGTCAGCTGGGGGAGGAGTTGGGGGAGGAGAGGATCTGGGCAGAGGGGCCCATGGGGCCGTGGGAAGCAGGTGGGGAGAGTGGCGAAGGCAGGAGCCGGGTCACATGCTGCCGGGTAGGCCCCGGCAGGCATGTTATATCTAACATGCTGTGATACGTTTATTAGAGAACATTTAAAGTAAAGCTCAGTGTCTGCACCAGCCCAGCATAGCTGTTTTTGTCTGCAAGATGAGGCCCTGTAGACCCTGGCCTCCTGTGGAAATACGTTTTTATATCATGTTTATAGCGTATACCTCACTGTACCTTTTCTCTTAACATTGTGCTAAACATGTCTTTCTGTTTTGACATATTCTATATCGTTATTTATAATAGTGATAAATAATCACCAGATCAAACTGTGAGAGGCTTGTGTTTTATTTGGAGTTTGATTTCTGAGCTGGTGTGGGTGAGCCTTGTAGTGCATGTGGGTAGACTTGAAATTTATGCTGCAAGAGAAGGTATTTGTGAAAATGCGGTTCGGGAGGAAGGTAAGAGCCTGCCTGGGGGTTTGAGGAGACCCTGACGTCGGGGGAGACCCTGGGTGCAGGAAGGCCAAGGCTCAGATGCCAGGGGCCACCGGCTGGGGAAAAGGTTGGTTTATAACCAGGGATTTTTCCGCTAAATTGAATTCAGATGACTGGCTAAATTGTTTTTTATGATACCCTATCATTTGGAATATAGTTGTAAATCAACTTGCATTCTTATAATTCCTATGTTTAGGTCAGTAAACGAGGGGTTGCCAGCCGATTCTAAGATCTTAAGGGAGTGTGAGACCGAGACGGGGGAGGCGGACTGGGCTTCACACGCTGGTGTCAGGAGCCCCGGAATCCTAATATTTGATTAGATATGTATGTAGATGACTCGCTTTTAATTTTCTACATGTTATTTTGAGTAGGTTGCAGAATTGTTAGACTGTTCTGCAAGTGCGAGGCATCCATTCTTGAGAATTGACAGGTTTTCTTACTACTCTATTAATGTGTGCAGATTTCATTGTTCTTATCCATGTGTCGATGTGAGCATGCACACAGACCCCTCACGTGTACCTGGGTGAGTGCAGACCCCTAGCACAGTTGGGCAAAAAGCCTAGGATTAAATTCAGGCGACTTTGGGTCTTGGCCTCATGAGTAAATTTGGCTTTTCCCTGTGGTGTTTCATTTCTCCACCTCTAAACATGTGGATAATGGTGTCTAACTCACAAGGTTGATGATGAACCAGTGGCCAGCAAAATAGGTTATTGCGAGGTGACGCTACTAGAATCACCTAAATGCCACGTGTGCTGGTCTTTTAGCTTCATTTTGATATCAAGCCGGGAACTTTACACATGAGCCTCCTTAAAAACTGTAGACTTGTACTTAGAAATCAACTTCAGCTTCTTCTAAAGCAGTGGTCCCAGCTTGTTAAAACACAGATGGCTGGGCCACCACCCCAGAGTTTCAGGTTGGTTGGTCTGGGTTGGAGCCTGAGAATTTGCATTTCTAGAAAGGTCCCAGGTGATGTTGATATTGCTGGTTCAGGGACCACATTTTAAGAACCACTGTTTCAAAGCTGCATGTCTGCTTCAATAGCCTTTAAAAAATTTTTTTTAATTATTTATTTTTTGGCTTTGTTTGATCTTCATTGCTGTGTGCGGGCTTTCTCTAGTTGCGGAGAGCGGGGGCTACTCTTTGTTGCGGTGCACGGGCTTCTCATTGCGGTGGCTTCTCTTGTTGCAGAGCATGGGCTCTAGGCACATGGGCTTCAGTAGTTGTGGCAGTCGGGCTCAGTAGTTGTGGCTCATGGGCTCTAGAGCACAGGCTCAGTAGTTGTGGTGCACGGGCTTAGTTGCTCCGCGGCATGTGGGATCTTCCCAGACCAGGACTTGAACCCGTGTCCCTTGCATTGGCAGGTGGATTCTTAACCACTGTGCCACCAGGGAAGTTCCCAAAACTAATTTTTTTAAATAGAAAATAAATGCATGTAGAAAATAATGGTTTTAGTAACAATAGAAAACCATGTTATGTCTGCTTGAGGAATCTAAAAATGGAATAATAGCTCCTGTCCTCTTGAGATGAACTGATGAGGACATCTCTTGGGCAAAGTCTTTAGCGTAACCCCTGCGATGGGGTGATGCGCTTCAACTCTCATCAACTCTAGGGAGACAGGTGTCACTGAGTTTCTGTAAGCTACGTCAGGGTAGTTAGATGTCCTGTGGGGATACCTTGTTCCTGTTCTTTTAAAACGTGCCATTTTCTTTACATCCCAAGTTAGGTCTTGAACTCCTGGGGGCTGGGTGGGCCATACTTCTCTTTCTGTTCCTCCACTCTCGCCAGTGTGTGGCCTGCAGCATTCGCTGAAGAGGGAGCGGTTGAGAGCAGAGTTGGTTGGAAAATGCTTACACCAAGAACGTTTAGGTATAACATCCACATAGGCTCCGTTTTCAGAGTGATCCAGATTTGGCTTTTCCGAGTATTTGTATTGTAATTGAAGTCTCACTAGCTTTTATGACCCTGCAGTTGGTAGAAATTAGAACTGGAGAAGACCCAACGGGTCATCCAGACCGTTCTCCCGCTGGAAGAGGCTTATTCCCTGCAGTGTACTCAGTAGCATTAGGAGGCATTACTTTTCATATGATTACTATTTTTTTGTGTGTGTGCTGTCTTCAACTAAGTGTTTCTTGAATTGAATCTCTTTGTATTCAAGTAATAAAATGCACAACAGGCAGTACATTTCTGGGTGATTATCTCACTCCTCAGGTGGTGCAATAAGGCATGAGGCCAAAGCCCTGGCATGCCTTATTGTTATTAGGAAGGGAATTTATGGATAAAATAAAGTGGTTAACTGCATCAGCAATAACCACAATGAGGAACGCAGTTACAGAGGATCCCCCCACCCCCGTGCTTGGAGAGCAGGTCAGGCAGGAGACCAGAACCTTAGCCGTGCAGGCAGCAATGGGGGTGCCAGAGACTCGCCACTGCCTTCAAGGAACTTGTGAATTTTGCAAAAAGCAGCAGGAAAGCCTTGGCTGTTGACAGCCATGCAAACTTGATACCTGGGAAGAGCCTGACTCTGGACCCAGCTCGGGGTTTAGCACTGTGCTCCTGGGCAAATTGCTTGCCTGCTCTGAGCACCCGTTTCCTCACCTATGAAACGGGAAGAGCAGTAAGTGATTGGGCCTGGGAAGGGTTAAATGAGTTTTTCATCAATCTTAAGCACATTTCCTGGTTCAAAGTAAGTCCCTCTTAAATGCTAATTGGATTTGAATCATTTTTTTCCCTTCTTAAAATTCTTCCTAAGCTGAGTCCCTGGTCTCTTCTTCAGTCTGGTCCAGTTACCTCACGTACACGATCATCCTCGCCATCCTTGGTGCTCCTTCTGAGCCCTCTGTGCCATGTCATCGCGTCCCTTGCACATGCCCTCACCTTGCCGTATCACATGTGCTCTTCAAAACTCTGACCCCAGGTAAACCCAGCTCAGTGGCCTTGCCGTGCAGCTGAATGTGGCTGGAGAAACGCGGCACCGCCACGAGTACTGGCCCATGAGTTCCTGTCCACGGGCCTCGGGGGGCTCAGCACTCCCGGCACTGCTGCTGCTTCTCCTGCTTGCCTTCCCTTCCAGACGACGGTTTCATTCCATGTCCTTTCCCCGTCCTCACTCGCTGCTGCTGACCCAGCTTTCACAGAGAAAAGAGACACCAGCAGAAGGGAACTGCCACACGCCCTCCTCTACACATCCGTTCACACGCTCTCTCTTCTCCTTGTCATGAGGCGTGAACGGTCCGTGCGCCTAGCAGAGGCTTGGCCACGAGAGGAGACCCTGTCTCCGCAGGCAAACCTATGGGAACCAGCCATTCTCTCCCTTCTCTCCCGCTTCATCCCTCTTGGCCCTGAGGCTGGGTCGCGATCGCGAGTATCCAGACATGCTACTGATTCTCCTGTGTTAAGGACGGTTTTCTCCTGACCCCATCCCTCCTCCGGTTCCCACCCTTCTGCTTTACAGCAGAGTTCCTTGAAACAGGCATCTCTATCTGCTGTCACTGACTCCTCTCTGAGTTTATCTGAACTCACTTAGACAGGCTTCCTCCTAACCACCCAGTTCCACCAGTATGGCTACTATTAGGGTCATGGGTGGTTCCCAGCTGGCTTAATCCAAAGGGCAGTTCTTGGTCCTCATCTTACGTGATTATCCCTGTCACCTTTGACACACAACATCACCCCCTCCTCCTTGACACACTTTCTTCACTTGGTTTCCTGGACACTCGAGTCCCCTGGTTTTTCTCCTCTCTCACTGGTCACTCTCCCTCAGTCGCCTGTGCCAGTTCTTCCTCATCTCCCTGAGCTCTGAATGTCGGCATACCCCAAGGCTCGGCCCTGACAGCTCTTCTCTTTTTACACCTACTTTTCTGGTGGGCTGATCGGATATCATGCCTTTATATACATTGTTTGCTGACAATCCCCAAACTTCTGTCTTCGTCCCTCATACATCCAGCTGCCTATTCAGTAGGGCTATTGGGCTATTGAATAAGCATCTCAACTGTAATATGTCCAGAAGGAATTCTTGATCTTCTCCTCCACACCTGACCTACCTACGGTCTCTCCCATCTCAGTTAATAGCTGTTCAATCCCGCCTTTTTCTTGCCTGCCAGGTCACGTCTGTAAGGAAATACATTGGCTGTTCCTTCAGAATGTGTCTGGAATCTGATCATTTTTCAACACCTTCTCCAAAAGCACCCTGGTCCAAGCCACAGCTTCTCTTGCGTGGATGATTGCAGTAGACTTGTAACTGGACTTCCTGCTTCCTCTCTTGCCTCTGTAGATCTTTGTATTTTAACATCTTTATTGGAGTATAATTGCTTTACAATTGTGTGTTAGTTTCTGCTTTATAACAAAGTGAATCAGCTATACATATACATATATCCCCATATCTCTTCCGTCTTGCATCTCCCTCCCTCCCCAAATGTAGATCTATTCTTGACATACAGCCAGAGGGCTCCTTTAAATGCAAAGTCCAGGTCATAACCCTTTGTGTAACCCTCTTCTCTGTACAAAACCCTCCAGCAGCTTCACACATCACTCACAGCCTAAGGCTCACGGGGACCCATGTGGTTTTCCTCCATCTAGCCTCCTGCTGCCTCTTTGTCCTCCTCGGGGCATTGTTCCCCTTCTGGTTCCCTTCAGATCTCTGCTCAATGTCACCTGTTTTCCTCCTCCGCTCCATTTACCTCCATAGCCCTTACGCATGTGTATAATTTACTTAATTTACTGTATGTCTTCCATTACTAGAATATAAGGTCCATGAGGTCCATGATTGTGCCAGTTTTGTTGACCCCCAAGCTTCTAGAAGGAGATTAATAAACACTTTTTGACTGTATGAACATGTACCAAGCCACGTTCTTCTGGAAATTTACCTATGTTGTGATTCTAGGTTTCAGTTCAGTTAAATGTACCTAGTTGAAGAAGGATGTATCTGGCACTCTGGATGATGTTCTCAGCCTCACATGGCATCAGCCCACAGGGACCTGCCAACGGATGGTGGCAGATAAGACAGGTCCAGACTGATACCGTGCCAGGTAGTCAGGGCTGCCCGAAGAGAGGGAAGCAGAGCACTGGCCAATGTGGATTTCCTATACATGAAAAAATTCGGATTCATTTCTTCAACCCTGTAAACTTGAGATTCTTCAGATCAAGTGCTTTAGAGGTGTTGCCTAGCCTGATTTCCTATACTCGTATAGTGCCATGCACATCCAACTGTTTTCGAATATTATTCATTACACACTTGCGTTTAAATGTGAAGCCCAGTAGGGAATTTTTTTTTTTTTTTTTTTGCTGGGAAGGATAGCCAAGTTAGGAGCCTCAGACAATTGATGGCTGTAAAACTTCCCTGTAGAGCTGGAACTTAGGCTTCCTGATTCACTTGAGGCAAGGGAGAGTTTTGTTTCTTGCTCTGATGCTGAGAGCGGCCAGAAAGGAATGAGCAGAAAATCTGCCCTGATTTTTGAAATGCCAATAAGCCACAGACCGGCAGAATCCATGAGTCATAAATTCATAATTGCATGTAATAACGTGGTGACCACTGAGCGCCAGGGCCTTCTGCTGGCAGGCATGGGAGCACGGCCAGCTTCGCTCTAACAGTGGGGGCGTGAGCCTGGGTGAGACCCACAGCGCCCAAGATAAACAAGGACATCCCCCGGGACTGTCTCTGGGAGGCATCTGGTTTTGTGTCCGGCTTTGGCCTTGCTTCCTCTAAGGTCTTTTAATCGCATTCTCAATAACCATCAAGTAAACATATTACCTTAAAAATTATTGAGAAGGCACCCCCCATGCCAGAGGCGTCCAGGGGAGCAGCTTCTCTCTGCCCACCAAGCGCTGCTCCCTCTTCCCCTCCTCCTCCTTTTTCTTTCTAATTCTGATGTAATTCACATACCATAAAATGAATCCTTTTAAAGTATACAATTTCCTGGCTTTTAGTATATTCACAAAGTTGTGTGACCATCACCACTACCTGACTTTTGTCACCCCCAAAGAAACCGCATACCCGTTGGCAGTCCCATTTCCCCCTTCCTTTAGCCCCTGGTAACCACTAACCTACTTTCCGTTTCTATAGATTTACTTATTCTGCATGTTTTATATCAATTGAATCATATAGTATATGGTCTTTTGGGTCTGCCTTAGCCTAATATTTTCAAGATTCACTTTTATTGTAGCACGAATCAGTGTTTCATTCCTTTTTATGGCTGAATTACATATAGTCCATGAATGAATAGACTGACCCATTTACCAGTTGATGGACCTTTGGGTTGTCTCCACTTTTTGGCTGTTGTGGGTACGCTGCTATGAACATTTATGTACAAGTTTTTGTGCGGACATAGATTTTCAGTTCCCTTGACTATATACCTGGGAGTAAAATTGCTGGGTCATATGCTAACTCTATGTTTAACTTTTTGAGATACTGACAACCTATTTCCAAAGCAGCTGAACCATTTTACATTCCTACCAGCAATGTATGAGGGTTCCAGTAGCATTACATCCTCGCCAATACTTGTTATTGTTTGTTACTTTGATTATAGCCATCGTAGTGGCTGCAAAGTGGTAGCTTATTGTGTTCTGATTTATATTTTCCTAATGACTTCTGATGCTGAGTGTTTTTTCATACACTTGCTGGCCATTTGTATATCTTCTTGGGAGGAGTGTCTGTTCAGATCCTTTGCCCATTGTTAAATTGGGTTATTTGCCTTTTTATTATTGAGTTGAAAGGGTTCTTGATATGTTCTACATATTAGATTCTTATCAGATATATGATTGACAAATAATTGATTCCATTCTGTGGGTTGTCTTTTCACTTTCTTGATAGTGTCCTTTGAAGCACAAAAATTTTAATTTTGATGAAGTCCAATTAACATTCCTTCTTTGGTTGCTTGTATTTGTGATGTCATATCTAAGATACTACCACATAATCTCAAATCACAAAGATTTACACCTCTGTTTTCTCCTAAGAATTTTATAGTTTCAGTTCTTTTTTTAATTTTATTTTATTAATTTTTTTATACAGCAGGTTCTTTTTTTGTTTTTTTTTTGAGAAAAGAAGTAGATTGATTTATTTATGTCTTCCTTGTGGTGTACGGGCTTCTCTTGTTGCGGAACATGGGCTCTAGGTGCGTGAGCTTCAGTAGTTGTGGCTCGTGGGCTCTATAGCGCAGGCTCAGTAGTTGTGGAACATGGGATTAGTTGCTCCACGGCATGTGGGATCTTCCTGGACCAGGGCTCGAACCCACATCCCCTGCATTGGCAGGTGGATTCTTAACCATTGTGCAACCAGGGAAGCCCTATACAGAAGGTTCTTTTTTTTTTAATTTTTAATTTTTTTTATACAGCAGGTTCTTATTAGTCATCCATTTTATACACATCAGTGTATACATGTCAATCCCAATCTCCCAGTTCATCACTCCACCCCCACCCCCCCGGCCACTTTTCCCCCTTGGTGTCCATACGTCTGTTCTCTACATCTGTGTCTCTATTTCTGCCCTGCAAACCGGTTCATGTGTACCATTTTTCTAGGCTCCACATATATGCGTTAATATACGATATTTGTTTTTCTCTTTGTGACTTACTACACTCCGTATGACAGTCTCTAGATCCATCCACGTCTCTACAAATGACCCAGTTTCGTTCCTTTTTATGGCTGATATTCCATTGTATGTATGTACCACATCTTCTTTATCCATTTGTCTGTCGATGGGCATTTAGGTTGCTTCCATGACCTGGCTATTGTAAATAGTGCTGCAGTGAATATTGGGGCGTCTTTTTGAATTATGGTTTTCTCTGGGTATATACCCAGTAGTGGGATTGATGGGTCATATGGTAATTCTATTTTTAGTTTTTTGTTTGTTTGTTTTGTTTTGTTTTGCGGTACGCGGGCCCTCCACCGTTGTGGCCTCTCCCGCTGCAGAGCACAGGCTCTGGACGCGCAGGCTCAGTGGCCATGGCTCACGGGCCTAGCCGCTCCACGGCATGTGGGATCTTCCCGGACCAGGGCACGAACCCGTGTCCCCTGCATCGGCAGGCGGACTCTCAACCACTGCGCCACCAGGGAAGCCCCTATTTTTAGTTTTTTAAGGAACCTCTATACTGTTCTCCATAGTGGCTGTGTCAATTTACATTCCCACCAACAGTGCAAGAGCGTTCCCTATTCTCCACACCCTCTCCAGCATTTGTTGTTTGTAGATTTTCTGATGATGCCCATTCTAACTGGTGTGAGGTGATACCTCATTGTAGTTTTGATTTGCATTTCTCTAATAATTAGTGATGTTGAGCAGCTTTTCATGTGCTTCTTGGCCATCTGTATGTCTTCTTTGGAGAAATGTCTATTTAGGTCTTCTGCCCATTTTTGGATTTGGTTGTTTGTTTTTATATTTTGGAGATTAATCCTTTGTCTGTTGATTTGTTTGCAAATATTTTCTCCCACTCTGAGGGTTGTCTTTTCATCTTGTTTGTAGTTTCCTTTGCGGTGCAAAAACTTTTAAGTTTCATTAGGTCCCATTTGTTTATTTTTGTTTTTATTTCCATTACTCTAGGAGGTGGATCAAAAAAGATCTTGCTGTGATTTATGTCATAGAGCGTTCTGCCTATGTTTTCCTCTAAGAATTTGATAGTGTCTGGCCTTACATTTAGGTCTTTAATCCATTTTGAGTTTATTTTTGTGTATGGTGTTAGGGAGTGTTCTAATTTCATTCTTTTACATATAGCTGTCCAGTTTTCCCAGCACCACTTATTGAAGAGACTGTCTTTTCTCCATTGTATATCCTTGACTGCTTTGTCATAGATTAGTTGACCATGGTTGCATGGGTTTATCTCTGGGCTTTCTGTCCCATTCCATTGATCTATGTTTCTGTTTTTGTGCCAGTACCATATTGTCTTGATTACTGTAGCTTTGTAGTATAGTCTGAAGTCAGGGAGTCTGATTCCTCCAGCTCCATTTTTTTCCCTCAAGACCGCTTTGGCTATTCGGGGTCTTTTGTGTCTCCATACAAATTTTAAGATTTTTTGTTCTAGTTCTGTAAAAGATGCCATTGGTAATTTGATAGGGATTGCATTGAATCTGTAGATTGCTTTCGGTAGTATAATCACAGTATATTCACAGTATTGATTCTTCCAATCCAAGAACATGGTATATATCTCTCCATCTGTTTGTATCATCTTTAATTTCTTTCATCAGTGTCTTATAGTTTTCTGCATACAGGTCTTTTGTCTCCCTAGTTAGGTTTATTCCTAGGTATTTTATTCTCTTTGTTGCAGTGGTAAGTGGGAGTGTTTCCTTAATTTCTCTTTCAGATTTTTCGTCATTAGTGTATAGGAATGCAAGAGATTTCTGTGCATTGATTTTGGATCCTGCAACTTTACCAAATTCATTGATTAGCTTTACTGGTTTTCTGGTGGCATCTTTAGGATTCTCTATGTATAATATCATGTCATCTGTGAACAGTGACAGTTTTACTTCTTCTTTTCCAATTTGTATTCCTTTTATTTCTTTTTCTTCTCTGATAGCTATGGCTAGGACTTCCAAACCTATGTTGAATAAAAGTGGTGAGAGTGGACAACCTTGTCTTGTTCCTGATCTTAGAGGAAATACTTTCAGTTTTTCACCATTGAGAATGATGTTTGCTCTGGGTTTGTCATATATGGCCTTTATTATGTTGAGGTAGGCTCCCTCTATGCCCACTTTCTGGAGAGTTTTTATCACAAGTGGGTGTTGAATTTTGTCAAAAGCTTTTCCTGCATCTATTGAGGTGATCATATGGTTTTTCTTCTTCAATTTGTGAATATGGTGTATCACATTGATTGATTTGCGTATATTGAAGAATCCTTGCATCCCTGGGATAAATCCCACTTAATCATGGTGTATGACCCTTTTAATGTGTTGTTGGATTCTGTTTGCAAGTATTTTATTGAGGATTTTTTCGTCTATATTCATGAGTGATATTGGTCTGTAATTTTCTTTTTTTGTAGTATCTTTGGTTTTGGTATCAGGGTGATGGTGGCCTCATAGAATGAGTTTGGGAGTGTTCCTTTCTCTGCAGTTTTTTGGAAGAGTTTGAGAAGGATGGGTGTTAGCTCTTCTCTAAATGTTTGACAGACTTCACCTGTGAAGCCATCTGGTCCTGGACTTTTGTTTGTTGGGAGATTTTTTCTTCTTTTTGCGGTATGCAGGCCTCTCACTGCTGTGGCCTCTCCGGTTGCGGAGCACAGGCTCCGGACGCGCAGGCTCACGGGCCTAGCTGCTCCACGGTGTCTGGGATCCTCCCAGACTGGGGCATGAACCCATGTCCCCTGCATCGGCAGGCGGACTTTCAACCACTGCGCTACCAGGGAAGCCCTGTTAGAAGATTTTTAATCACAGTTTCAATTTCATTACTTGTGGTTGGTCTGTTCATATTTTCTCTTTCTTCCTGGTTCAGTCTTGGAAGGTTATACCTTCCATTTCATCCATTTCTTCCAGGTTGTCCATTTTATTGGCATAGAGTTGCTTGTAATAGTCTCTTAGGATGCTTTGTATTTCTGCGGTGTCATAACTTCTCCTTTTACATTTCTAATTTTATTGATTTGAGTCCTCTCCTTGTTTTTCTTGATGAGTCTGGCTAATGGTTTATCAATTTTGTTTATCTTCTCAAAGAACCAGCTTTTAGTTTTATTGATCTTTGCTATTGTTTTGTTTCTATTTCATTTATTTCTGCTTTGATCTTTATGATTTCTTTCCTTCTGCTAACTTTGGGTTTTGTTTGTTTTTCTTTCTCTAGTTCTTTTAGGTGTAAGTTTAGATTGTTTATTTGAGATTTTTCTTGTTTCTTGAGGTAGGCTTGTGTAGCTATAAACTTCCCTCTTAGAACTGCTTTTGCTGCGTCCCATAGATTTTGGATCATTGTGTTTTCGTTTTCATTTGTCTCTAGCTATTTTTTGATTTCCTCTTTGATGTTTTCAGTGATCTCTTGGTTATTTAGTAACGTATTGTTTAGTCTTCATGTGTTTGTGTTTTTTATGTTTTTTTCCCTGTAATTGATTTCTAATCTCATAGTGTTGTGGTCAGAAAAGTTGCTTGATATGATTTCAGTTTTCCTAAATTTACTCAGGCTTGATTTGTGACCCAAGATGTGATCTATCCTGGAGAATGTTCCATGCGCACTTGAGAAGAAAGTGTAATCTGCTGTTTTTGGATGGAATGTCCTATAAATGTCAATTAAATCTGTCTGGTCTATTGTGTCATTTAAAGCTTGTGTTTCCTTATTAATTTTCTGTTTGGATGCTCTGTCCATTGGTGTAAGTGAGGTGTTAAAGTCCCCCACTATTATTGTGTTACTGTCGATTTCCTCTTTTATAGCCTTTAGCAGTTGCCTTATGCATTGAGGTGCTCCTATGTTGGGTGCATATATAATTGTTGTATCTTCTTCTTGGATTGATCCCTTGATCATTATGTAGTATCCTTCCTTGTCTCTTGTAACATTCTTTATTTTAAAGTCTATTTTATCTGAGTATTGCTACTCCAGCTTTCTTTTGATTTCCATTTTCATGGAATATCTTTTTCCATCCCCTCACTTTCAGTCTGTATGTGTCTCTAGGTCTGAAGTGGGTCTCTTGTAGACAGCATATATATGGGTCTTGTTTTTGTATCCATTCAGTGAGCCTGTGTCTTTTGGTTGGAGCATTTAATCTATTCATCTTTAGGGTACTTCTCAATATATATGTTCCTATTACCATTTTCTTAATTGTTATGGGTTTGTTTTTGTAGGTCCTTTTCTTCTCTTGTGTTTCCCACTTAGAGAAGTTCCTTTAGCATTTGTTGTAGAGCTGCTTTCGTGGTGCTGGATTCTCTTAGCTTTTCTGTAAAGCTTTTGATTTCTCTGTCGAATCTGAATGAGATCCTTGCCAGGTAGAGTAATCTTGGTTGTAGGTTCTTCCCTTTCATCACTTTAAATATATCATGCCACTCCCTTCTGGCTTGTAGAGTTTCTACTGAGAAATCAGCTGTTAACCTTATGGGATTTGCCTTGTATGTTGTTGTCCTTGTATGTCATTTTTCCCTTGCTGCTTTCAATAATTTTTCTTTGTCTTTAATTTTTGTCAATTTGATTACTATGTGTCTCGGTGCGTTTCTCCTTGGGTTTATCCTGCCTGGGACTCTCTGTGCTTCCTGGACTTGGGTGGCTGTTTCCTTTCCCACGTTAGGGAAGTTTTTGACTATAATCTCTTCAAATATTTTCTCGGGTCCTTTCTCTCTCTCTTCTCCTTCTGGGACCCCTATAATGCAAATGTTGTTGTTGCGTTTAATGTTGTCCCAGAGGTCTCTTAGGCTCTCTTCATTTCTTTTCATTCTTTTTTTCTTTATTCTGTTCCATGGCAGTGAGTTCCACCATTCTGTCTTCCAGGTCACTTATCCATTCTTCTGCCTCAGTTATTCTGCTATTGATTCCTTCTAGTGTATTTTTCATTTCAGTTATTGTATTCTTCGTCTCTGTTTGTTTGTTCTTTAATTCTTCTAGGTCTTTGTTAAACATTTCTTGCATCTTCTCGATCTTTGCCTCCATTCTTTTTCCAAGGTCCTGGATCACCTTCACTATCATTATTTTGAATTCTTTTTCTGGAAGGTTGCCTATCTTCACCTCATTTAATTGTTTTTCTGGGGTTTAATCTTGTTCCTTCATCTGGTACATAGCCCTTTTCATCTTGTCTGTCATTCTGTGAATGTGGTTTCTGTTCCACAGGCTGCAGGATTGTAGTTCTTCTTGCTTCTGCTGTCTGCCCTCTGGTGGATGAGGCTATCGAAGAGGCTTGTGCAAGCTTCCTGATGGGAGGGACTGGTGGTGGGTAGAGCTGGGTGTTGCTCTCGTGGGCAGAGCTCGATAAAACTTTAATCTGCTTGTCTGCTGATGAGTGGGGCTGGGTTCCCTCCCTGCTGGTTGTTTGGCCTGAGGCGACCCAACACTGGAGCCTACTTGGGCTCTTTGATGGGGCTAATGGCAGACTCTGGGAGGGCTCACGCCAAGGAGTACTTCCCAGAGCTTCTGCTGCCAGTGTCCTTGTCCTCATGGTGAGCCACAGCCACCCCCTGCCTCTGCAGGAGACTCTCCAACACGAGCAGGTAGGTCTGATTCAGTCTCCTCTGGGGTCACTGCTCCTTCCCTGGGTCCCGGTGTGCACAGTACTTTGTGTGTGCCCTCCAAGAGTGGAGTCTCTGTTTCCCCCAGTCCTGTCGAAGTCCTGCAATCAAATCCCACTAGCCTTCAAAGTCTGATTCTCTAGGAATTCCTCCTCCCATTGCCAGACCCCCAGGTTGGGAAGCCTGATGTGGGGCTCAGAACCTTCACTCCAGTGGGTGGACTTCTGTGGTATAAGTGTTCTCCAGTTTGTGAGTCACCCACCCAGCAGTTACAGGATTTGATTTTATTGTGATTGCACCCCTCCTACCATCTCATTGTGGCTTCTCCTCTGTCTTTGGATGTGGGGGTATCTTTTTTGGTGAGTTCCAGTGTCTTCCTGTCAATGACTGTTCAGCAGTTAGTTGTGATTCTGGTGCTCTCGCAAGAGGGAGTAAGCGCACGTCCTTCTACTCTGCCATCTTGAACCAATCTCTCTAGCTTCAGTTCTTAAATTTAGGTCTTTGGTTGATTTTGAGTTAATTTTTTTATATGGTATGAAGTGGGGGTCCAGTTTCATTCTTTTGCATGTGGATATCCACATTTGTTGAAAAGACTATTCTTTCTGCATTGAATGATCTTGCAGCCCTTGTCAAAAATCAGTTAATGCTACATTTAAGGGTTTGTTTCCAGATTCTCCATTCTATCCCATTGATCTGCATGTCTCTCCTTATGCCAGCACCACACTGTCTTGACTACTGTTGCTTTGTAGTAAATTTTGAAATCAGGAAGTGTAAGTCCTGTAACTTTGTTTTTATTTTTTAAAGATTATTTTGGCTATACTGAATCTCTTAAATTTCTATATGAATTTTAGGCTAAACTTGTCAATTTCAGCAAAAAAGGCAGCTGAGATTTTGATGAGCATTAAATTGAATCTGTCGATCAATTTGAGGAGTATTATAATCTTATTCGTAAACATGGGATGTCTTTCCGTTTATTCAGATCTTCTTTAATTTCTTTTCAGTGATACTTTGTAGTTTCAGTGTATGAATTGTGTACTTTTTGTTAAGTTTATTCTTAAGTATTTTATTCTTTTTGATACTATTGTACATGGAATTGTTTTCTTAATTTTCTTTTCAGTGTGTTCATTGCAGTTGTGTAGAACTACAATTGATTTTTGTATATATATATTTTTAAGTTTTAAATGATTTTTGTATATTGATCTTGTATCCTACACCTTACTGAACTTGTTTATTATTTCTAATAGTTGTGTGTGTTTGTGTGTTTTTGTGTGTGTTTATGTGTGTGTTCCCAAGGATTTTATACGTTCAAAGTCATATTATCAGCATATAGAGATAGTTTTACTTATTAGTCTCCAATCTGGATACCTTTTATTTATTTTCTTGCCTAGTTGCCCTGGCTAGAACCTTCAGTACAATGTTGAATAGACATCCTTGTTCCTGATCTTAGCGGAAAACTTTTATCCTTTATTCTTTTATCATTATGTATGGTGTTAGCTATTGGTTTTCACTGATGCCCTTTGTCAGGTCAAGGAAGTTCCCTTCTATTTCTAGTTTTATGAGTGTTTTTATCGTGAAAGGGTGTAGGATTTTGTGAAATGCTTTTTCTGCATCAGTTGAGTTGATCATGCGTTTTTTCTTGATTCTATTAATGTGGTGTATATTACATTCATTTTTTTTAGGGGCATATATTTTAATTTAATTTTTTACTTTTTTTAACATCTTTATTGGAGTATAATTGCTTTACAATGTTGTGCTAGTTTCTGCTGTATAACAAAGTGAATCAGCTATATGTACACATATATCCCCATATCCCCTCCCTCTTGCATCTCCCTCCCACCCTCCCTATCCCACCCCTCTAGGTGGTCACAAAGCACAAGCTGATCTCCCTGTGCTATGCAGCTGCTTCCCACTAGTTATCTAATTTACATTTGGTAGACTAGATAGCTAGTGGGAAGCAGCTGCATAGCACAGGGAGATCAGCTCCGGTGCCTTGTGACCACCTATGTTTGGCCATTCTTGCATTCCTGGGATAAATCTCACTTGGTCATTATGTCTGATTCTTTTTAGTGTTGCTGGATTCAGTATGTTTGTGCTCTGTTGAGGATATTTCCTGTATCCATAAGGAACATTAGCCTTTAGCTCTCTCTCTTTTGGTGTCTTTGCCTGGTTTTGGTATTGATGTCATACTGGCCTCATAGAATGTGTTGGGAAGTGTTCTCTCCTTTTCTGTTTTTTGGAAGAGTTTTTGAAGAATTGGTTTTAATTATTCTTCTGTAAATACTCGGTAGAATTCACCAGCGAACCCATCTGGTCCTGGGTTTTTTTGCAAGAAGTTTTTTGACTGTTAATTCAGTCTTTTGTTTTAGGTCTATTCAGATTTTCTGTTTCCTTTTTAGTCAGGTTCAGTAGCTTGCATTTTTTAAAGAATTTTCCATTTCATGTAGGTTATCTAATTTGTTGGCATACAATTAATTGTTCATAGTATTCCCTTAGAATCCTTTTTTTGGTGAGGTCAATAGTAATGTCTTCTCTTTCATTGATTTTAGTAATTTGAGTGTTTCTCACTTTTTCCTGGTCAGTCTAGCTAAAAATTTGGCAGTTTGCAGATCTTTTAAAGAGCTTTTAATTTTGTTGGCTTTCTCTATTGTTTTTCTAAATTTGATTTTATTTATTTCTGCTCTAATCTTTATTATTTCCTTCATTCTCCTCACTTTGGGATTAGTTTACTCTTATTTTTCTAGTTTCTTGAGGAAGAAGGTTAAATTATTAATTTGAAATTTTCCTTTTTAATATAGACATTTACAGCTATAATTTTTACTCTAAGCACTGCTTTAACTGCATCCCATAAGTTCTGGTATGTTGTGCCTTCATTTTCATTCATCTAAAAGTATTTGCTAATTTCTCATTGGTTATTTAAGAGTGTGTTGTTTAACTTCCACATATGTGTGAATTATCTCATTTTTTTGATACTTATTTCTGATTTCATTCCCGTGTGGTTGGAGAACATCCTTTGATGTTTTCAGTCCTTTTAAATTTATTGAGACTTGTGTTATGGCCTAACAAATGGTCTATCCTGGAGAATGTTCCACGTCCACTTGAGAAGAAGGTGTATTCTACCGTTGTTGGGTGGAGTGTTCTATAGATGTCTGTTAGGTCTAATTGGTTTAAAGCGTTGTTCAAGTGTTCTGTTTCCTTGTTAATCTTCTGGCTAATTGTTGTGTCTGTACTGAAAGTGAGCACTGAAGTCTCCAGCTATTATTGTTGAAGTGTCTGTTTCTCCTTTCAGTTCACCAGTTTTTACTTCATGTATATTGGGGCTCTGTTATTAGGTGCATATATGTTTATTTTGCCTTCATTTATTCTTTCTCTAATGCTCTTTCTTTCTTTAGGTGGTCTGAGTTTCTGACCCATATGATTTTTTCTTCTCTCTGAAGAAGTTGTTTTAGTACTTCTTACAAGCAGGTCTGCTTACAAGCAGGTCTGCTGGTGACATTTCCTCGATTTTTGTTTGTATGATCAAGTCTTTATTTGTCTTTAACTCTGAAGGCTGTTTGCTGGATACAGAATTCTAGGTTGGTGGGTTTTTTCCCTTTGACAGGTTAAACGTTTCATCCCACTCTTTCCTTGCTTGTATGGTTTCTGAAGATACGTATGTGTAGGCGTACTTTTTTTTTGTTGCACGTCTCATAAAATTTTTGTTGAAAACTAGACATTTTAAGAATGTGGCAGTTCTCAAAATCATGTTCTCCCTCCTTTCCATGTTTTGTTTGTTTAGTGACTTTTCTAAATTAACTTGGTACGGTCTGTATTGTTTGTCACGTGTGGCCACTGAAGTCCCTGACCAGTTAGCTTATTGGTCAGTGTGTGATGGGACAGAGCTTTCCTTAAACGCCTGGACGCAGCAGTTTTCCAGTCTTTGCCGAGGGGCTCTTGGTGTGTGTTGGAGCATTCTGTCAACCCTCAGCCAGGCAGTTTACAGCCTCAGCCTCCACCTCCTGCTTGCGCAGAGCCTCAAGGTCAGCCAGAGCTGGGAGCTTAGGGCCTTCTCAGGTCTTTCCTAGGCATGCTCACAGCCTTCTAGATTCCCAGGAATATGTGGGGGCTTCTCAAAGCCGCTACGGACGTCTCATTCCCCAGCTTTTCGGTTTAAGCTTTTTGGTTAGGCTATTATTTGCTCTGTCTGTTATCCACCCGTTCAGGCAACTAAAATTTTAAACAATTGCCCCTGAATTTTTTTCAACAAATGCCTTTTGACAATAGCTTGTTCTCACTGGGCAAGCTCTGAGTCAGTTCTAATAAAGACAGCCTTGTGAGAGGGGTCTTTCAGGGAGCCATCAGGTAAGTCATACGATGAAAATTTTCTGATAATGGGGCTTGGAAGGAGCTTCAACCCCATTCCTTCCCTTCCAGTGACCGGCAGGCTGCTGGGTTTTCACTGTGATTGTAGGATGTTGGTTTCAAGGCTGTTGCAGATTTGGGGGTGAGGGGAGATGGGAATAGGAGAAGTTAAAATGCCATACAACTTGGTGTTCATTCTGAGATTCTGGCATCTCTCATGAGTAAGCACCCCCCAGATTGCTGCAAACCTTTGGTTAATTTCCAGAGTTCTGAAACAGCTGATTCGGACAGTTTTCGCCAGTGTTCTCCTTACTTTTTTGGAGATGATTTTCAGAGGTCCTTCCTCCACCATTTTTGGTGCTCTTTTCCCCAGCTGTGCCTCTGACTGTGTGTTGGATGTACAGTGAGGCACTTCAGGAGAGCTCAGAGTACCCACACTTTCCACCCCTGCTGCCCACCCCCCCAGAAAATGAGTCACTGGTAGTTGAGGTGCAGGTGGATTTTCCTATCCAAATGCCTCTTTGTTGTCCCATTTTTGAAGATTATTGGATCTGCTGTAAAAGTGAGTCTAAAATCACAATTCTGTGTTCCCTCTAAGAATAGTCTTTGAAATATTGGCATGAAGGTCATGACTAGCGGCATTTCTACAGTCTCCAGCTGCCCTCTCAGAAGAGGAATAGATAGGAGGTTGGCCACATTTGTAGGATGTGCTTGAAGATAATGTAACCTATTTTTTTTTTTAATATCACAGGGTTTTAACGTGCAAAATGGCAGTTGTACCAGATTGGCATACTTTGTATCCTCACACACAAAAATTCACGCATTTCAGACCCCACTCTTCACCATGTAGAGTGTATTCAAGGAATGGTTTCCAAAATGTGTTCAGACCTTCTTCATGTGAGTATTCCTGAGCAAATGATGCTAACAGTAGATATTGTTACGTATGTTTAGTATGTACTAGACTCTGTACAAAGGCCTCACATGACATTTAATCCTCACAGTAAAGCTGTGAAATAAATTCTGTTATTGTCCCAGTTTTCTTTATGGGGAATCTGAGATACAGGTTTATCAAGCTACTTGCCCAAAAGTTGTATAGCTTTTAGGTAGCAGGGTTGAGATTTGTACCCAGACAGTGTGATTCCGGGATCCGTGGAATTAACTACTATGTTATCTAGTATACTGCCTCACTCCTCAGTTTTTTCTTAATTAATAGGCTATATTTTTCGAGTAGGTTTTTTTTTTGTTTTTTTTGTGTTTTTTTTTGCCGTACTGTGTGGCTTGTGGGATCTTAGTTCCTTGACCAGGGATAGAACCTGGGTCATGGCAGTGAGAGTGCCAAGTTCTAACCACTGTACTGCCAGGGAACTCCCTGAGTAGTTTTAGGGTTACAGAAAAACTGAGCTAAAGTGCAGAGAATTCCCATACACCTCTTCACTCCCCATCCCCAGTTTCCCTTATTAGCAGCATTGGCATTAGTGTGGTACATTCATTAGAATTGATGAGCCATTATTGACACATTATTAGAGTTCACACTCTTTGTGTTGTACGTTCTTTGGGTTTTGATAAACGTATAATGACATGTGTCTACCGTTACTGCTTCATACACAGTAGTTTCACTGCCCTAAGAATCCTCTGTGCTCTGCCTATTCATCCCTCCCCGCCGCAATCCAGGCAACCATTGGTCTTCTTACTGTCTCCGTAGTTTTGCCTTTTTCAGAATGTCATTTAGTTGGAATCATTCAGTCCATAGCATTTTCACATTGGCTTCTTTCACTTAGCAATATGCACTAAAGGCTCCTTCATGTCTTTTCATGATGTGATAGTTCATTTCTTTTTTTCTCTGAATAATATTCTCTTGTATGGGGCTTCCCTGGTGGTGCAGTGGTTGGGAGTCCGCCTGCCGATGCAGGGGACGTGGGTTTGTGCCCTGGTCCGGGAAGATCCCACATGCAGTGGAGCGGCTGGGCCCGTGAGCCATGGCCGCTGAGTGTGCATGTCCGGAGCCTGTGCTCCACAACGGGAGAGGCCGCAACAGTGAGAGGCCTGCGTACCGCCAAAAAAAAAAAAAAAAAAAAATTCACTTGTATGGATGTACAACAGTTTATTCACTACTGAAGGACATCTTGGTTGCTCTCATGCCTTGGCAATTATGAATAAAGCTGCTATAGACATTTGCATGCAGATTTTTGTGTGGACGTAAAATTTTAACTTATTTGGATCATTCAGTTTTAAAGCAACAAAATTTGACATTATAATTTCCCAAAAATGTGTCTTTTCATTTGTCCATTCCTCCCTCCCTCCCTTCCTTCACAAACATTTTCTGAGCCCTAATATGTGACAAGAACTATCACAGGGACGGAGGATAAAGAGACGGGTCCGGTAGAGGGTCTGCCCTGAAGGATCCCACAGTCTTGAGAGGGAGAGGAGGAATTCCAGCAGAACAATACCAGTGCCGGTCCAGAAGCACGTACAAAGCGCTATGAGTGCACAGCCTGAGGGGAACGGGAAGGACTCAGTGGGACGTAGTGAAAGGATGGACCTGAAGAAAGGCATTCTAGTCAGAAGTCACGCTCGCCACCTGTGCTCACCTGCATCAGTGAGAGGCCACAGGCATCTACCAGAGAGACTATTTCAAGTGGGCCATGTGTCTGTCCAAATCTCAGGAAAGAAGGGAGAATGGATGTTGAGGGATAACTGGCAATTTCCAACACAAACATTTATCATCCATAATAAATGTCTTCCAGCCCAATAGCTCCACGCCTAGAGTATACTTCGGATGTATCTCAGTTTAACTAGCTTTCTGACAGTACCAAGAAGAATGGAGTGAAGTGGGATTACTGTAGTAAAGGGCATCCACACCCTTAAGGCTCGTGAGCGCCACCAAATTGCCTTTTGGAAGCTTGTACTGCACATCCCCACAAGTGATATTTACAAGTACTTGTTTCTGAATATCCTAACACAGAATATTATCTCTTACATTTTGTCCATTTGATATGCATAAACAATATTCTGTTGTGATTTTTTTCTTTGTTTTTTTTTGTTTTTTTTGCGGTACGCGGGCCTCTCACTGTTGTGGCCTCTCCCGTTGCGGAGCACAGGCTCCGGACGCGCAGGCTCAGCGGCCATGGCTCACGGGCCCAGCCGCTCCGCGGCATGTGGGATCTTCCCGGACCGGGGCACGAACCCGCGTCCCCTGCATCGGCAGGCGGACTCTCAACCACTGCGCCACCAGGGAAGCCCTTCTGTTGTGATTTTAATCTGCATTTCTCTAATGGTGAGGTTAACTTTGATTGTCAAGTTCATCATGTTTATGTCTTTCTTTTGTCAGCTGCCTGTTCATGTCCTTTGCCCATTTACCCACTGTGGGTTGGTCTTTTTAGTTATTTGTATGAGCTCTCTGTATTAAAAATATTAATCCTTTATCTGCCTTATGTGCCATCAGTATCTTTTTTCATTTGTCATTTGCCTTTTATTTATGTTTTTTATGTACTGAATTATTTTTTTCTTTTGTAAATAAAAATTATATATATAGAAACAAATATATTTAAATAAAAATTATATACATACATATATAATGTCTCCTAGCACCCCTTTTCTCTCCAGAGTTGGTCACCATTAAGTGTTTGGCTGGCCTGTCTCTCATGCACGTCATGCATGCACACACACGTGTAGATATGTACTTATATGACTCATATTAAAGAAAGCACAATTCATGGGTGAATCTGTAAGCTACAGATATTAGACACCCTGTTTCCTTTTAAGATGTTTTTTGCTTTATGTTTATGTTTCAATTTGAATAATTTCTGTTGACCTGACTTTCTATTCACTAGTCCTTTCTTCTGCTGTGTACAGTTCTGCTGTTAAACAAATTAAGTGAGCTCTTCGCTTTGATATTGTATTTTTAATTTCTAGCTTTTTCATGTGCTTTAAAAAAATAGTTTCCACTTCTCTGCTGAAATTCCCTTCGTGTTCAGCATTTTGTCAGTTTTCCCTTAATCTCTTTAACATATTTGTCATTCTTGGATTAAATACCTGATCGTTTCTACATCTGTTCTCTCTGTGGGTCTTCCATGATTCTTTTTTGCTCTTGATCAGGTCACCTTTTCTTTGTTTACTTGTCTTGCAATTTTAAAGGGATTTAACACCAGACATATGTGTAAAACAGAGCAGAGACAGAAGTAAATCATATTTACCACCAGAAAAAGGTGGTAAAGCCCTTCTGCTCAGGCTGCTGGTGAGGTGGGCTGGCTCAGTTTAATTTCTCAGTTGAGCTCTGTCTGGATCTGGTTGCAGTTTTGGTTAGATTCACGTGACCTCTTGTTTCAAATGCTTCCCTTCAACAGGCCTTGCGAGTTGAGCACTGCTGAGACTCCAGCCATCTCTGCTTCAGAGTCCAGCTGCCAGCTTGGCATCCTGTGGCGGGCTCTCTGCTTTCCAGCCCTCCTGCCACTTTTGGAGGGTTTCTGGGGAGCTCTGTTTGTCCTCCAGCTCAGCTGCTAGCTTCGTGCACCTTAGGAGGTCGCCCTCCGCCCTGCCGCCCTGCCTGCAATTGCAGTGGGCTGCTGAGGTGCACTCGGTGAGGGCCCCGTATGCTTCAGAGGGGTTTGCCGCTGGTCTGTACTCAGGCACGGGGAACAGCTGCCTGACACTTAGGGAAGACCCTGCATCCCTCGGGGCATATCACACAGCTCTCCTGCCTCACTCCCAGCTTTGGGGTGCTTCCTGTGCAACGTGTGAAGGCCCACGAGGACGGGTGCAGACTCGCTCTGTGACTGAGGCTCTTGGGATGCAAATCCATGGGATCGGTCCACGTGGCTACTAAGCAATCGCTTGTTTTCTCCATACCCCTGTGTAGAATGAATCTGCTTCTCTGCCCAAGACTCTTCAAGGGTGAAAGGAGTCATGGGTGTTTTCTCTCTGAGGAGTGGCTGGTCCTTTCTGGAGTTTAGTTTATTTGTACCCTCAGTTCTTTGGTGGGTTTCAAACCCCTCTCTTTTTTTAGCTTATCCTACTTGTTCTCATTGCAGGGTCAGAATGACAATCTGCTGTGACTTTCTGTATCCTAAACGGATGTAGAAAATTTTGTCACATTCCCCTCCAGAAAGATCGTATCAGTTAGTACTCTCCCACCAGCAGATTGTGCAAGTTTGGCTACCGCTTTCATTTTAAATTCCAGAAGTTGCATTAGGCTTGCGAAATAAAAAGTCTGCCCTCAAGTAAACTCAAATAGTTTCAAAGCAATATTTCTGATACTTCAAAATTAGAATTTTTTTTTTTTTTTTTTTTTTTTTTGCGGTATGCGGGCCTCTCACTGTTGGGGTCTCTCCCCGTTGCGGAGCACAGGCTCCGGACACGCAGGCCCAGCGCCCATGGCTCACGGGCCCAGCCGCTCCGCGGCACGCGGGATTCTACCGGACCGGGGCACGAACCCGTGTCCCCTGCATCGGCAGGCGGACTCTCAACCACTGCGCCACCAGGGAAGCCCCAAAATTAGAATTATTGATTGCCAAGATGGGGCTGCTTGGAAAGCACCTGAAAATGCGCATGAAAATTCTGAAAAAAAAAGATTTCAAGATGGAGACATAAAGACATAAAGGGGTCCCTCTGTGACGCTGGGTTCAGGAGGAGGAATTCCAGGCTGGGCGGGCAGAGGGAGAAATACTCTTCACCAGCTGATGTGGAGCCCTGCAGCTCCGCCACGTGAATCAGCTGCTTCTGAGGTTTGAAGCGACAGTCAGAAACGCAGAGGGATGCAGGCAGCCACTCCTGCACGTTGAGCATCCTTGGAGTTCTCGTGGGAGATTTAAGACCCTTCTCCCCCAGGCTCTGTGCCCAGCCCTCTTCTGCCTGTCTGTCTTCTCCTAGGTGAACATCTGGTTCCACATCCCGAAACACCACCCGTAACAAACAGCAGCTCCGTTGTGACCCCCATCCTAAGCTCCCCGGCTGCCCCCCACCTCGTTGGTTTGTCCTGCTGCCTTTGCGGCACTTGGCACTATCTACCGTTACCTCATCATTCATTTGTCTGTTTCTTGTTTTGCTTCCCCCTCCAGAGTCTAAGCTTTCCAAGAGCAGAGCATCCTAAATGAATGATGGTCACCAAGCCTTTGCAATCTCATTAATAGATATAAGAGATTTACCAAGCTACCATGGTTCTTAGCCTCCTCTTTACCTACTAGGTTATAAAATATCAAAAGGGACTAATCACATCTTCATGTTTATGATACTGATTGGCACCATGAGTTAATTTGTAGTTACTGTGTTTGTAGGGTGTCAGCTGCCCTTTGGTGACACGGGGACTCTGGGACCTAAACCCTTAGAGCTGGGACCCCTTTCCTCACCAGGAAGTGCAGGCGCCCTGCAAGCTCATTCGGGAACTAAACATTCTTCATTATCCTTTAGTATCCAGTGACACTCACCTCTTCCTTGTCTTTGAAAGGAAAAGGTTGTAGATTTAAGAATTACATGTTTTCCCCTCAAAAATTGGCAAGGGGATGAAAAGTGAATATCATATTTTGAAGATTTATTTGAGATAAAATTGATTCTTAACTAAGTTTTATTTCAATATCCATGTTTTTCACTTGTGACATAGGTCCTTTATAGGGAAGATTATCTCCGCTCTTTTTTTCTAATGTTACTACTATTACTTTATATTGATTGAAATGTAAATTTCAGAGGTGCCACAAATGACTGCAGATTTGCAATTGTGGGTCATCTACTTGTAAACCTAGATGTAGTGGAAGAAATACTGTTTAGAAGTTTGTTGGATTCTAGTACACAGTGAAATGCTGTTTATTGTCTTAGCTTTAAGAGCGTTTAATAAATAGCTGTCTCTCTTTTATAGCCACAGCTGTTGCACATCCAATACTGTCGTCCTTAGATGTAAAACGGATTTTATTTCAAAAAATTACTGATAAAGGAGATGAGTTGAAGAAAGCCTTTCACCTGCTCGACATCAGTAACAACATGACAGTGACAAAGAATGAACTGCGAAGAGTCATCACAACCTTCCTGCTGCCTCTCACGAGAGAACAGTTTCAAGATGTGCTGGCTCAGGTACAGTGCGGAAAAGACTCAGAATCACCCAGTATGGAGGGGGGGATGCAGTATATTACAGGAGCATGTAACCTCGTCTGGCTTTCCCCCACTGTCCCAAATAGAGTTTTGTTTGTCACAATTCAATTAAATTCTGGCAGGTTTGGGACAGTTATCATGTGCTTGGGTCATATTTTGTGTGTAGCACTATTATAGTCATATTAGTTTATTTTTTAAGGCTTCCATATAAAGAGTATTTGGTCAACATGTACTTTGAAACTTAGTATTTGCGTTTGTTCTTACCTGAAGTGGTTATTGAGCATCTACTGTATGCTCAACCCAATGCAGAGCAATCAGACAGTTTTCAGCTATTATTTCTTCAACTATTTTTTTCTACCTCTTCCTCTGCTCTCTCGGACATTTTGGTATTGTCTTCCAGACCCCTGAGGCTCTGTTCATTTTATAAAATATTTTTCCTGTCTATCTTTCGGATTGCATAATTTTCATTGATGTGTCTTCAAATTCACTGACTCTTCCTTAGCATCTCCATTCTGCTATGAAGTCCATTCAGTGAATTTTTAATTTTAGACATTGTATTTTTCAGTTTCAGAGTTTTCATTTGGTTCCTTTTTAATAATTTCTGTTTATCTGCTTAGATTTCTTGGTTTTTCTTTCAATTATGAGCATATTTCTTTGACTACATTGAGCGTAGTTAAAATAGCTGCTTAAAAGTCCTTATCTGGTAATTCTAACATCTGGATCATCTCAGGGTTGGCCTGCTTTGATTTTTTTCCTTTGAGAAGGGTCACATTTCTCTGGTTCTTCATTTTTGAGCATATTTGGATAATATCCCAGACTAGTGCTATTCAATAGAAATATAAAGTGAGTCACATAAATAATTTTAAATTTTCCAGTAGCTACATTACAAAAATAAAAAGAAATAGGTGAAATTAATTTTAATAATATTTTTATTTGACCAAATAAATGTATCTAAAATATTATCTCATTTCAACATGTAATCACTATTTAAAATTGGTAATAAGATATTTTACCTTCTTTTCTGTGTACTAAGTCTACAGAGCCTGGTATGTACTTTACACTTACAGAAGACCTCAATGCTGACACCAAATTTCCATTGGAAATACTTTATCTGTATTTAGATTTCATAAAAGTTGCTGTTGAAATATTAGATTCATATACTCGGTCATTCCAAACTTAAAAGTTTTCCCAAAGTGAAGTTAATTTTAGAATTTAAATCAATTAACATGAAACTTAACAAACGGTTCAGCTCATCAGTTGCCCTAGCCACATTTCCAGTGCTCGGGAGTCACATGCGGCTCTGGCTGTTCATTAAACGGTGCAGCGCTAAACGTCACGAATGCTGTGCTGTGGAGACTCTGGGTTCTGTTATATTCCTCTGAGACTTTTGATACTTTTGCTTTGACAGGCAGTTAACTTGCAAATTCTCCCTCACCTGCAGTGGGCAGTCATTCATATCTTGATTCAGCTTTCTGGTCTTTTGCCGGGACTCTTGAGTCTGACCTGCACACACATGGTTCAAGCGCCAGCTGGAAGTGTGGACAGAGTGCGTACACAGAAAGTGTTGCTCCTCCTCTTTCAGGTTCCTCTCACGTTGGTTTTTGTTTTTTTTTTGCGGTACATGGGCCCCTCACTGTTGTGGCCTCTCCCGTTGCAGAGCACGGGCTCCGGACGTGCAGGCTCAGCAGCCATGGCTCACGGGCCCAGCCGCTCCGCGGCATGTGGGATCTTCCCGGACCAGAGCACGAACCCGCGTCCCCTGCATCGGCAGGCAGACTCTCAACCACTGCGCCACCAGGGAAGCCCTGCTTTATTGTTTTTAAAAAAGCAATCACAAAGTCACAGACAAGTTGCAAGTATAGTGCAAAGAACAATTTTCTCTTTCGTAAGCCATTTGAGGGTAAGCTGCTCCATTACCTCAAATATTTCAGTGTATGTTTCCTTAAAACCAGAGCCCTGTTCTGTACACCTACAGTCCAGCCGTCATGGTAAGGATAGTAATGTCAACTCATGTCAGCCGTCTCAGCCCCAGGCCCCAGGTCACAATCATGCAGTGCATTTGGCAAGTCTCCTATAGTCTAGAACACTTCTTCAGTCTTTCCTTAGTCTTGAGGACCATAACACTTTGAAGATTGCAGACCTGTTATTTTGTAGAGTGTCCCTGACTTGAGTTATCGGATGTTTCCTGATGACTAGATTCAGGCTTGCGTCTTTGGCAGGAATGTCACAGAAATGACGCTGTGCTCTTCTCAATGCTTTTCTTAGCTTACAGGTGATTTCCGTCTGTCCCATTACTGCTGATGTTCACTGCGGTCACTTGATTAAGGTGGAATCTATCAGACCCATCTGTCTTTTTCCTGGTGGAGTGCTCTTTATCTACTTTGTAATTAATAAGCATTTTGTGGGAGAAACTTTGAAACTACGTAGATATGCCATTCCTCACCAGACTTTCATGTATTCATGTATTGTTTATATGTTTGCAGGGACTCAAGATTTCCTGTTTTATTAAGTGGCTTATGATCCATTATTTTCATTATTTATTTTGATGTTTCAATTGTCCCTAATATAGCCAGTAGGAGCCCCTTCATGCTGGTTTCTGTGTCCTTTTGACATGTCCCCATCATTCTTTGAGCACTTCCTTACTTTCTGATACAAGATATTATAAACTCACTTGTACTTTCCTTGCCTCGGTCCCAGAATCGTCCATTTCTCCAAAGAGCTCTGGTTCCTTTTAATGGAACAAAAGTAACCAGAATCTGGGATCTGAGTATACCAGAGCTGCTCTTTGCTCCAGGCCCTCTAAGTGGGCAGAGCCCTAGGGGATATATTCCATATATAAACATATATGCACATTTACATACACTTACATCTACGTGTATTTCTATATCAATCTATATATTGAAAACCGTGAGTTCACACCAATACCGCCAATTCTAACCCAGTACCTCAGGGTTCATTGTAATTTTCTCACTTTCTATGTTTGTAACTACCGTTTTAGACAATGAGCCACTTGGCTTCTGTGTTCTGAGTATATTCACTTATTTGATCAGCCTCCCTGGCATGTGACTCATCTCCCATGTCCAGCACCTCCACCCCCGGGTGGATGCCCTCTTCCTCCAACCCTGCTCTGGAGCACGGTTCCCCCATGTTGCAGACGCCACCTTTGTCTGCCCCATCTAATGACTGTAGGACTGAATTGTGAGGGAACAGACAGGGAAGGAGGGAAGGGGAGGAATGATGAAGAGCTTTTCTCTTCTTCTTTTAAAAAATGTATCCCCTTTATTCACTTCCAGAATTTCACAAATAGTATATATTGATTCTTTTACATGTCACCTTTTATTGTATCTGCATTTTAAATAAAAGCTTTATAAAGATATAATTTACATATCATAAAATTCACCATTCAAAAATGGACAAGTTCCTGGTTTTTCATATATTCACAGAGTTATGCAACCATCACCACCACCTAATTCCAGGACATTTTATCACCCCCAAAGGAAACTTTGTACTCATTAGCAGTCACTCCCCACTCCCCTTCCCCTAATCCCTGACATCCATTAATCTATTGATACCTTAAGTCACAACAGATTGCCACTTCTGGAGAGTTCATAAAATGGAATAATGTAATATATGATCTTTTGTAACTGGCTTCTTTCACTAAGCATAATGTTTAGTTATGCTAAGCATCCACGTTATAGCATGAATCAGTATTTCATCCCTCATTATGGCTGAATAATATTCCACTGCATGGATACACTGCACTTTATCATCAGCTGATGGATCTTTGGGTTATTTACACTTTTTGGCTTTTGTGAACAATGCTGCTGTGAAATTTCATGTACAAATTTTTATGTGGACATATGTTTTCACTTCTCTCGGGTACATACCTAGGAGTGGAATTGCTGTGTCATATGGTAATGTTCTCTTGCTTTTAAAGAACCTTTGTCCTCACAAATATCGCATGTTTCCTCATAACCTTGATTTAACTGTTCCTTTCTTTATACCAAATGGAAAGTTAAAATATTATTGCCTGCTGATATCTCCCTATATTCATGATCTAATCTTAATTTAAAATTTTGACAACCTTCCCAAGCTAATCAGCTATGCAGGAAGAGGAAAAGTACAGAAGATGTGAAATGTGCATCCGTTTTTTAAAAGCTACATCTGTTTTTAAAAGAAGTCACTGAGAACTGTAGAACTTAAGAGACTTTAAAAAACAGGTTCTGATAGTCTATCTTATAATCAGGACGTTTTTCTAGAACCTTGAGCTCCTGTGACCCCCTCCTGTATAAACCAAGGAGACTGCAGTGTGGTGCCTTTTCAGGAGGCCAGGTTCATTGGGAATGAAGAGGAGGGGTTCTCATCCTAATCCCTGGAGTTCACAGTGTGTGTCCCTTTTCTAGATCTTTTCATGACTAATCCAGGTGGTGATACAGACTTTCTTTTTCAATAGTTAATATAAGCTTAACTGGAAATACATAAAACAGGTAAAATATTTCATGGGAATCTCACCCTTAAAATTAGAAAAGAATTTTTCCAGTTATAGTGAATTTACTTTACCTTTAATTTTATTTCAAGAACCATGTCAAGAATGTTTGAACGTCAGGGTGTTTTGATGATTGATCAGGGCAAGAGTGATGAGGAGGCATTGCTTGTAACCTGCCTTATACCTTAGTTTCATTAATAGTAAAATGAATTTTTAAAAAATGTGGCTTCAGTCTCTGAATATTAATGTAAACATTTTAAAAGAGGTTGAATTGGTAAATAGATTCCAGAGAAACTGAAAGCATTTCCACTAAGATCAGGAACAAGACAAGGTTGTCCACTCTCACCACTCTTATTCAACATAGTTTTGGAAGTTTTAGCCATAGCTATCAGAGAAGAAAAAGAAATGAAAGGAATCCAAATAGGAGAAGAAGAAGTAAAGCTGTCACTGTTTGCAGATGACATGATACTATATGTAGAGAATCCTAAAGATGCTACCAGAAAACTACTAGAGCTAATCAATGAATTTGGTAAAGTAGCAGGATACAAAATTAATGCACAGAAATCTCTGGCATTC